>NC_081411.1:21232447-21557879 GCF_030272615.1 Cryptomeria japonica | reverse complement strand
TGGAGATAGGAGGAATATAAGTGTGGCTTAGTGGTAGATACTCTCACATGGAAGATTTTCACAGAGAGATTGAGGGAGAGGTAATTATCAGAGTATTATAGACAGCGTAGGGTGGATGAGTTCCATGACCTCCAACAGAAGGGTCTTTTAGTGACCCAGTACGAGAACAAGTTCTTCGAGCTCTTACCATACGTGGACTACCCGAAAGATGAGAAGCTTCTTGTCAACTGATTTATCAGAGGGCTGAATGCCAGCATAGCAGGACCAGTGAGGATGGCCGCTCTAGGGAGCCTTCAGGTTGCCATGGAGAAGACCTTGATAGCAGAGGAGATTCAAGTCATGCCTCAGGACACGAGAGATCGGTCCTAGAACTAAAACCCTATACCCCAGACATATGGATTTCAGAAACCCCATTGGAAGGGTAACAACAGACACACATCGGGGTTCTCCAAACCCCCTCCTCTGCAGCAGTCACAACAGAACCAGAGGTAGAGGCCTCCGCAAAGTTAGTAGGGCGTAAAGCCCAAGCAGTGGCAGTCTTAGGGTCAGAGGCGAGATCAGCGATCGCAGGTTCCTTACACACCTCCAGCGAGGACTCAACAGTCCTCCAAGGGTGGGTATAGTGGTTCTAGCAGGATAGGGGGCAGTCTTTCTCTAGGCCACAAGGCGTGCAATTTTAGGCACGTGGCGCTTGCTTCACATGTGGAGCCATGGGACACATGGCAAGAGAGTCTCCTTAGGGTCAGATGGTAGGTAGTCAGAGGATGGTAGCATCAAAGCTGACAGTTGGGGATATGGGAAAGTCCCATAGGGTCTTCGCAACGGTTGACAACTGCCAGGCAGAGCATCAAGCCACGATTATTGAGGTTGCAGGTATGATCAGAGGTAGCAGTGTATCTATATTATTTGATTTAGGAGCTACTGACTCCTTTATATCTCCATTGGTTGTGGAGCATTGCGAGCTAGTGGCAATTAGACAAGAGGTCAGTTGGGAAGTGGAGTTAGCTTCAGGGGCTAGAGTGTCAATGGAATCAGAGGTTAGGGGATGTTAGCTTCAGATTGGCAATACCACCACCTTAGTAGACCTTAGAGTTACACCACTCGGATCATATGGCATCGTACTTGGCATGGATTGGCTTTATGCCCACAGAGCCAAGATGGATTGTCACCTGAAAAGGATCAAGTGTGAGGACGATCATGGTTCACCCATAGTAATCACTAGAATTGAGAGACCCGTGTCTCTTCGTATGATTTTCGCAATGCAGCTTAAGCGGAGCATGCGAAAGGGATGCCATTTATTTGCCATCAGCATTAGTGATAGAGAAGAAGAAGATGAAAAGGAACCATCTATTGACGACCATCCTATCCTTAAGGGATTTTCAGATGTATTTCCTTCAGAGTTACCTGGTATGCTGCCCTGTAGAGAGATTGATTTTCATATAGACCTTGTACCAGGAGCCGAGCCAGTTTTGAGAGCACCATATAGGATGACCACAAATGAGCTTAATGAGCTCAAGATGTAGCTTGAGGAACTCCTAGAGAAGGGCCACATTCGTCCTAGTGTATCCCCTTGGGGTGCACCAGTCATCTTTCTGAAGAAGAAGGACGAATCTCTCCGAATATGCATGGATTACCATCAGTTGAACAAAGTAACCATCAAGAACCGATATCCTTTGCCCAGGATCGATGATTTATTTGACCAACTTCAGAGTGCCAAAGTATTTTTCAAAATTGATTTGAAGTCAGGGTACCATCAGTTGAGGATAGTGGATAGCGATATCCACAAGACCGCATTTCGCACTAGATATGGCCACTATGAGTTCACCGTGGTTCCATTCGGTCTTACGAATGCCCTGACTATTTTCATGAGTCTCATGAACAGAGTATTCTGCACATTCCTTGACCATTTTATGATAGTGTTCCTCGATGACATATTGATATATTCATGGAATGAGGAGCATGGGGAGCACCTGAGACAGGTTTTGCAGTGTTTGAGGGATAATCAGTTGTATGGCAGTTTGTCGAAGTGTGGCTTCTTTAAAACAAAGGTCAAGTACCTTGGACATGTTATATCCGGTGAAGGGATCTCAGTCGACCCATCAAAGATCAGAGCCATTATGGATTGGCCAGCGCTAACCAGTGTGACAGAAGTCAGGAGCTTCATGGGCTTAGCAGGTTATTATCGACGCTTTGTTGAGGGATTCTCTAGAGTCACACATCCTATTACTTCTCTTCAGTGTAAGGGAAAGAAATTTAAGTGGACAGAGAAGTGCGAGAAGGCCTTTCAGGGACTTAAGAAGGCACTTACTAGTGCACCTATCCTTGTAGTGCCAGATCCCTTAGCTCACTTCATGGTTTGCATAGATGCTTCCCTAGAGGGTTTAGGAGCAGTCCTTATGAAGGATGGTAGGGCTATAGCTTTTGAGTCTAGGAAACTTAAGACTCACAAGCTTAATTACCCTACTCATGACCTTGAGCTTGCAACAATAGTGCATGCACTTGTGAGGTGGAGACATTTTCTTTTGGGTCATCATTTTGAGCTTCATTCAGACCCTCAGAGCCTTTAGTACATATTCACTTAGCCGAATCTTAATGCACATTAGAGGAGATGGATAGAATTCTTGTGCGAGTATGATTTTGACGTTCACTACATCAAAGGGAAATAAAATGTAGTTGCAGATGCTTTGAGTAGGAGACGTCATGAGGTATACACCATATCTATGGGCACAGACTTGAGAGATCGGATAATGCAGCAGTTGCCAGAGGATGGATGGTATTTAGAGGTTTGCCAGGCTATACGATCTCAAGAAACTTTAGAAGGGAAGTATGTGGATTATTCCTTAGAGTCCGATGGACGATTACATCATAGAGGGTGCATCTATTTACCTTCTACCAGGGGATTGCAAGAGTTCATTGTGACGGAGGCTCATAAAGCTCCTTATGCAGCACATCTCGAAGTTAAGAAGATGCATGCTGACTTGAGATAGCTATATCATTGGCTAGGAATGCGCCAACTTATTGCTGAGTTAGTAGCCCGATGCCTCAAGTGTTAGAGAGTCAAGGTGGAGCACTGCCATCCAGGTGGGTTGCTTCAGTCTCATGCTATACCAGAGTGGAAGTGGGATACTATTTCCATGGATTTCATCATTGGTCTCCCTATGTCATCTCGTCACCATGATGCCATCTTGGTGATAGTTGACAAGTTGACCAAAGTGGCCCACTTCTCACCAGTTCGGACTACCTTCACAACACCAGCAGTAGCACAGGTGTTCTTGCGAGATGTCATTAGACTTCATGGCGTTCCACGCAAGATTATTTCTGACAGGGATTTCCTCTTCACTTCTTCCTTTTGGAAGGCATTACAGGCAGCAATGGGCACCAAGCTCAATTTCAATATAGCCTATCATCCGGAAATGGATGGACAGATAGAGAGGGTTAATTAGGTGTTAGAGGATATGCTTCACATGTACATCATGGATCACCAGACCAGATGGGAAGAGTATCTTCCCTTAGTGGAGTTTTCCTATAACAATAGGCATCACACATCTTTGGGGATGCCACCCTATCAGGCATTATATGGTAGACCTTGTAGGACACCGTTGAGTTGGGACCGCATAGAGGATAGAGTTGCTATTGGTCCTGAGATAGTTTGAGATATGGAACAGCAGGTGGATTTGATTCAACATCGGCTTAGAGATGCACAAGATAGACAGAAGAAGTATGCAGATGTGAAGAGGATAGATCGTAGCTACTTGGTTGGAGACAGAGTATTCTTGAGAGTGTGACCGCATAAGAGTCCAATCCATTATGGAAAGGGTTATAAGCTCGCACCTCATTTTGTAGGACCATTTGAGATCCTTGAGAGGATAGGACCAGTTGCCTATCATTTAGCATTGCCACCTAGCCTGTTGCGCATCCACGATGTGTTTCATGTATCAGTTTTGAGGAAATATATCTATGATGAGTCTCATATTTTAGATTGGGATGCCTTATAGGTGGAGTCGGACGGGAAGCTAGCTTTGGAGCCCATTCGTATTTTGGCACGCCGGACACTAGCCCTTCGAGGTCGAGAGCTGGACCAGGTTAGGGTCCAGGGGGATTGCTATGATGAGGTTGCAGCTTCATGGGAGGATGTAGCACGTATGAGATCATAGTACCCCCACCTTTTTGATGTACTCCAGGAGGAAGTTCATGCCTAGAGGGGGAGGGTGTGAGGCCCTACCCCGACTCATCCTAGCATTTCTGTTATTTTCAAGTTGAGACTATTATGGATGCTTTATTTTATTGCATTATGGATTTTGAACTTATATGATTCCATGATTTGGATAACATTGATGTATATTGATGCTTCATTTTTATGCATTATGGATATGAAACTTTATATGATGCTAGAATAGGATGACTTTGAGATGATGTATGTCATTATTGGATTTGCAAGACTTTATTATGATGATAGAAATAAGATGCATATATTATGAATGGATCAAAATTATGAGGATTATGATAATTGCTTAGGTGGATTAATTGAGATATATGAGATATTGCTTTATTAATGTCAATTGTATGAGTGTTTGATGTATATTCAAATTCATGTGTTTAATAATATATGTGGTTATTTGGAATTACTAATGTGTAAATTGAGATGCGTAGGAAAATTATCCATGTGACCATGGAAATATTATGGAGAACCAAACCTAGACCTATGTACATTTGTAAAGCCAGGGGTTGTCTATTTGGAGAGACAACACTTCATTTGTATCGTATTTTATTTGTGAAAGTAAATGTTGCATGTGTGTTGAATTGAATTTATTAACTTGTGTAAATCCAACAAGAGACAAATTCCATGTGTAATTTTGTAATGTATTTTATTGTGTCACTTGACACATGTGTTGATTAGTGTCATTGATTTTGACTTGTCTCTTGGAGGGAGTTTGTTTCTACCAAATCCCATTCCAAACATTTGAGTGTGGTCCCAAATTTGCCTTGGGTAGGGAGTCTTGGGAGTGGTCAACTCAGGTTTGACCAGTAGGTTAACTTCAGTTGGGTTTCCAAGGGGTCAAATGGACTCCTAGGGTTAGTTTTAGGGCTTTTCCAAAGGTCCAAAGGGTATACCTATGGGTTAGGGGTATTTTTAAGCATGTGACTAGTCCCATGTGACTGTTTAGTCACCTCAAAAAGTGGTTTTTCCAAGGTGAGCGAAAATTCAACTTAGAAGGTTCCTCCTAGGATAGACAACCTTCCTTTTTGATGTCAGACTCTCTTCCCCATCCTCTCTTACCTTTTCTCTTTCCAGTTTTAGCAACATGTAAGAGTTTGGGAAGACCAACCAATGGGAACTCTCACTCTATCCAAGGGGTTGGGAAGAGTGAGAGAGGTCTTCTTAGGCAAGGATTAGGGACTTAGTGAGTTAATCACCCACTCTCCATTGTTGGAGATTATGCAATTTAAAGAAGAATAGTTGTAGGATAGAATTTTGGCTAAGTCTTGGAGAAAAGATTGTGTGGATTTGGGCTGCTCATCTTCAACTAGATCTAGCAAAACCCTTGGGCAGATTAAGGTTGGTTCTTACTCTCCTTTTGTTTATGTTGCATATGTATGTTTGAAGAAATGCTTGTATGAAAGAGTTGTTTATTTGTATTTTACTTTGTGAAAGAATATGTGACTTCCCCTTGATTTCTTTATGCATTTTCTTGTATTGGAAGTATCCAAGGCCTTCTACTCTTGGGAGAGTAGGATGGTCTTGGGGTGGAAGAAGTTTGACAACCTTGGGTGAGAGGCTCTCATTATGAGAGTGATCTCAAGGGTGTTTTTTTTGTGACCCTTGCTGCATAGCCTTGTTTATGCATTTGGGGGTCATAAGGAGAGTTGGTAGGGCTTGTATGCCTTGGAGGGCATAAGGATGTGGGGTATGGACTTATGTTGTATTTGGTGGCCATGAGGTGGCTTGTGATGTTCCATGCTTGTAGTCTCCCCAATGGTATTTGGTCCACTTCCACCCTTGTGAAAATCATCACATTTTGTGGTGAAGTGTAGCCTTGGTTGGGAAAATTGTTTGTTGTGTGTTTATCCCTTGCTTGTTGTATTGCATGTGTGTAACCTGTCTAGTGCTTGGTTCTCCAAGCTCGGGGATGGCTTCTAGTTAGCCTAGGCTGGGAGGTGAGCACTCTATGGTCAAGCCTTATGTTTTTTATTTGCAAGTTGCTTGGGAAGAAAAAGCTAAAGAAAGCTTGGAGTTGCTGGTTTTTATTTGACTTGCAGAAAAGATTAGAAAAAGGGATAATGTATTTAAGTTGTAGCCAAGCAAAGAAAAGCTAAATGTTGTATTTATTTTTCAAAAGAAAAGAAATGTATCCATTTTATATTCAAGTTCTCATTCAATGGAAAAGACAGACTAGTTGGGTTTCATACCCATTTGTAATGTTAACTACATTCTATTCTAAATATTCTTTTAAGAAGTGCTTTATTCTATTAAGTTACTTTTGCAAAATGAAATGTATATTCTTTTATTAAGTCCCTATAGTTACTATAATGATGTTTTGTTGTATTCTTGTTATATTGGAAAATAAAAGTTTATTTTATTCCTTCATGCAAAATGAAATTTTGGAAATGGGAAACACAAGCATTTAGGCCTATTTGAGATAGATACAAATACAATGAATGGTTAATTAGGTTTAATATGTCTACCCCTAAATTGATTTTAATATTTCTAGGCTAAAGTAGTAGTTGTTAGAATTTACTACATTCTGTCATTTCATTTACTTGTAGAAAATAAATCTGATTTATTACATTCTATCAGTCATTTATTGCAGAAAATATATTTAAAAAAAATAAATTAATAGATATTTCTAAAGTTAGCATTTAGATTTTAAAAGAAATAGGTATATATAAATCTAGTGCACCTTTACCTGATAGGTTTTTCCTTTAAAACTATTGGAAAGAAAATGTATAGAAATCTAAAAGCCGTTGTACATTTTTATTATGACCTTATTATTTTTCCCCAAATGTAATAAAAAAAATATGTATACATATTAACCCTTCACTAATTGCTTAAATTTGTGTTTATTTGAAACATTCATTTTATTACCTCAAAATAAATAAATAAAAATGAAATAAACATCTATTTCTAAATATCTTGTGGACAACATAGATTTTTGCATATATATATATATATATATATATTTGAATCTTTAAAAAAAAAAAGAAAAAAAAAAAAAAAAAATTTAAAGCAAACTTATTTTTTTGGACCCCTCGACCCTTTGGATTACACGCAGGCGGGGGAAAGGGGAAACACCCCCTCGCGCTGTGGGCAGCGTCCCCCAACGGCAACCGCAACCGCCACTGTGGGCTGCAACCCACAGCCGGGGAGGCTTCGGCCCCCCCTGTGGGTGACGATGCAGCCAAGTCTGCAGGCCGCGTACCATAGCGGTGGCCAAGGCCGCCTTTGTGGTTCGCGACCCACAGGCATGACTGCGGTCGTCCCTATGGGGAGCCCCCGTGCTTAAACTCTTGCGGCTCCCCCCAATAAAACCCTTAGCCTTGCATGCAAACGCCGAGTGCGTGAAAATAAAAAAGAAAATCTCTTTGGCCACCCATAAATCTGCCCCTTCAGCCCTACAGTAAATCAAGAGCAAAAAAAATAAGGAAAATAATAACTCAGTGAGCCCTAACCCAAAATTCGGGTTAGGGCAGGTCATGAAAATAGTTATCTTTGGAATGCTTTTATAATATTAAGGTTAGAACACTTTAAAAAAAAGAAAAAAAAAGGGGGAACCCATTCAAAATTCGAATAGGGTGTCCCCCATTAGTTTAAAGTGTAATAATATATGTTGATTATTTGTTTTATGGAGTCCTACTCCTCTTTATATATATATATATATATATATATTTACGAAGGTGTAGATTGGAGTTGGATTATTTAATTCATTTATACGTTCTTAATTTATATATGTTTTTATAACAATTAGGGATATATAAAATTGAATATGATGTTATATTTTTTAATTCCATTTGAGGGTTTAAACCTTTTAGGAATTTATAACGTTTTTCTTTAGTTCTTTAGTTCCTTAGGGTATTATTTTTATTGGCCAAGCCTTTAATTGTATTTCATAGGGCAAATTTCATTATGGATTTTCATTGGCCCTTTAGTCAAATTTTTGAGACACTTTATAATTATCGTCCAACTGAATACTAAAATTTAATAATCTAAGAACTAGAATTAATTTAATTAATTCTTCGAGTAATTAAGAGATTATTTGAGAATAATAATATCTCTTGTAAATTTAATTTAGGGTGTTTGTTTAAATGAGTTTATTTAATTAGTAATAGAAGAGTTAATAATAACTCTTTTGGGGAATTAATATTCCGTTGTTAATTTAGAATATTTTTCGCCTAATTGAATTAGTTTTAGATCAGTTCAAAATATAGTTAAGACTAAACTTGCTATTTCGGATCTTTTTAGCAAAATTAGTCTCATTAGTATGTTATTTTAAAAAAAATTTATTCCGTTTGTGCCCAAAAGTTTGGGCATGACAGGAGTTTTCATGGTTTGGCTCAATTTTACAGGATGTTCATCAGAGGGTTCAATGAGATATGTGCACCTATGAAAGGAGGTGTAAAGACTAAGTTTAAATGGACAAATGAGGCACATAAAGGATTTAAACTCTTGAAGACAAAGGTGGCTACTCAACCTGTCCTTGTTCTTACAAGGTTTGACAAACTCTTCACCATTGAATGTGATGCAAGCAACATAGCAATTGGAGTAGTCCTAAGCCAAGACAATAGACCGGTGGCATTCTTTACAAGAAAACTCTCAAAGAATAAAGGACAAAGTGGATGAAAAGAGGAAGAATGTGCAATTTTTTGTTGATGGCTTGGTAATGGTCCACTTGAAAAAAGAAAGGCTTCAAAAAGGTACACAACAAGCTTCAAATGAGAAGGATTGGACCTTGTAAGGTCTTGGCTAATTATGAACAAAATGATTACAAGATTGATCTACCTGGGGACATAGCTTTGTCTGCTATTTTCAATGTTGCAGATTTGGTGCAGTACAAAGGCACAATTCCAGAGGAGTACAATAGAGTTTCAGATGTCTCTCAGTCACTTTAAGACCTCCCTTTTCCACCTCCAACCATGCTACAAGCTGAGAAGGTGTTGGATTCAAGGATTCTCAAGAAGACAGACAAACCACCTACATGGAGCATTTGGCTAAAATAAAACATCTTCTAGAATATGAGGCCACTTGGGTACTCGAAGAAAACTTTTCAAAGGTTGGCATTGACTTCTCTTTGATGCCTAAAGGAGTCACTTGACTTCTTTTCATTGGGAGAGTATGGTGCAAGAGCACCCAAGGTTTCTTAGTGAACTTTCAATTTTTGGTATGACTGATCCTCATTGGGTCAATGGTTGAATAAAGGACTATTGAAGAGTCAAAATTGTGCTTTGAGTTTGTTTTTTAGTTTGATTTGTCATTAAACTTAGCTTATTTACTCTGTTATGGGCCTATGTACCTTTGTAAGCCTTAAATGACATCACATAGCAATTTTTGTAAAAGTCCTTGTAAGGCCTCATAAGGAATTTGAAGATGTTTAATTGATGTTAGGAAATCATCCTAGGTGGTCAATATTGTGATGATTTGACATATTTGTCAAAATATATTGTAGAGTAAAAAGTTGTCATGGTGGTTTGACAACATTTTGTTAACAATGTGAGCAATTTTGGAAAATTGCTCAAAGCGGTAGTTAGTGGTCTGATTGGTGGTTGGTTTTGATTGTGTGGGAATATATAAGGCCACTAAAAAAATTGTAGAAGAGTTATAACCTCTAAGATTGAATTTTCAATAGCAACTTGAAGCAATTTCCTGGTTTTTCACTTAAATTTGTCAAATTGCTTATTGCAGTCCGTACCAAATGGATTAGTTTCCATACTATACTTTCATGGAGGCCTAGAACTTTTTGTTGTGATGCTCAAAAATTATTTGTGTCCTTTCATTTTGTAGGTTTAGTAGTTGTATTTGAAATCTTTCTTGTTTTCATTGTTCTCGGTCTGAGCAAAGGGGTTTAGGCCCTAAACATGGCTCCATATTGAATTGTCATTGTGGGTTCCCAACGAACTTTGGGATTAAAGTTATGGAATCTATGTGCAGTGTAAATATAAAATTTTGTGACCTGGAAGTTGCATTTGATCATTTTAGAACCATGCCCTAGGCGAGCTCTGCCATAGCCCGACTAGGGAACATGACTACTCTTTATCTTATTTCTTGCAGGGGTGGCCAAATTTGATAGTGCCAATCGATTGGTTTTGAGAATGGATTTTTGACAGAGCCTCAGTGTAAGTGTGGAGGATTTATAGGGTGTGGAAACCTACAAGCCCCATTGATGAAAGCACATGAGTCTAAAACCCTTGAAAAGTGCCATTTTGGGGACAACACCTGTACGGACATAACAAACCACCTAACCTTAAGAATCTTGAAGGGTGTCCAAATGGGTATTCATATTAGAAAATATTCTGAGGGGTTCTTTGAAAGTTTTTAGAGCCAAAGAGAAAAAACCGTAAAAGGAGGGCTAAAAGTGGCTACAAGCCCTTAATTATAGAAACCATGAAAATGATAGGAAAATGAAAGGGAGTAGACACCTAAACAACATGGATGGAGTTGGTAAACCATGTCAAAACCTTCCTAGTCCCCTGCAAGTGAAGAGCATTGAATTAGGCATGTTGGAGGTTGAACTCACTCATGTGAGTTCTAACCTTGGATTTGAGTAATTGGAGCAATCTAGTTGGTAGAGATTTCTCCAAAGGAGTTTGGGTGTTGGGATTGATTCACACAAGGAGAGTAGGACATAAAACAAACAAGGAATCCCACAATAACATATTTTTCCTAATCTATAAACCAAATTGCAACTCTTATGAGAGAGTATCCCTATCATTATAATACCTTAGATTTTGAAGAGAAAGAAGCATTTTTGGATGGAACATGTTTCTTCATTGGAGAAGAGAAAGGTTTGGCTATTAAAGTATTAGATCGTTCAAATATGAGTGATCTATGCAATTGGGAATTACAAGTGAGAAAAAGACTTCTTAAAGTAGATGAGATGAATTGGATAAAAATGAATGACCATTTAAAATATATTATAAATAAACAATCACTCTAACATCTTTAGCTTCCCAAGCATTGGATTATTAATAATAGGAAACAAATTGCAATACACTAGATTTAAATGCATAACAAATTTATCAGATGCATCATAAAATAACAACAAATACAGTAGGATTATTGATGAATGCGTTAGAAATTTCATGCATGTGGCAAACGAAACATGTAACCCAAAAAATCAAAGAACTGACAAAACAGATCAAAGTAGAAGCATATTCCATGTTGGGTTCACTAGAATGTATACAATTGAAAAAATGAGGGAAATGCAATGTTATAGATCATTAAGCAACCACAAACCTAAATCTATCACTAAATCCAATTGTAATACAATAAAATTTTGCAAATGAATTCAACAATAACATAAATTGAATGAAATCAATAATCAAACAAACTACATATCAAATCTAAGCATGTGACCTGTATTTCTCTTCTCCTCCTTGTTGCATATAATGGTAGTGGCTCCAAGAGTCACACGATACCTACAAAATGTAAGCATAAAAATTCAAATAATGTGGTTGATAATGATTGAGGATAATGTTGATTTTATAGATTTTTGGAATTGAAATCGATGATCAAGATTTATTTGACAATAGAAAGATCAATGGTGGAGAATCAATGCGACAAAGTAGTTGGGAGTCGATTAATCATGTAACTAGAATGACTTATTTGATGATTAATGTCATTTAATAGCTAAGAAAATTGATTGATTAGTCAACAAAAGGTGATTTTGAAAAAAGGGGAACTAATTGACTAGTTAGAAAAAGTGATTGATGAACCAATGGACAAGTCAATACTGGAACTATGAGTTAATGGTAGTTAGCCATTTTCAACATGTGTTTCAGCAATTGAATGAAATTAGTGTTTTGTTGAATTTGGGAATGTTTTTTTTTTCAGAAGTAGAGAAAATGAAATGAGAGAGAAATTAAATTGAATTGAATTGTAAGAGAAATGAAATTGTTTTGAAATGTGAGAGAAATGAATTAATTTGAAATGTGAGAGAAATGAAATTAATTTGAATTAGAAAATTTACTTAATTGAGAAGAAATTGTTAGCTAATTAAATAATTTGAAATAATTATTTAATTATGAGAAGATAATAGAAATTTATTTAATTAAATAATTAAAAATTACTTAATTATGTATTGGAGGGAAATTCAAAATTTGAATTTGAACAGAAGGAATAATGTTAATTTAGAATAATAAAGTCAAATTAATTAAATAATTAAAATTATTTAATTAATAGAAAAGAATAATTAATAAAATTAGCATTCATAGACATCAGACAATTTTAAGTGTGTATACTTTCTATTAACTCAAGGAAGACTGCATGGTGTTATAGTTATATTGCCTAGAAAATGAAATTATATTGCCTAGAAAATGAAACATTTCAGAACCCTTACTAACAGCTTTGAAATTCCTTTTTATAATAGTAAGGAATACAATAAGCTTCAGACTGTAAGTTCATTTTTACTTAATTAGCCCTTCTACAAGAATATGACCTAATGGAACCTGTTGCCTCTATCTTGACCTAAAGTTGAACCGCAAAGATAATCACCCACGAAAGCCAGTATGCCCAGATCAGAGGGATTTCATGAGAGCTAACCATCCTATGAGCCGAGTTACCACCGACCATGGGTGGTTGTTGATGTAGGGAACATCAGAATGAGCAACTCCCATTACTCATTCTGACCGGGGAGAAAATTGACAGTTTTGTACATGTGGGTTTGCGGTGCTACTAA
This sequence comes from Cryptomeria japonica, assembly GCF_030272615.1. NCBI lineage: Eukaryota > Viridiplantae > Streptophyta > Pinopsida > Cupressales > Cupressaceae > Cryptomeria > Cryptomeria japonica. Next base: position 21,544,992 of record NC_081411.1, on the reverse strand, counting down.
CCCACTTCACCGGAGTTTGCACTCTTCGTTGTCTCCGTAGTCCTCTACTTCCAAAGGGAAAAATGACTACCTAGGAGGATTGAAATATTTGCACACTGCAAAACATTCTTGCATGTGCACCTTGAACTTCTTATTCCTCTTTGGTAGATACGTACACTTTTTAAAACTCCTTTGGTTATACAAAAGACTTCTCACATTTCCAACTTCAAGACTTCTACATCTTTTCTGCAACAAAACCCATAGTTCATAGGGCCTCAATATATCTGCAACACTTTCACATTCCATCCCACAGCCTTTTAAAGGTTACTAATCAATTGCCAATAATTCCTTACATTACCTCTGTATTTAACAACAATCTTGCCGTCTTTGTTCGAGCAGTTTAAGCAGAAATGCAAAACGGTGACAACTACCCATCTGAATTCACACATATGATTTGATTGTGAAGACCGGTCCTCTCAGCCTTTTACCTACAAGTCAGAAAAACATCTCTCTTGACATTTGTATCCAACTAGGTAGATACATATCAGTTGCGCCAATATTTTTGAGCATAACTGGCAATCTGGATCCGCATCGACCGTCCAAATCTTGCATATGCATCAAGAACGCCAGTTGGCATATCATTTATTTCATCCCCTTCTTTAAAGTTGTAGTCACCTTTTGGTCAAAGGAAAAGATTCCTACAATAGGCATCAAAACACATACTCTCGGCAGTACAAACTTGGGACTCGACGAGATGCTCATTGCCTTTCTAGTGAGCTCCGAGCTTAAGAAGTGGACGCCGCACACACCACGCTGGTCCGAACTCGGGACTCGGTGAGCATGAGATATCAATCTGGTTGAGTCTCGAGGGATACGTTCATAACAGCTTTGCAAACTCGTCGCCGATCGCCTTTACGGACACCTCGACCAAACTTAAGACAAGGATTTACTTGGCACTCGGCAAAGAGGAATAATCCATCTTGCCAAGTTCCGAGTAACTTATGCATTGCTCTCATGCTCTCATTATGACTAAGATGCCAAGACATTTATTCATAAGCGAAATTTATCCAAATTTTGGAGATCCCAACATAGGTTGGGGTATTTCATCCTCATCCATTTATAAAATGAAAGGGTTGAATCTATCTCATTGGGAACAACTATTTTGCTGGCATGCTTTCCTACAACCTTTTCCAAAAGATGGATTTGTAGAACTTGCTAATAAATTATAGATGCCTCTGATGGGTTGCCATTATCTCTTAAAGTTTTTGGTGGACAATTATTGTTGGAAGTGAAAACACTCTGAGAGCGTGGGGGTGAATCAGAGTGTGCCAAATTTTACCACTCAGTTTTGCACATAGGACAAATGGGCAGAGACATTACAGGTTACAGAAATAAATGAATTAGATCTTAAGAAACATACTATTGCCAAAGCATGTACAAGTGATCATTAAAATGAATAATTTTCGTTGTGCACTTAAAGAAAAACAAGATGGCTGAACAGATAAAAACTAAATAATTATTGCAATAACAGCTGAGAGCAAGAATTGAAGTATCAGAGCAGCAGCTAGTGAAACACAAAGAGGCAAGATTGAAAAACATAACACCAAAAATTTTCCTGAGTGGAAAACCCTCTTGGGGTAGAAAAACCACTCGACAACAGTCTTTTTATTATCTCAAAGGGCACCAACCCTGTACATTGTTCAAGAAGAATTAAACCCCTGTTCCTCTACAAACTCAAGTTTCAATCACTGGTAGCCTTGTAACTACAAAAAAATAATGTAATCACAAAGATATCAATGATGGGAACAAAAGAATGGAGCAATAAAATGTATCCAACTACAAAGAAGTTGTTTTTAAAAACCTCAGAACAGAGAGAGTATTTAATCTCAATCTCTGAACTTGAATCTGAAATACATTAATCTTTATGTGCACATCAATGCATAAAATTTTCTAATAAAGCCTCTCTGTCTCCATGATACTCAAAAAATGTTTTTTTTCTTTCCCACTTGTTACAACTTTCAACGAACTATTTCTCTGTTTTATAAACAAAAACAAATCTTCATGAGAAACCCTCGAAGTAGAGTTTCTAAACCCACGTTAGGGTTAGACAAAAAAACTGTTTTACAATACACAGTTACATCAACTGTTTTTTTTTTTTTTTAAAACTGCTCTTCTTCAACTGACAGAAGATATTACAAAAACAAAAAACTCTTTCATCTTTCATTTCCGAAAAATGGAAAGAACAAAAAAATATTTACCATAACTGATTCGAAAACCACCAGAGAGTAAAAATGCTTTCTTCATATCGTTCTTTAATCTGCTCTTGTGAAAAAGACAATAAAGATGTAGATAATACCTGTCATTGAAGACCACAAAAAAAAACACCTGTAGAAATGCGGCAGCAGAATCCACATAAAAACTCCATATTATTCCAAAGAACAGAGTCAAGAATTCTATCAACAGAAAACTTGCACTGAACTGGTAAACATATCAAAAACCCATGAGCAAACTCAAAGAAACGCTCCGCATTCACAGCATAAGACATGGTGGCGGCTAGGGTTTGAAGTATGTAGAAAGGAATGTGAACATAACCAAGCTTTTCTTTTCCAAGCTTAACCAAGACTTAGCATCCGTAAATGAAAAAAGAAACTCATTTGAAATCCATATCACATTGCCCACCACGTGGATCATAATTTCCAAGTGACTTAGGCGCTCAGTCAAATAACATACTCATTCACCTTTTACTGCCACGTAACCACCCATAATGCCAGATAGGAGTCAAACTTAACCATGATTAAGATTAGCCACGATGTACACTTTTTGGCATCAAGGTCAAAACGGGGTCAACAATTATATGGCAAATCTGAACAATATTATTGGGAGAGTCATTTAGAAAAGATCGTCAGAATACCACCCAGTGATATTATAAATAGGTTAAAAGTAAGTTATGATGTGCTCGATAGTGAAGAGAAGAAAGCATTTTTTGATGCAGCTTATTTTTCATTGGACATCATAAAAGTTTGGCAATTGAAGTATGAAATGGATCAGAGGGGAGTGGGAGTGGGTTTGTGCAGCTTGGAGACACTGGTGAATAGGTGCCTTGTTGAGGTAGATGAGATGGATTCCATAAGAATGCATGATCATGGGATATTTCATATCAAAAGTTGCCCCGCCTTCTTTGATTTTCTAACCAGACTAGTAATGTTGACAACCAAACAGAAGTGAGGGAAATTCCAGATCAGCTATCAACCATGTGATCGAGTTTTTCATGGTATATGAATATGAAATTTGTGAAACAAATAAAGGTAACGTTAAATTATTTTTTATTTTTTATATTGAACAAAGCATTTTTTAATGAATAAAAACTATTAAGAGGTAGTTGGAAGAGAATTACCTAGTCTATCAATAAATATATGACAGTTAAAGAAGGTTGAAAAAAATAGTGTTTCCATCCACCATATCAGTCTTTGACTTAATCCAAATCTATTACAATTTTGAAATTGCATTGCTTGTTATTTATATGTTAGAGCTTATCCATGGCTTTGACATTCTTCTTTGATAAGATCTGTAGCTTAAAAAAAAAAGACAATTTGAAAAAAACTATCAAAGTGAAACCTAAGAATTACAATTCAACAGTACACTTTTAAAAGACTGGTCTAATTGAATTATTAATAAAATTATTATATTTTTATAAGCAATTTATCATTATGAACAATCACATGATCATCAACGATATATTTTTTTATTTGCCACTAATGAAATCTTCTTTTGCCTACTTTATGTCTATTCTATTTAAACATCATGAGTACTTTTTCTGTAAATGCGAGTGATGTTGAGTGCACATTTCAACATAGCTATTATGACTGTTTGAAGAATTGACACAAACGAAGGAATTTGGACCCTGTAGTGCCCCGCCAGGAAACCCCTAAGGGTTTAAGTTTAAAAACACTCAATTAGAGTGTAAAATTATTATTTTTTAAATAATAATTAAGAGTGTTAATGAAAAGTTACAATATTAAGATAGATTGAAGTTATCTCAAAGTTATCTCTAACTAGATAACACAGCGGAAGGCTAAAACGATCCTAAGGAGTTTCCCAACGCGATTACATAAGCTTACAACTAACTCAACTTGCGTCATTAGATCCATTAAACTGGATATCTTGATTACGAGATAATGCATAGATCTTGCTTATATATGTGTTCAAAGATATGACATCTTAGGATTTTTTTGAAGCGTTCATTTACTTTGGTGGTTAAGAGGCCTTTGATAGGTTATTTATTCAATGCACTTAAATTCATAATTTCATTTAGAGGCCTCCAAATAGGTTCCAAGCGTTTAATATAATGAGGTTCATTCATTGGGATGAGGGAATCCATTCACAATCGATATCATCCTTTAACATTAAAAGTATGGTTAATCAGACGAGATTCTTTCATTAAGGATTAACTACAATTAATAGAGTGAGGTCCCTTCTTTTGATTTCATGCATAGCCAACTAATGAGTTGTAGTTCTTATATGAAAGATAAAATGTGAGTAGCTATAGAATTCATTTGAAGTTTTAGTAATGCAAATAAATGGACTTATTTCATTAAGGTGGATATGCATTAGGACACACGAGAGCATCCTTTAAATTAAAATATCGTTAGCTAGATGACATTCATTATTTCAAGGTTGGAATAATAAGATCATAGAGAGGTTCTTCTATTAGTATTATAATACAATTATCTTATTGCATATCACTCTTTTTTTTTCTTTTTGTTAAATGAAGTTAATATGCGAGGGATACTTTTACTAAGATTTAATGTATAAACAACAAATCAATTATTTCCCATTTTAGATCAATTTTAGCAATCATGAGGGATTCCTTTTATAAGGATTAAAATATGGATATCTAATTGAGTTCACCCAATTATAAAATAAATTTGGTGAGGATTATTGGTTACAATTGCAACATAATTAACTATATATATATTCATCCAATATAGCGGGATTTAATTAACATGGCGTTGCTCATTTAAGAAGATAAAAGTAAATATCTAAATGATGTTTATCCTTTAGAATCCAGCTTAGGAATTATAACATTAATTCTATCTTTATTTTCCCCTACTCATTTGGTCAATTTACATGCTTAATAACAAGTTAATTCATTGATGTAACCTAGCAAGATTCTTTCCACTATTACTACGGTTAATTAACCTTATCAAAATACTTCTTTCCACAACTTTAATTACAATATTTTAAATACTTTGCCATAACCATAATTCACAATGTTTTATGAACTTAAATAACTACATTTATCCAGATGAATAATGTTATGCACTTAAATTTGAATTCATTAAATTTCCACCATACACTTATGCAAGAATACAACCATACATGATAATTTAAAACATAAAACAAAGTACGCTATAAACATCGCATAACACAGATATGATCTCGGAGTTCACCCTTAATGGGCTACATCTCCGGGTCTGCTCAACTGCAAGACCCCTTTGGTATTATATTGTTAGGAATACATAATTTATAAGTCTTTACATCTTTGCCTCATAGGCAAACTCAACCAATAAACAATAGACACCTCCTTTGGAGTTTACATAATGGTCCCTTCTAGAGTGGCTCCAACTGAAACACTTCAAAGCAAAAACAACAAGGATTTCTTAACTGGTGGTACCCTAAATGAAGACTTGACTGACGTTGGTCAGACAAAAGCAACAGATGACGGGGACCCAACATACCTATCTAGGCTGTGCCATTATAACAGACGCAACAAATATCCCAAAATAATAAGTCATGCTCAAGCGTTAATGAGTAAATTCAACACTTTCTCAAGTTGACATAAACGTCAAATCAAATTAATTAACCCTTAGATACCCTCTAATGATAAGATGGTTTTACAAAGATAATCTAGCCCCTTTTCTAACTACACAAGGATTACCTTATTACTATATAGGAACAAAATAAATTAAGAGTAAATAAAGAAATGGGAAAAACGTTCCCGAGCTAAATTAAGCTTTTATTGCATACATAAAAACAAATTAAGGACTAACACCACCATCCAATTTACTCAATTAGCACCTTACCAAGAGTCCCAACATTTCCCCACTTAAAAGAATTAAAGCCTAAATGCACATCCCAACATTTGTAAAGATAATGAAAAATCGTTTCCATATGATATTTAGAAAAGCAAAGTCCATATAGGTCATCAAGTATATATACTAATTAGATGTAAGCTATATTAACATATAATTTAACATACCTATTTATCCCTTTTTTTTTGACATTTAAAATAGAAAATCCTTACTTATTAAACTGAACACCTCAACTCAAATTTTATTATAAAATATTGCTTACAATATATACTTACATTAATAAGCATCCATTTTTTTTTGATTGTACAAAATAAAACAAACTAACACCAATTTTTTTTAACTTACCAAAAACAAACTAATTAAAAATTATTAACAACAATAAAACCCCCCCCCCAAAAAAAACCAATTTAAAATTTGATAGCGACCAAACCCTAGCCGAGCCCTGCCGTTAGGAACTGCGGCCACCATGACGGGCGCAGCCTGGGGGTTCTGCGTCCACCATGGGGGATGCAGTCCCTACGGCTCCCCCACACAGTGGTGCTGGAAGGGGCTGCGGCCTCCAAAGGAGACGCAGTCCCCTTCGGCCCCCACTGTGTGTGGGCGCCGATAGAGGTCTGCGAGCGGCGTGCGGGGAGGGGCGGGTTGAGCTTTGGCTCCCCCCCCGAAACCCCTAAATTTACATTATTTTTTTTTGTTTAATTTTTTTTTGATTTGTTTCACAATCCAAGATAAACCATATATTTTTTTTTTTGCTTAAAATTTAAACAAGAATGAAACCCATCGTTTTTGCATTGTCGTTTTTATTTCTATACTTTTGTTTTGTGTTTTCACAGACCTGTTCATTTCACAGAATCTACCAAAATCTCCATTATGGGAAGAATACTTCCTATCAAGTTTAAAAATCACAAAATCCTTCAAGAACAAGGGGTTCATTCAAGAGCAACTAGGGTTGGGAGAAAACTAAAAACTAAGCCTCAAAACATTGATGGATAATACTTTTTTTTTGTATTCAACAAACAAATAAAGAAGTAGATTCAAATCCTACCTTATAACGCACTCCGGGCAAGAATCTGATGAAGAGCTCCACCTACAACTCCAAGCAAGAGAACTCCATTTTCTCCCATCTTTTTTTTTTCCACCTCCATTTTTTTCAAAAAAAATCCCCAAAAGAAAAGAACCCCCAAAATGTTTTCAAAACTAGGTTAAAAGGAGAAACCCTAATTTTGCCCTAATTTTCAATTTCGACATTAGGCATTTATTTTTAAAATAAAATGGATGAAAAATGGAAACCTCTTATCCAATCCCTCTTATTCATTTTTCCTTTAAAATTAAAAAGCTTCCATTTCTTATTGCGTTTTTAAATTTTAATTTCTCACTATAAATTTTAGGCCTACTTCTTATTTCGGAACTATTGACCGGGTAAGGCGTTTTGATTAATTTAATTTTCTAAAAATCAATCTTTTTATACTATATCAACTATACAAGCAAAAAAGGAAATAATTTCTTTTAAATAATAATAATTTACCCTTTTTCTTCTAAAATGCGAAAATGAGTGATTTATTTCTATCTCCCAAATGACTTTAAATTTTTCCTTTCCAAAATGCATAACTCATTAAATTCATTATTTTAAAAATTAGCTATTAAATTAACTCGCTATAACATAATAAAGGGACATTTTTAAATAAATGACTAATCTAATGCAAGAGTCTTATTTATTCTAATTTCTCAACTACAATTGCATAAATGTTACAAATGCGTAAATGAGCACACTAACCCCAGTTAAATACCTTAAGCTTTCTACAATAATAATTTAAAGCAATCTCTTAAATTAGTGATTAATCATATAAAGGAAGCTACCCATTTAAATTTCTAAATTACTAATGTGCTCGTCTACTCATAAATTTTGAATTTAATACTTAGGATAACAAACCTCACTTACCTCGCGCAAGGCACGCAAATCGAAGAAGTCCTCCAAATCTCTCGACACACATCCCAATGAAAAGCAAGCCCCTCGAATCCACACACGATGCTCACCTAACCATGGCTAAGGCAAGACAAGAGTTATATGACCACCAAATCTGAATTCTAAAGATGAAAGAGGCATACTCAACCTTGCAAATCCCAAAGGAGATGAACCTTGCCCTAAGCGGTGTTGTACCTCCAATCTCCTGCACCCATGAATTCATACAAGCATGCATATACATATACATATTCAATGAAGGCGTTAGCTCAAGATTTATCACAAGGGTTAGGAACAATTACATTTACATGAAAATCGATGCAAAAGCACAATAATAAGTATGCACCGTTATTTATATTATCTAAACTACACATTGCACCATGGTTAACCTACCTTTCAAGAATGCCACATAGGAAGTCAATCATGGTCAAATGGGTTTTACAAGTCTAACTAGGGTATGGGCATTACATTCTCCCCCCCAGGCTCCGACTTACTCCTGGAAGTCGCAAAGCTAAACGGAAGTCCTGCAACACTTATTAGTCCTTAAACTCAATTAACAATTATCAATTTGCACAAACAACTATTTTGCCATCATCTTAGAACATTATTCATAAATCCTCTACAAGTGTCATCATCCATTAACAAAAATGCATCTAACATCATTCACATCTTAGAACGTTCTAGAATTTACACACAATTATAGTAAAGATACGAGACTTTTCCCTTCTTATTACACCAAATTAAAGCAATTAAAATACATATAGACACAGTTATCATACTCATTTATCAAACATGACAAGAAAACATGCTCTCAAGGTCATTTTCTTTCACCAATTCATCTCTTTCACAAAACTTTATCACATAAAACTAGCCTCAAATAACAATTTCTACAACCAAGTTAACTTTTTGACAAATAAGAGCCACGTAAGAACTCAATTGTTTACACTTTTCAGACATACAAGAACCTTTCCAATGACTATGCCCCATAACATAGTGACAAGTTAATACCATTTAATCCATGATTACACATAATATCCATCCACAAGACTGGTTTGCACAACACAATAGGCCACATGTGAGCATGTCCAATGCTCAGTCAAAGGTAACATATATGATCCACATCTCTATGCCTGCTCTCAGAATAAATACATGATCAACAAAAGTCCAACATCTCACTCGAGAGCTTGATGGTGCTAGGGTACACCATAGTGGTGCTACCTTCCATACAAGTCCCTCGTGAATATCCCTTGTTGTGTAAGGTGTTTAGCCTCCAAGAGATAGTCACCACTCATAGGTAGGTAGTGGATCCTAGCTGTTTTCACAGCCTCACATACCTCCATCCTCAAGGTTCCCTACGTCTACTTCCTCGTACACACTCATCCAAACCTGTCTCCTACGTTCTTGGAGAGGAATTCACATTGCAACACAAGACCAGCATACGAAAACAACAAGGATAAACCGGTTTAGCCACCAAAATACCAAAGATTAAAGATAATAATTGTCAATTCCAACAATAAAACAAGAAAATAATTTCCGGATTTGCAACATCAAATCAAGTAAGATCAAAATTGCAAGATCGTGGCTAAACTATCAAGGTCAAAGTAAAATAAATTGCTGGCCCACAAAGAAATAAATAAATAATTAAAAGAAAATCATAATTGCACATTACATCACTACGTGACTAGTAGCTAGCCACCAACGAGGAAGGAAGGAACAATTGTCTAGCTATCCTAGTAGCTCATCATGTGGTGTGGCCAAGTCACACATCCACATGGCATGGCAGTGTGCACCTCGACATCACCCCGCATCATGTCGTCACGTGGCATGGCTCTACACAATACCTAGCGGTAGGCCGCATGGGAATGTCTACTACATCCCGCATCGTGTCTCAGCATGGCATGGCAATACTCCAAGCGGACAAAGCACGCAATGGACGTATCCCGCATGGCAGTGCACCCCACGGATAAGGCACGTGTCGGTCATACGCGGGGTGCACTGCCATGCGGGATACGTCCATTGCGTGCTTTGTCCGCTTGGAGTATTGCCATGCCGTGCTGAGACACGATGCGGGATGTAGTAGACATTTCCATGCGACCTACCGCTAGGTATTGGGTAGAGCCATGCCACGTGACGACGTGATGTGGGGTGATGTCGAGGTGCACACTGCCATGCCATGTGGATGTGTGACTTGGCCACACCACATGATGAGCTACTAGGATAGCTAGACGATTGTTCCTTCCTTCCTCGTTGGTGGCTAGCTACTAGTCACGTAGTGATGTAATGTGCAATTATGATTTTCTTTTAATTATTTATTTATTTCTTTGTGGGCCAGCAATTTATTTTACTTTGACCTTGACAGTTTAGCCATGATCTTGCAATTTTGATCTTACTTGATTTGATGTAGCAAATCCGGAAATTATTTTCTTGTTTTATTGTTGGAATTGACAATTATTATCTTTAATCTTTGGTATTTTGGTGGCTAAACCGGTTTATCCTTGTTGTTTTCGTATGCTGGTCTTGTGTTGCAATGTGAATTCCTCTCCAAGAACGTAGGAGATGGGCTTGGATGAGTGTGTATGAGGAAGTAGACGCAGAGAACCTTGAGGATGGAGGTATGTGAGGCTGTGAAAACAGCTAGGATCCACTACCTACCTATGAGTGGTGACTATCTCTTGGAGGCTAAACACCTTACACAACAAGGGATATTCACGAGGGACTTGTATGGAAGGTAGCACCGCTATGGTGTACCCTAGCACCATCAAGCCCTCGAGTGAGATGTTGGACTTTTGTTGATCATGTATTTATTCTGAGAGTAGGCATAGAGATGTGGATCATATATGTTACCTTTGACCGAGCATTGGACATGCTCACATGTGGCCTATTGTGTTGTGCAAACCAGTCTTGTGGATGGATATTATGTGTAATCATGGATTAAATGGTATTAACTTGTCACTATGTTATGGGGCATAGTCATTGGAAAGGTTCTTGTATGTCTGAAAAGTGTAAACAATTGAGTTCTTACGTGGCTCTTATTTGTCGAAAAGTTAACTTGGTTGTAGAAATTGTTATTTGAGGCTAGTTTTATGTGATAAAGTTTTGTGAAAGAGATGAATTGGTGAAAGAAAATGACCTTGAGAGCATGTTTTCTTGTCATGTTTGATAAATGAGTATGATAACTGTGTCTATATGTATTTTAATTGCTTTAATTTGGTGTAATAAGAAGGGAAAAGTCTCGTAGCTTTACTATAATTGTGTGTAAATTCTAGAACGTTCTAAGATGTGAATGATGTTAGATGCATTTTTGTTAATGGATGATGACACTTGTAGAGGATTTATGAATAATGTTCTAAGATGATGGCAAAATAGTTGTTTGTGCAAATTGATAATTGTTAAATGAGTTTAAGGACTAATAAGTGTTGCAGGACTTCCGTTTAGCTTTGCGACTTCCAGGAGTAAGTCGGAGCCTGGGGGGGAGAATGTAATGCCCATACCCTAGTTAGACTTGTAAAATCCATTTGACCATGATTGACTTCCTATGTGGCATTCTTGAAAGGTAGGTTAACCATGGTGAAATGTGTAGTTTAGATAATATAAATAATGGTGCATACTTATTATTGTGCTTTTGCATCGATTTTCGTGTAAATGTAATTGTTCCTAACCCTTGTGATAAATCTTGAGCTAAGGCCTTCATTGAATATGTATATGTATATGCATGCTTGTATGAATTCATGGGTGCAGGAGATTGCAGGTACAACACCGCTTAGGGCAAGGTTCATCTCCTTTGGGATTTGCAAGGTTGAGTATGCCTCTTTCATCTTTAGAATTCGGATTTGGTGGTCATATAACTCTCGTCTTGGCTTAGCCATGGTTAGGTGAGCATCGTGTGTGGATTCGAGGGGCTTGCTTTTCATTGGGATGTGTGTCGAGAGATTTGGAGGACTTCTTCGATTTGCGTGCCTTGCGCGAGGTAAGTGAGATTTGTTATCCTAAGTATTAAATTCAAAATTTATGAGTAGATGAGCACATTAGTAATTTAGAAATTTAAATGGGTAGCTTCCTTTATATGATTAATCACTAATTTAAGAGATTGCTTTAAATTATTATTGTAGCAAGCTTAAGGTATTTAACTGGGGTTAGTGTGCTCATTTACGCATTTGTAACATTTATGCAATTGTAGTTGAGAAATTAGAATAAATAAGACTCTTGCATTAGATTAGTCATTTATTTAAAAATGTCGCTTTATTATGTTATAGCGAGTTAATTTAATAGCTAATTTCTAAAATAATGAATTTAATGAGTTATGCGTTTTGGAAAGGAAAAATTTAAAGTCATTTGGGAGATAGAAATAAATCACTCATTTTCGTATTTTAAAAGAAAAAGGGTAAATTATTATTATTTAAAAGAAATTATTTCTTTTTTTGCTTGTATAGTTGATATAGTATAAAAAGATTGATTTTTAGAAAATTAAATTAATCAAAACGCCTTACCCAGTCAATAGTTCCGAAATAAGAAGTAGGCCTAAAATTTATAGTGAGAAATTAAAATTTAAAAACGCAATAAGAAATGGAAGCTTTTTAATTTTAAAGGAAAAATGAATAAGAGGGATTGGATAAGAGGTTTCCATTTTTCATCCATTTTATTTTAAAAAAAAATGCCTAATTTCGAAATTGAAAATTAGGGCAAAATTAGGGTTTCTCCTTTTAACCTAGTTTTGAAAACATTTTGGGGGTTCTTTTCTTTTGGGGATTTTTTTTGAAAAAAATGGAGGTGGAAAAAAAAAAGGTGGGAGAAAATGGAGTTCTCTTGCTTGGAGTTGCAGGTGGAGCTCTTCATCAAATTCTTGCCCAGAGTGCGTTATAAGGTAGGATTTGAATCTACTTCTTTATTTGTTTGTTGAATACAAAAAAAAAGTATTATCCATGAATGTTTTGAGGCTTAGTTTTTAGTTTTCTCCCAACCCTGGTTGCTCTTGAATCAACCCCTTGTTCTTGAAGGATTTTGTGATTTTTAAACTTGATAGGAAGTATTCTTCCCATAATGGAGATTTTGGTAGATTCTGTGAAATGAACAGGTCTGTGAAAACACAAAACAAAAGTATAGAAATAAAAACGACGATGCAAAAACGATGGGTTTCATTCTTGTTAAAATTTTATGCAAAAAAATATATATATGGTTTATCTCGGATTGTGAAACAAATCAAAAAAAAATTAAACAAAAAAAAATAATGTAAATTTAGGGGTTTCGGGGGGGGGGAGCCGAAGCTCAACCCGCCCCTCCCCGCGCGCCGCTCGCAGACCTCTATCGGCGCCCACACACAGTGGGGGCCGAAGGGGACTGCGTCTCCTTTGGAGGCCGCAGCCCCTTCCGACAACACTGTGTGGGGGAGCCGTAGGGACTGCGTCCCCCATGGCGGATGCAGAACCCTCGGGCTGCACCCGTCATGGTGGCCGCAGTTCCTAACGACAGGGCTCGGCTAGGGTTTGGTCGCTATCAAATTTTAAATTGGTTTTTTTTTGGGCGGGTTTTATTGTTGTTATTAATTTTTAATTAGTTTGCTTTTGGTAAGTTAAAAAAAATTGGTGTTAGTTTGTTTTATTTTGTACAATCAAAAAAAAATGGATGCTTATTAATGTAAGTATATATTGTAAGGAATATTTTATAATAAAATTTGAGTTGAGGTGTTCATTTTAATAAGTAAGGATTTTATATTTTAAATGTCAAAAAAAAAAGGGATAAATAGGTATGTTAAATTATATGTTAATATAGGTTACATCTAATTAGTATATATACTTGATGACCTATATGGACTTTGCTTTTCTAAATATCATATGGAAACGATTTTTCATTATCTTTACAAATGTTGGGATGTGCATTTAGGCTTTAATTCTTTTAAGTGGGGAAATGTTGGGACTCTCAGTAAGGTGCTAATTGAGTAAATTGGATGGTGGTGTTAGTCCTTAATTTGTTTTTCTGTATGTAATAAAAGCTTAATTTAGCTCGGGAACGTTTTTCACATTTCTTTATTTACTCTTAATTTATTTTGTTCCTATATAGTAATAAGGTAATCCTTGTGTAGTTAGAAAAGGGGCTAGATTATCTTTGTAAAACCATCTTATCATTAGAGGGTATCTAAGGGTTAATTAATTTGAATTGACGTTTATGTCAACTTGAGAAAGTGTTGAATTTACTCGTTAACGCTTGAGCATGACTTATTATTTTGGGATATTTGTTGCGTCTGTTATAATGGCACGGCCTAGATAGGTATGTTGGGTCCCCGTCATCTGTTGCTTTTGTCTAACCAACGTCGGTCAAGTCTTCATTTAGGGTACCACCAATTAAGAAATCCTTGTTGTTTTTGCTTTGAAGTGTTTCAGTTGGAGCCACTCTAGAAGGGACCATTATGTAAACTCCAAAGGAGGTGTCTATTGTTTATTGGTTGAGTCTGCCTATGAGGCAAAGATGTAAAGACTTATAAATTATGTATTCCTAACAATATAATACCAAAGGGGTCTTGCAGTTGAGCAGACCCGGAGATGTAGCCCATTAGGGGTGAACTCCGAGATCATATCTGTGTTATGCGATGTTTATAGCGTATTTGTTTTATGTTTTAAATTATCATGTATGGTTGTATTCTTGCATAAGTGTATGGTGGAAATTTAATGAATTCAAATTTAAGTGCATAACATTATTCATCTGGATAAATGTAGTTATTTAAGTTCATAAAACATTGTGAATTATGGTTATGACAAAGTATTTAAAATATTGTAATTAAAGTTGTGGAAAGAAGTATTTTGATAAGGTTAATTAACCGTAGTAATAGTGGAAAGAATCTTGCTAGGTTACATCAATGAATTAACTTGTTATTAAGCATGTAAATTGACCAAATGAGTAGGGGAAAATAAAGATAGAATTAATGTTATAATTCCTAAGCTGGATTCTAAAGGATAAACATCATTTAGATATTTACTTTTATCTTCTTAAATGAGCAACGCCATGTTAATTAAATCCCGCTATATTGGATGAATATATATATAGTTAATTATGTTGCAATTGTAACCAATAATCCTCACCAAATTTATTTTATAATTGGGTGAACTCAATTAGATATCCATATTTTAATCCTTATAAAAGGAATCCCTCATGATTGCTAAAATTGATCTAAAATGGGAAATAATTGATTTGTTGTTTATACATTAAATCTTAGTAAAAGTATCCCTCGCATATTAACTTCATTTAACAAAAAGAAAAAAAAAGAGTGATATGCAATAAGATAATCGTATTATAATACTAATAGAAGAACCTCTCTATGATCTTATTATTCCAACCTTGAAATAATGAATGTCATCTAGCTAACGATATTTTAATTTAAAGGATGCTCTCGTGTGTCCTAATGCATATCCACCTTAATGAAATAAGTCCATTTATTTGCATTACTAAAACTTCAAATGAATTCTATGGCTACTCACATTTTATCTTTCATATAAGAACTACAACTCATTAGTTGGCTATGCATGAAATCAAAAGAAGGGACCTCACTCTATTAATTGTAGTTAATCCTTAATGAAAGAATCTCATCTGATTAACCATACTTTTAATGTTAAAGGATGATATCGATTGTGAATGGATTCCCTCATCCCAATGAATGAACCTCATTATATTAAACGCTTGGAACCTATTTGGAGGCCTCTAAATGAAATTATGAATTTAAGTGCATTGAATAAATAACCTATCAAAGGCCTCCTAACCACCAAAGTAAATGAACGCTTCAAAAAAATCCTAAGATGTCATATCTTTGAACACATATATAAGCAAGATCTATGCATTATCTCGTAATTAAGATATCTAGTTTAATGGATCTAATGACGCAAGTTGAGTTAGGTGTAAGCTTATGTAATCGCGTTGGGAAACTCCTTAGGATCGTTTTAGCCTTCCGCTGTGTTATCTAGTTAGAGATAACTTTGAGATAACTTCAATCTATCTTAATATTGTAACTTTTCATTAACGCTCTTAATTATTATTTAAAAAAAAAAATTTTACACTCTAATTGAGTGTTTTTAAACTTAAACCCTTAGGGGTTTCCTGGCGGGGCACTACAGACCCTCTCACCTCCTTTAGGCGGACTAAAATTTATTGTGGTTAAAGGACATGATTTAAATCAAGTTATTGGTGAAGCATCGCGAGAGCTAGTCTGGCTTCGCTTCCCTTCTAGGCAGAGAAATGTTCCTACACAACTTTCATTAAAAAAATTTAGCGTTTTAGAAATTTCTGAAGCAGAGCACAAGGACAGTCAATTCCAAGAACTATGGAAGGATGCCAGTGATGTGAGTATCTTCCATTTCACCTGCTTGAAATCATTATTTCGATTGAAAAAAAAATGTTGATATTTAGTGTTATTTCGTCAAATATGACCTGCAGGCTCCTATTCAGTTAAGAGTGTTGGCCATTTTCAACTGCATTAATTTCCAAAGATTTTCATAGTCGATAGGATGTCTCAAGCATTTGAAGAGGTTGCCAGTCTCTTTTGATGTAGCATTAGATTTGACAACCAATTTAAAAGACCATGAGGCCAACAACCTCTATGTGATGCTAAGGTGGGGGCTAATTCATTAGAAACATAGCCGATGATGTGGCATAGAACAAATTTGATATGATCGAAAAATAATGGACATAATTGATATGACTAGAAAATAAATAATCCCAATCGAAGGACATAATTGATATGACTAGAAAATAAATAATCCCAATCGAACTAAAGTGTGTATGAAATTATGCCTTAGGAAGGAACAATTGGCCTGATGATTCTAATTACGAACTAGGCAAGGTGGACCTCATCGAATGATGACATCGGGTAGCAAATGATCTATCTCATGCCACATCAAGTGGCTTCCAAATTATTATTTAAATTGACATGAGAGTTGCAAAGTATGAAACAATTAAAATAGCTACCGTATGAGTAGGCAATATGGTTCACAAAATCATTATAAAGAGATTCGGTCCATTTGGTTCATGCAATATGAAGAGGTGGTGGTCTATAAACACCAAGGTGAATAAAGTAGGGGAGCAAAAAGAATTTTAGTCTAAGTTTTCTGGTAAATAACTCTTATAAGACTGGTTAGCTCTCAAAGGCAGATAACCTGCCTTGGAGAAATCAAAGAGAAAAGACCATGTTGAAAACATTACAAAAGATTAAAAAACTTCCTTGAACTCCCAACATTATTTAAAAAAAAATCTAAACCCACCTTTTTTTTTTATTATTTAAAACAACAATATTATTCTAGAAAATAAATAATTCAATTCACTTCATTATCAGAAATAAGTCAGAGTATTAAATATTTTAATCTTTAATTAATTTTTTTCCTCATATAGATGTAATAACCTTTCAATACTGGATTGTCTTTTCGACTTCCGATGAGGACATAAATGTGGTGGTTGTTCAGCTTCTTTGAAAGCTTATAAATAAGCCCAATTCGAATCCAATTGCAAGGAGTTGGAGAGTTATAGAGTTATAGAGTTACAGAGTTATAGGCATACGCTCCCTCACACAATTGCCTAAATTGTACAGGCTCGGGCATACAACTCTCTTTTACAGAGTTTGCCCAAATTGGATAGATTCTAGGCATACAACTCTCTTTTACAGAGTTTGCCCAAATGGGATAGATTCAAGGGCACACAACTCTCTTTCACAGAGTTTGCCAAAAATTGTATGGTTCTTACATATTTTCAATGAAATGAAATTTTATATGATTTGTTATGTGTTTACAATACCACAAATTCTGCTTTGGGTATTGTCCTTTAAATTGACAAAATAATTTAGATTAGTGGTATCAGAGCCATTTTCAATCACTGCAGGTGCATCTACAGCCAATGAGCTACTGCCCATACTATGCCAAACTCTTCCTTGTCTTCATCTTCAGCAGACGGAAATAGGAAGTTACTACAACATCTACCAAGGAACCAGTAGCTGTTATGCCTCAAGCTAACCAGGCTCCTGTTGCTATAGTAGATCAGGAAGAAGCGATTATTCTCTCGAGAGTCTCACTAGCATTTTCAAGTTACATGGTAGAATTTTATTTGGAAGATGATTGAGCAATGGGGACCATTGCCTTTCAAGAAGGGAGTAATGATAAAAAATAAGTCAGAGTATTAAATATTTTAATCTTTAATTAATTTTTGTCCTCATATAAATGTAATAACCTTTCATTACTGGATTGTCTTTTCGACTTTTGATGAGGACATAAATGTGGTGTTTGTTCAGCTTCTTTTAAAACTTATAAATAAGCCCAATTCGAATCCAATTGCAAGGAGTTGGAGAGTTATAGAGTTACAGAGTTATAGGCATACGCTCCTTCACAAGATTGCCTAAATTGTACAGGCTCGGGCATACAACTCTCTTTTACAGAGTTTGCCCAAATTGGATAGATTCTAGGCATACAACTCTCTTTTACAGAGTTTGCCCAAATGGGATAGATTCAAGGGCACACAGCTCTCTTTCACAAAGTTTGCCAAACATCGCATGGTTCTTACATATTTTCAATGAAATGAAATTTTATATGATTTGTTATGTGTTTACAATACCACAAATTCTGCTTTGAGTATTGTCCTCTGAATTGACAAAATAATTCAGATCATTTTCACTTTTGTAAAAATCTCTTATCATTCTTTGAACAATTGAGCAAACTCCCTTTTAACCAGAACTCTATGATTTTATTTTGGTCAGTTGTCCAAATTTACTTGTAAAAATATTGTACAGGTCAACTTGAAATTCAATCCAAATTCTATGGAATGGACATGCATTTCAAAAATGGAGACGGTGATGGAGGCTCAATTCATGAATGATGTAACCAATTAACAATGGTGTTTAACACATGCACACTTTTCCACTCTTCCTCTTTCTTGAGGTCTATCCGTAACCCTTTCTTCATTACTCTATACCACCTTAAAACATCTTCAATTTCCTGAAGAAAAGAGTATCTCTCATCATCACATGCTACCATTGTAATTATCCATTCTCCTTCACGTATGTAAAGTAAGTATTCTGAAAGTGATTCATTTATGGACTCTACCGGAGTACAGCTATCAACAATAACCAAATAACACACAATGACTGCACTTAATTCTGACCATTCGGGACAAGTTTCCTGAATAACAATTTCAATCCCTACATCGGCGCCAATATTAGCGTCACCAAACATATTTTCGTTTAATCTTGAATCTGCTCCATCCACAGCTCTTCCAATCATATCCATTCCCCATGAGGGCACACTCTGAAATAAAAGACAAAATTCTCTCAGTTCATCCACAGCAAATTATTTTCATTTACAGATTACTCAAACATTACTTACGGAAATATAGACTAGACTATCTTGTAAGAACAAATGACACGTCAATAATGAAATAGAAGACTTGCGTAAAAAATGATACATATGATTGCGTGTTTAAAAGGAGTATTGAAATGATTACCATCAACTTATGAACGCAATTCCGTGTTACTGCACTGTTGCAATAAGAAAGTTTCATAAATTTTGATGCATGCAACTCTTCAAAACCTGTCATGTTCTGTAGCTTCTCACAAGAGTCAATCGCAATCACCTCCAAGCAGCTCATTCTGGGAAGACTTGGCAACTCCTGAAGCTCAGGACAGTCACTAATATCCATCCATGTAAGCTTTGTAAGGTCACCGCTTCCTGCCACCCTTTTCAGTTGTCTGCAACCTTTCAGAGAGAGATTGTTGAGTCCGGTTGGAAGTGCTATGTTCTTCATCATCTCACAATACTTGATCTCTATGATCTCTAGCTTCTCGCAATCTCCCACGTGTAGGATTTCCAGCTTCCTACAATCCTCCACATATAGGATTTGCAGCTTCTCACAAGTGTCGAGATTTGGAAGCCTTTCAAGCTCAGGACACTTACTAATATTCATTAATGTAAGCTTTGTAAGATTACCGCTTCCTAACACCCTTTTCAATTGCCTGCAACCTTTCACAGAGAGCCTGTTGAGTCCCGTTGGAAGAGTTATGTTTTTCATCTTCGAACAATACTTGATCTCTAGCTTCTTGCATCCCTCCACATTTAGGATTTCCAGCTTCTTACAATCTTCCACATGTAGTATCTGGAGCTTCTTACAAGTGTCTATTTGTATCCGCTGCAAGCACTTCAGTCTGGCAAGATTTGGCAACTCGAGCTCAGGACACCTTGAAATGTACAGCTTTGTAAGCTTTGTAGCATCATCGGTTTCTTCTATTCTTTTCAGACCTCTACAACTTTGTACCGAAAGACTGATGAGTGTTGTTGGCAGCATAATTTCCTGTATCCCCTCACAATTCTTAATCTCAATTTGCTCCAAACAGCTCAATGCGGCAAAACTTGGCAACCACTTGGGACAATCATTTATGGACAAATCTTTAAGCTCAAAGTTACCTGACACACTTTTCAAATTTGGACAGCCATCCAATTCAAGATATTTGAACTTTCCACATCCATCAATCATAATCATCTCCAAATAAATTGGACATCTAAATATGGGCAACTTGTCAAGCTTCGGACAGTCACGAATGCTTAATTTTACAAGTGTTTCATAACCAAACCTTACTGTTTTTAAATGTTGACAATCATCAAGCTCAAAATATTTCACCTTTACAGTTCTATCAATTGTTATCCTCTCCAGACTGTTCATACCCCCGAGACACAAATACTCAAACTCAAGGTCTCGGCATTGACAAATGTTTAACAGCTCAAGATTTGTAAGATCAGATAGTCCTGTCAATCTTCTTAATTTTTTACAATTTGTAATATCCAAACATTTTAACGTCTTTAAATTTGTTACATCCACTTGCATAAGATTTTCCAAGTCATGAAGATTGACAGACTCAAGGTTGGGAAAGTGATTTCCATTAATTAATATTTTGGATACAAAATTTTCACTGTTATTCTCTAGCTTTTCAAAGCCACTCATTGGGATCTTAACACTACTAAACTTCCCCCCGTTTTCTAAACTATCGGATTCTCCTAATAAATCTGGAAACTCTTCCACAAAGGCTCGGAAAATCAACAACTCTTTCAGGTGGAAAGGCTCCTGAAATTCAAGATAAATTTGTATAAAGCAATCAGTGATTAAAAAATAGCCAGGAGATAACAATAACACAATGAAATCCATTAAACTATTGCAGGGTCTTTAGTTTTTCATTAAGAAAATCTAAATACCTGTATGCGATTCTCCCAAAACGTTTTGAGTCGTCCACCTATGATTTTAAAAGACTGCAAATTTTGAAGAGGAATCCATGAAGGGATGCATGGTTGTTCTCTGGAATTGCCCTCAAGCTGGAGCCATAGTAAGGAAGCTGACGTCTCAAGGCAAGTAACTGGTTGGCCTAAAAAGAATGTAACCTGAGAACCCATGGACTTGTCGAAAATGGAATGGAAACACCTTATATTGGTTTTGTCGAGTATTGTTTTGAAATCTATTGATTCCTGCATTGCATAGAAGCATCTCAGATTTCTATTTATGTAATATAAAGTTAAGATTTAGAAAATTACAATACTAAGAAGAAAATCTGAAAGCGTAACAAGCATACCAAAGATTTCAGATCTTGAGGACGCCACAGGCGATGAGGAGGGCTGAGCTCATGTGCCATTTCTCTTCCCAAGTCCCTTAAGTGGTCATGCATTATAAATACAAGTTCGCCTTGTACATGCAGATTCCGGAAAATTTCTGTTTCTTCAACAAGGCACCTATCTTTGAGTGTTTCCAATGCATGTCGAGCATTCCATCCAGACCCCTCCCAAACTCTTGTGCTTATGCTTTTTGGTTTTTCCACAAAGAAACAAGCAATATCCATAAAAATCTGTTTTTCTTCCCAATCCAATGCATCAAAACTTACTCTCAAACTTTGCTTTACGTCCCGAGGCAACGTCTTTCTAACTTTAATCAATTCCAACTCCCAGTACTCGTGCGCTCTACCATGAACGTGCCTGCCCAGAACCTGAAGAGACAGAGGTAACCCTCCACACACGTCTACGAAGGAGTCAACCACCTTCTCGTACCCACTATGTGGAATGGGTTGGTCGAAGGCATGCCAACAGAAGAGTTTCCTCCCATCATCTCTACCCATTCCTTTTAAATTGTAACCAACAGTAATTCCTGCAGCTATAAGCACTCCAACGTCACGGGTTGTGACAATAACCAGACTATTACCAGATTTATTTAAGAAATCCATAACTCGAAGAGCATTTAACTGCTCCACATGATCGATGTCATCTACAACAATTAAAAAGCTTAAAAGGGGGCTCCTTTGTAAACGATCTTTCAGATAGGTTGTTCCTTCATCTGTGCTTGTAAAGCTGAGATCACGATCATCGAAGAGGTCTTTTAGTAGCTTACATTGCAAGGAATGTAATTGGCCTGTCACAGACTTTTCTCGCACATCAAACAAAAAACTTGCTCGTTTGTAATCCTCACTCTTTCGGTTAAACAATTCTTTGGCAAGAGTGGTCTTCCCCGATCCGCCCATGCCAAAAATGCCAACTACCTTACTATTATGTTTCCCTTCTCCTAGGCCGCACTTATCTTCAAAATCTTTGACACGTTCATCAAGGCATCGCCTTTCAAAATCTTTGACACGTTCATCAAGGCATCTCCTTTCAAAATCTTCCACAAGATTGTCAAGCCCAACCGGATATTCAGCAACATGCAAACATGTTTTCTTTTGTACTTCTTTTTTGACAGCTTCTACTATTCTGTGACAATCGGCAGCACTGAAACATTGTAAAATAGGAGGATGTCGTGAGAAAAATGTTAAAACCTGATTTGAACAGAGGAAAAATTATACAAAACAAAACATTGTAAAATAAAAGGAGGATGTCACAGGAAAATATTAAAGTCGATTTGAAGGAGGGAAAGATTATATGAGGTTAAACGACCTAATGAAATATTACCTCTTATATTCTTCGCCGGCTGTAAATGAAAGAGATTGAAGGGCTTCCTTCCACTCTTTAAGTTTCTCCAGGTACCTGCCCTTCTTTTCATGGTTAATGAATGCATCAGCGTATCGTCCCCTTTCTATGTGCCGGAGTTCCCATGGCTCCACTTCACAAAACACGGGAATAATTTTAGCCTTGCTTTCTAGCATGAGAACCAGCTCAGCTAAACACCAAGGTGACTCTGCATATCTTTGGGAAAAGATGGCTATGTGTACCTTTGCAGAGCGGATGGCTGTCTCAATAGTGGAAGGAAATGAATTTCCTAGCTCCTTCTCTTGGGAATCAAGAAATGCCCGTATCCCCAACTGTTCAAGAGAGTTGTAAAACTGAGTAGCCAAAGTTCCTTTGACATCGGGGCCTCTGTGGTTGATGAATACATCGTACAATATTAAAGATTCAGAAACCTTCCTTCTTTTGCCGGCGGGTTCAATTCCAGAGAAAGCATTTGATTCCTTACTCTTCTGGTGAGACGAGGAAGACGATGCCATTGATTCCAATTCAAACGCTAGCAACCCATTTGAAAACAGAAAGAAAGGGCACACGAATAGGATTTGATTGCAGTATTCATAATGAAAGACGAGTTTACGTGGAAGAGGATGCTACCCTTGAATTAAATAGATCATACCGCAGGTAAGTTTGGTACATTCCTCTTCGTTTCCTCGAAACATCAAGACAAAGAAGAATAAGGAAAATTTATACAAGCGCCGACCTGGACAGAAACAGGGGAGGAAAATACTAGGAAATTTGGGTTCGGTCTTTTCTTGAAACATTCAAAGGAAAAGAGAGAGAAAATGGTAAGTTGAAAGTAGACAAACCCGTCCACGGACAGGAAGTATATTCGATTTGATTTGGCCGCTTTTCAATAGGATTCTGTCGGCCATCTTAAAGATGATAGAATCCAGGAAGTAATTAAAGGTGCTTGAGGGTCTCCACGAAAAGCAATAAATACTATAAAGAAGATGCGCCGTTGTCATATAATGAAATAAAATATTATAGGTAGACCTCACACTAATATTTTTAAGAAAAAACAAACGTTGGCGTGAGTTCCTTCATAATTTATAATGCAGCATTAAGTATTGTGTATTTTATCTATTTTGGATCTATCATTAAAGGAGGAGAATATACTTTTTCTCTGCCCTTAAACAATAAAATCTTTTTGATATGAACTAATGGCACATGCGAACTTGGTGAGGGTTAGGGGCAACAAGCGTAACAAGAATCAACATAAGCGAATTCACGATCGATGTATCAACCATCATAATCAAAGATTTGGATATATTCAAAGAAACCACTATAATAGGCAAGTTTTTGGGAAAAAGAAGATCTACAATTAGAGATTGGTCAACCTCTCCTTCCCAAAGGCTTCTTTGTTGTAGGTCTCTATTTCTAAAAAGAAAGGGAACTCGCATCCTGAAAAATGATTCTTGGATACTAAGCGATTACCTCTTATATTTACAAACATGGATGCCAAGTTTTAATCATCTGATGGTGGGCCAACATTAAACCACACATAGTAAGCAACATATGAAACCTAGAGAATGTCAGTCAACTTTGAATGTTTAACACTTTTAAGTGTAGAAGTAAAAAATTAGTATGTCTGATTTAAGCCATCCGTTGATGGTGTCTCCAACAAAAAGGTCGATCTAAATCAGATTACATGATCTACTTTCGAGTATTGGTCAGATGAATGCCTATTAAAAATTAAAAACAATATCAAAAATACCTTCGAAGTTGATCTGCAAGATGGGGAAACCATTTTGTATGCTTGTATCAAGATAATATCAGTCATGGAAATGTTGAAATCCGTCATCGAACTACACACATTTTTTAGCACATGGAATGATGGATTAGACATTGAAACCCTCATATTCTTCTTGAGATGTGAAAAAAAGGATCACTTTGAAGCCTCATGCCAATGCCCTCCTCTAGCGACTAAAAATAGCGGGTGCCCAAAGAAGTCTACAAGAAAAAAATTGACGGTGATTTGAACAACCCAAAGGTGAGAAACTCAATATCCCCAAACAATGGCCAACCACAACCAATGGATATGGTCCCATACATAAAGAAAGGTGAAGCAATTGACAAACAAAAAACTATGCATTCAAAATATGAGAATGAAGAAATCATGGATGAGATAGACATTGATATCCAAGAATGATTAGCTAATTTGCATCCAAGTTGTTGATTACATACCCTAACTTGTCAAATTTCAAGTGGTGGTACAAATCGAACTGTAAGGGTTGTTTCCTGTTAAATTTATCTCACTACATATAAACGTTCATAATTACGATAATGTAAAAACAAAAAGTAATAATTTTATATTCATATCTAATGTCTAATACATCTCAATAATATAGTGCTTAATTCAAGTATTAGCACGTGATAGTGATGGAACAATAATACAAAATTTAGACATCACATGTCATATGTCTACCACAATGTCATGTAAAGTACAATAAAAAGATATATATATAAGAAAAGACAGAGAAAATATAGACAATAGGCCTCTAAATACCATCAAAATCAACAATCGTCTGCTAGCTTGAGGGAGAACTTGTCTTATGAATTTTTCTTCCCAACCGTGCAACTTAGACTCCCTCGAAATATTTCATGAAATAAAAGATACCCAACCCTACATGAAAATGCCTAGTTACCTGGAAACAATAAGCAGGAAGGGAACCCTATGCAATCTGATATTGTAACTTGATATATCTGCACACATTGGTTTATATGAAATACATATCTTATTGTTAGAATATGGCAGAGATACACAATATAAATAATTTGCTAGTCTAATTCATCTATTTCAATGAATGCATGACTTTGATCAAAATACTTTTAAAATAACAGAAGATCCCAGAAAGAGGATTGTCCTTTTGCTATTTATCCATATTTAGCATCCATTCCCAAGAATGTAAAGTGGATAGTGCAAGCAAAAGAAAACTACCTTTCTTAAAGAAAATCACTCATGCAAACACACATATACTTTATTCTTTCATTTTTCATGCATATAATAAATGTCATATAATATGCAGAGATGGGAGGATGCTAATAATCACCTACAATTGGTTTCCAACTCCCCACAACAAATATCTAATTAGGAAGATCTTTCTCTCAACTCACCTAATAAGTGACATGACACATCTTTGAGAAGACGACTACACAAAATTGTCTCATTGTCCAAACTAACTCCATGGGCTTATGACACATTACTAAGCCTCTTTCAACCATGATTTCAAACTATTAAACCCTTAATACAACGGTTCCTTCACAAAACCACTACCCGACTTTTAACCTTGGGTTCTTAGTTTTTCAAACATAATTCTCTTCATGTTGACTTTAGAAACAAAAGTAGGATAGGTTCAAATACCCATTTAGAAGTTTCACAACATACTTTGATTTCACCCAAGGTTGTTTCGGAACACATGGATCAAATTAGGACTGGTAAGAGTTTTAGGGACTCAATTAGTTTTGTTTTACAAAGAAACCCCTCCAAAAACTAGCACACTTTGACAAGAATCGGTTATAAAAAATTTCAAACATCACCACACCAAGTATTTCATGGGTTTTGGGAACCCAAACACACCAAGTTTCACACAACACTTCAATTTCACCAATTTATTGCTATCTTCAAACCTGTCACATAGAGATGTCAGGCTAGGACTTCCTCAAACTACCCCAAACTCCATCTTCCTACTCTAGGACCACCAAAATCATTAAGAGCACATTAAAAATTCCCATTCTACCAATTTTCATATAAATCCACCAATGGAAGGGCTTAGAAACTCATTTTGTTTGACAAAACCCTAAGTAACGCAATAGTTTTCAGAAAAAAAGATCAATTTCTCACTCAATATTTAATGGATTGAACTCAAACCATTTCCAAAGGATACCTAGTTCATTCCTCTATCTATCTATATAACTTTCATGTCCGTACTATGCAACCATAGTCTTTACGGACCTCGGGAGCAACAAAAACATAGGAAATTTGCAGGGAAAACAAAGTTCTTATTATTTCTTCACAAAATTCACCAAAAACTCTCCCTCAAAGTTTGTGAGGGCTTAAATACACATTTCCAATTGACACCCAATAGTTCCTAACACTTTTTCAAACATGTAATTGTTGGACACAAAAAAATGCATTTTCGACAACATGACAATTTGCAACGTTGTCAAGCAACTTTTTACAACTTGTCACCAAAGTTGACAACATTACCACCACAAACTCCACATAACTTGTAACCATTAAAAATAGTCCTTATGGACCATATTACAACTAGGCAAGATTGAATCCCATACAAAGAGTCCTTGTCCCAAGATTACATCCATTTTCATTGTTATGACAACAATTGGCATATATAGACTAATTAACCAACATGACTCCTTCAAAGAATTACAAATGATCCATATGACCTTATTCAAACATTGACATGACATAAAACATGAAAGACTCAAACTAGCCTCATGGAGGCCTGAAACACATTGGGTGCCCTTGCACCATACAATCATTCCTATTTCATGAAAAAATACTTTTTAATGCAATCCTATGATATTTGAGCTCTAAATAAATTATTATATATAATCATGTTAACTGAAAAATTATTGACTTCCTACTAAATCATTCCTTTAAAATAAGTAAGAAGAACATTTTCATAATTTTAGATACAAAGACATATGTAAGACTATTTGTATGTATATGTATAGATGTATTTTCATACATATATATATGTTCATACATTTACTCCATCTATTGAGTTTGAATTTAAAATTAAATTTTCAAGTTTGAAATAAAATCCATATTTTTCATATTAAGAATGAGAAATTAGCAAGTATAAGGCACTGCAATTTTGAGTAAACATGTAGATTTTATGTTATATATATTCACATATACATATGTATATATGTGCATATATATACTACATAAAAAAAATAACATAGTAAATAGAACAATATAAATATTGAGATAGCACACATATTATTGGCTTTGTGTAAACAAATTGCAAGGAAACCAATGATAGATCCACCTACTGAAACCGAAGAACTTTAGATCTAGTTAGTGATCTTCAAATCTCACTTCTCACAATTCACCACAACCTTCAGAACCTCTAATTCAACTCCCTTCTTTCTTTTGTTGTCCATATTAATATGTGTTCTGATCCAAAATATCTTATTTCTTTGAATGCTCAATATAAAATGTATGCCCTGCAAAAACCATGTCCTTTGACCTATGGGTTATGGGGATTTTATAACCTATGTTCTGAGCTGAAATTGGCCCCAAAATAGCGACCAACTACATGGAGTTGGGGGAAAATTCAATCCCATGTTTGAGTCAACTCTCTCCCACTTTTCATCTTCTTCACATATACAATAGTTAAAGTGATGTTCAAATATTTTCAACTCCCTTCAAAATTCATGCATGCCTATGTAAAATATGAATTTTGTTTACTTTATGAACAACTCATACATAAAAGAGTTAATTCCTTTATGCTTCATGTTAGAGTTTTAGGTGACTCTACAACACCCCCGTGATCAAATGAAAGACCAAAATAACTTCCATAAGATAATGGATAGAAGATTGCATCATAATGCAAGATGATGATATTGCTAATGGACATAAAAATGTACATAATGAACCTTGCATATATAGACTCTGCAACACCCCTAGGATCAAAGAAAGACAAAAACAACTTCCACAAGAGAATGGCTAGAAGATTGCATCACAATACTAGATGATAATATTTCTAAAGGACATTAAAATGTAAATAATGAACCTTGCATGTACAGGCAAAGTGAGTTAATAAGATGTTGATAAGTGTCATCATACTATGCAATGCACAACCAATCACCCGCATAAGGTGGAAAAGTTATAGTGTGATATGTCCACTATAGGTTGAAGATACACTTGAGGTGGATAAGAGATAATTGATAAAACCACCTAAAATGGAGATTCTCCTGAAGTGTAAAGTGATCACTAAGTAAACTTAAGTGATAAAGTGTAATAAGACCTAGGTGAGGTTATCACTAGGTACAACACCTTAATTACACTAACACTTCATAAATTTTTAAACCATAGGAAGTAGAAAGAGAGACATGATATCCCCCCCATAATAAAAAATGTCCTACAAAAATTGTGAGTGCTTTAAGACAAAACGTAGTCCAATGGCTACAAACAATATTTCTCCCCTTGGGAAGAAGATAGACCAAGTACATATGTAAGAAAGCTTCACATTCTAGATAGGAACTAGGAAGTGAAATCCAAATATAGAATGATGATGTCTTTGAAATATGCTCATGTTTCACCAAGTCCCTAATAGATGACGCCACAAACCAATTAGATACACACCCAAGCATAAGAGAAGGTGATGAACAAGGAACCATTGGAAACTAATTTTGAACAAGTTCCAAAGACAAATATGAAGTGACAATAGTGGTTCCACAACTATAATTAAATAGGAGAGACGCCTCTAAAAACTAAATAGGAGTCTCTAAGCTCGAAGAAGCTATCACATGCTCATGATCAAAATAAACCATGGAATGTGACAAATCAAGTGAAGGAAGAGACTCATGAATGTCAATATCGAAAGATAATGTAAAATAATCTCTAAATGTGATGAAATTATCATAAAAGAGAAGAGAAATCCCCTCAAATATGTCCTCCAAATCTGAAATATGAGATACCACAAATAGAGTACCAATGTCTGGCAAGTAGGAATCCCAATCAAAAACACAAATAGATACCCGCTACTTAGGAATGATGGAGGTCTCTACTGAAGATGGATCAACTACCTCTAGTGAAGAATCAAGAACCTTAGAAGTATCTACAACCTCCAAAGGATCACAACCATGGGTTATCTATTCTGAAGAATGAAAGGCACATGAGAATTGAAAAGAGGACCATTGAGAGATGGTGGAGTATCATGATCACCATATGTCTCTCAAATGTGAGTCCAAAGAGCACGAGGACACTCAAATTGAATAAGAGACTCTAGAATGTCATCATTTACATTTTAAAAAATAACTCTAAAGAATCTAGCTCTAAAGCCTTTTCAAATGCTATACTCACAAGGTGTGCTGGGATGGGGAACTTCATTATACAAATATGGCAATAGATTACACTCACTAAGATGGGTGATAATAAAATAGTGTCATTATTGATAATTTCCCCTCCCCAGAAAAAAAAGAAAAATCCATTATAATAATTCTCCAAAAAAGTTACAAAGTTAGTGAAATCATAATAATAACCTCTAAAAAATAATAAACTCAACTTCAACAAAAAAATGGTGGGGGCTCTATTAGAGGGATGAGTTAGCAGTTACCCCTTCCAACAAAGGACCTCAACCCTTATCATTGAGCCAAGAAAATCAACCAATTAATGGTCAAACCAAATACTAAGCACCTTAGTCAACATGGTCTACAACTTGGTCAAACTACCACACCAAACACCAAATAGTCAAATCACCACATAGGTTTCATGTGCAAGAAAAGGCTTAATATTAACATATTCCTTAACTCACAATATTAATGGGTTATAAAAAATACGATAACCTCCTAATGCCTCTAATGTGGAATAATACATTGTTCCCAAATGCCATAAAAATAAAGCCTTCAAATTGGCCCACCATGCGGCTACTAGAAAAGAGTATTATGTCTTGTTATGCCATGTTTCCTATGCTTCTCAAGAATGTCTCACAAACTCGAGTGGCCAAGATGCTGCATGTTCACCTAATTGCTACTTGTAAATTGCTCTCTAGTAATGCTATAGATCATCCAAGGATATGGTGGCCTATGACCATCAAGGACATAATGAATCTAGTGTGGAAAGGGGCATTCCTTGTTTGAAAGTGTTTTATCTCCATGCAAATGGTATGCCAACTATCTAGGTCAAAAACATATTTGGATGGTCACAATCATTTTCCATAATAAGCTTAATGATTATAAATTCACAAGAGCTCATCACTCAAATATCTTCTACGTTTCGCAATTCCCTTCATCACATCCCCTTTGGCCTTCATCACATGTAGTCCTACATTATTCATCTAAGTATAATGACACACTAAAAATACTAGGGTCATGCATTGCATTATCATCCATCATGCATAACCACATGCCAATCATGCATATATAAGCATAGATCCTGCATCCACATAGGTCAACTCATAAGGCATCATCATCCATACATATTATATATAGAAAGCATATAGAATCATCATATCATGCAGATCATGACATAAGAACATATGCATATAGTCGCTGCTAGGAATAGATCTTATCTCATACATATATTAAAATAAAATGTGTCATATACAATGATGTCAATATCATAATGGCTAGTAAGAGCCTCATTCATCATCAACCATAGGTATCTACATATCATAATACACCAAAAAATGATACAAAATCTAGACTTGATGGAGCTATGGTGAACTCCCACCCTCAAAATTGGTTGGTCTCGAAGGTGTCTAAGCCCCTGATGATGGTTTGATCCCTCCTATCCCCATTGCTGGTGATGGTGGTGGTCTCCCTCCACCTGCCCCTATTGATCATGTTGCTCCTAATGATCTTTCCATCTACCTCTATCTCCTCCATCGCTCTCCCTCATTTGTGTGACATCCCATGTGCCATTCTGTAATGCCTCTCCTGATCAGACCATCTCATCTCAATTGACGTATCCTCCTTGTATCACTAAGTCATCTCCAAATACTTGGTGCCAAATAAAATTTCAATCATAGCAATCACTACATTAGTAACAATTTTGTCAACTTATCAACTGTATTTATCTATTAAATTTTCTACTTCAACTTTATCAACTACATCAACTACATATATGTCTCTCACATTCATCGCTTCAGCTTTATCAACCACATTTGTCTATCACATTTATTGCTTTAGCTTTATCCATTGCATTTTTCTATCACATTTATAATTATGATCCTAAAAATCTATTTGATTTGCCAGGAATGCACCCATAGAAACCATGCACACATTTTCTAAGTAGGTCATGTTATGCCTTGCATACCCACCCCATTATTTTCTTTGGCATGAAAATGCGGGTCCCCTTTTTCCATCTTTTGTTTTCTTTTGTTTTTGCCTTCTTTTGTGTTTTTCCTTTGGATACTCTGAAACCCTAGAACCCCAGAGTTTTGAGGTTCCCTTTTGGTTTCTTTTTGGTCTGCTTTGAAACCCCGGAACCTCAGAGTCCCGAAGTGGTCTTTGTGCCTTTGTTTTTTTGTTGAGACCTCAAAATTTTAGAACCCAAAAATCCCAAAGTCTCTTCTTGTCATTTGGTTCAATTCCTCGGAACCCCAGGAACCCCAAAGTTCCAAAGTCTTGTCTTCTTTGTTGCATTGAAGCCTCGAAACTTCAGAATCCAGAAATCCCGAGTTCTTCTTGTTTTATTGTGTTTTGGTTTGAGTTTTGGAACCTCGGAGTTCTAAAATCAACCTTTTGAGGTCCTTTATTGACCCCAGAGTTTTGGAGTTAGTTGTTTCTTCTCCTTTTCTTAACTTGGGATCCCAAAACCCCGGAATCCTAAAATTAGTTGTTTTGAAGGGTTTTAGACCTGAGAACCTTGGAGTTCTGGAGTATGTGATGATTTTAGAATATGATATAATGACTAATTAGGGATATTTTCTTGCAGGATAAAACAGATTGATGGACCCATCCCCAATAAAGAGAAGGACAAAGGAGGAAGCAAATCTCAACAAGTTGACGATAACAATGAAATATCAGTACCAAGGATAGACTTTGGCATCAAAGCTAGAGGATGAGATTGAGTGGGTAACATATACAGAAATTGGATACATAGAGATTGAAGACATCAAAACCCAATTGGAACCTAAATCTAATACCCTTGAAGCACCATACAGGAGAATTAAGAGATCAGGGTTGGTGGAAGCAACTATATTCCATCAATCTATGTAGTCGCTTGAGCTTATCATGACAATTGCTAAATACTACAAACTAGATACAAGGCAGTGTGTTGATGGGGATGGAAATGTTATTGTAGATTTTTCACCAGACATGATAGGAATGACCTTTGGAATACCAGTGAGAGAAAAGGTCTTGGTGACAACAGAAGAATAGTCCACTTCTCTATTTGTTAAGAATGCTTCTAACTTCAAAATAAACATTAATGAGGCATGGCTAGAAGAGTGAAGGAAAATAGGTCTTAAAGATACAAACATATTAAGAAGAGATTTTCAAGAGCCCCAAAATGACATTACTATCATTTTGAGTAGGGCCTTTAGAAAGATAGATTGCAGACACTTCCACTTGTGGATGTTTCACTATATTACTACAATTTTGACTGGTAAGGAATATTTTGATTGGTCTCAGATTATTTCAAACAATATTCATAATCAGCTGATTACAGTTCTCCAAACAAATAAGTTCTTCATGACTTCTCACGTCATATGGGTAGTGGCACATGTTAAAAAGTTCCTAGGATTGAAGACCGAGGGAAGATTGGTAGAAGAACCTAGACATGAAAGAGTGTGGGAATATTATAGTCTGAAACTACCTATCTCTCAAGCCAAACTTCTTTTCAAGAGACTGAACGATACTTTTATTTATGTTGTGATAATAAAACTAACAAGAGATATAGGATACAGGTTAACCCCAGAGGCAATGCAGATGATTAAAGAATGGGTGTGTTGGTTCTCACAAAACCAATGATCTACTTACCTTCGAGTCAGTGGCTTTACAGGCAACCCATTCCTATTGCCAAGATATTGTAGTAATAAAATAATCGTATTGGAATATGCCAGGCAATTGGTTGGGCTACAAGCATTATTGACACTGAAGCACAAAACTAGAATCACTCTGTCTATTTCTCTAGAACACTAAACATGTCCTAACATAAAGGCAGCTAAGGTACCAGAGTAGGAACTTCAGGATTTGAGCTTGAAAGAGTTTAATTATTTCAAAGAACAATATGATCCATATGGAAAATTGAAACAATTGATGTCTATTTCTTAAAAGGGTCACAAGCCGTCTTTGGAAGATTTTTGGGCCAATTTGCAAGATAGTTTTGAGGTTAGAGAGAAAGGATATTATAGGCTGACAATACCTCAGATTAGAGATTTTAAAATTGAAAAAAATATTTGAAAGGAGTTGAGAGATTATGGAGAATTGTTGGGTCAAGTGTTCAAGGAGAATGGGATCGATAAAAGGGCTCTCACTCTTGTTAGATGGTTGACTCCAAAAGAACTTGATATTAATTTTGTTACTAAGAAGGTGGTAGAAAGAACCCAAAAATGACTTAATTTGTGGATTCAACCAAGTGCCACCAGGGAAAAGAAGAAAGGGAAGGCTACTAATAACCCTTAGACCAAAGTACACAAAGAATATGCAAAAAGAACAAGGTCTAATTCAAGGAATAATACTTCAACCAATCTTGATGAGATAGTAGCTCCAATTGATGAACGAGAATTAAAGAATCAAATGGATGCTAAAACGAGAGAATATGAATTATTGAAGCTTTTTGTGGATCATGGGATTACCACGAGACTAGAGGCTATCCCACAAGCTTCTATTACTCCTATTGTCCCTACAATTAGTATAGTTTTAGGAGAAGGTATCTCCCAAGCTGAAACTGCTGAAGCATAAGCTCCTTCTACCTCTCAAACTAAGAATAATGAAGTACAACCTCCTCTTCCCTCTTCAACACAACAGGCTACACATCCTCCAGTACCAACACAAGAATGGTTTATCATCCATAATGTTGAAACTGGCTCTAATGAAGATAATGAACCAATTGTAGTTGTAGAAAAGAAGAGGAAGATTGAAAAGAATTCAAAAGAACCACAAGAAGAGCCTACTGCAACTCAATCAAAGAAGTGACCCGAAGCTACAAAAGAACCACCTATACAAATGAAACCAATGGAAGTTCATGTATAGGTTATGGGAGAGGAGACACATGATGAGCATGATGAATAAGATGAAAGGATGGTCCTTACTCCTCAGACTAAGAAATATTTCTTCAACAGTTGGGGGAAATGAACAACAGGATGAAGAGGAAGTAGAAAGACCATTTGAAGAGGAAGCTTCCAAGAAGTTAGAAGAGATAGCAAGAAAATGATGACCTGATCTTGATCAGGCACTTCAAGCAAATCTTGCTCAACAAGTTTCCCAATTCAAACAGAAACCACCAACTCCCCCACATAAACAAGAAGAACAAAAGGATGAAGAGAATGAAGAAAAAGAAGAACAAAATTTGGATTCTCATAGGATCACTACAGAAGTAATGGTGCAAGGGGAGAAACATGACGACTCTATGCCATAATGGTTAAATTTTACTTTCAAGAAGAAGTCAAAGGTCGTTCTCCATGATATAAGTTTGTAGGAGGCAATAACTAAATCTCTAAGGAGAGTAAAGAGAGCGAGAAAAAATCATCATCTCTCAAGGATGGATTCAGGGGATATAATGGTTGATATAGCCACACCAGTGCATGACACTGGAGGATCATCTCAAGCTACCCCTAGATATCAATTGTCTAAGGTTAACCTAGGTAAACAGACCAAGTGGGGAGAGATTGATACTCTAGTTGCTACTACTTCCATTGTTAGAATAATGATGAAAAAATAATATAAACTAAGGCAGAGGTCAAGGCACAATTGAGGTAGTATAAACAACTAATCGTGGAGATAGCCAAGCCTCTGGATTCTAGAACTGATGATGCCTTTCCATCTACTTCATCGCTCTCGCAAGGTGATATAAGGCATTATATGAAATGTGAAAAGTGGAAAATACAATTAAAACATGGGCATAGGATCATCTTGATAAAGTTAAAATGTTTCTACAAGACACATTGAAGGTGTTCACATAAGCATATGATAATGAAAGAGCTCTTTTTTTGTGTTCCAGGCAGTGGGAACAACAGATCCTTCATCTTTCACAATTGAAAAAGGTACTTAAGAAAATTCAAAGGTTGGGAAAGGAATTCATTAAAAAAGAAGACTTTCTAGGAGGAAAAAATGTTGATGACTTGCAGTCATATGTAGATATTATAGATTTAAAAAAGAAATTATGGAGAAGTGTTAAGACAAGATGCTTTAAAGAGCAGTCTCCACTTCTTAAAACATTGGAACAATATCAAGAACTCTTAGTGAAGTTGTTGGGATAGTATGGTTATAGCCTTAAGTAGGAAGAAGTATTACACCAAGAGACTATAATCAACCGATGGGATTCATACACTGTTGACTATTTTGCAGCCACTACAAAATTTTCCGTAGAAACAATAAACAGGTACATGTATGTGGTTCTCCAATGTCAGGGTGCAGAAGGAATAATGGATGACATAAATAGTAAGCTAGAAAATATAAAAGAGATACTTATAGTATCTAAATTCTAAAGTCAATATATTGCTGACCCACCGACTGATTCCATGAAATGCCTCCTCCCCAACTACTCGAGTTACAAGAAGAATAAAAAGCAAAACAAGTAGTTATAAATAGTAAATGCATGTTGGAGCATCATCACCACCACCATTATTGAGTTGTCAATTGGAGTTGCCTCTCATACTTACTTTTTGAGAATTGTTTTTGCATGGTTCAAAATTATTGCTTCTGGAGCATCGTTTTGGAAGTGAACCTTGAGTACCAGTTTAGTAGCACTTAACTCAAGTACATAGGCAATGACTTGCATGTCGACTGGGACTCCTCTCTTTTTGTAATCCTAGTTTATAGGCATGATGCCTTCCTAGAATGTAGGGTAAAACTCTATAAATTATAAAATTTGGGCCATTTTGAGGGTCCGCAAATTGATGATTCAAGGCCATTTTAGTTAGAATTTCAGTTTATGCAATTTCTTTCCCATGAATTCTTGAAGATTTTGGTATTTAGTTTACAAAGATTAATACAAAGCAACTTGTGGATTACCTAATCTACAATATATGTTCTCTTAGTTATTGTTCTTCATAATCTAGTATCTTCTTCCATTTGAATAAGCAACTTGTCCTTTCAAGTTTTACTGTTTTATGAATCATATTGCTAATGTTAATTGTGTATGAGGATGAAATAGTAGAGTGATTATATGATCTTGTGTATCCATTTCCATTTGTATGTGAGTTGTATGACTTTGCATGCTTGCCGGAAGGTCCATTTTGAATATCGATTAGATGTTCTTGATAATATGTTGTTGTGATCCATTAACTTTGTAGTTCGTTAGGTTTTTTAGTATTGATTTAGTTCTTATCTCTCGTTACCTTTGATTGATCTTTTTAATTTTTTTATGAAGTGAAAAATCAGAAAATACAAAAAAAAGGATTTTGTTTAGTGTGTTTCAACCAACAGGCCCCTTGACAGGTACAATCACAACAACCACTGAGTCACCCAACACCATCGTGACCTGACTATAGAGACCTTGGAGTAATTAGTCTTCCAAGATTGATTACTTTTCAGGAGAGTTGGTTTACATTTTATATTCTACCTGACTATTGGTGAGTGTGTCAAAACACCCATCAACAAAAATTAGTTCTAGAAGGAGGGCCAAGAACGAATCATTTTTGAGTTTCCATTACACTATCATAGTATGACAAAACAAACTGCCAAGGAATTAAGAAGGAAACAAGCTGGAGCACATATCTTTGTTTTCTCCAAAACGGTTTCGTAGGGTTCTTAGGAGCACATCTTCCCCATCAGACTTGGTAGAGTTAAGACCTGCAACTAGAAAGAAGATAAATAAAGCTAAAGGACATTCTTTAACAGACTAATTGGTGTAGTCATCAGAATCCAATGTAGAAAACCAATTAATCCCAAGTCCTCAACCCATTGCTGCTCCTTTCATGAATCAAAATCCACCAAGACCCCCAATGAATTTCTTTAACTAGACACAGACACCCTTAGGAAACATACCTAGAGGTATTCATGACCTACCTATAAATCTAGATAAATTCTATAGAAAATACGAGTTTGGGGGACCCAAAACAACATAAGAGCACATTGAGGCATTCAAGGATGCAGTCATCCATAATCACATTGAGCATGAGGACATGGTATGTCAACTCTTCCCATACTCACTTGGAGACAATGAGTATAATTGGTATTTAACTCTGCTTGCTAACTCTGTCACCAGTTGGGATATTTTGGAAAAAGCTTTCATTGCCTAGTTTTGGGCATATGTAGATCCAACTACCCTTTACCATCAATTCACTTCATTGAAAAAGCTACCTAATGAACCCCTGACTACCTTCAATATAAGTTTTTAGAGAGCTTATAAGAGACTTCAAGGCCCTTATCAAGTCACACAACTAGTAGCTATTGAAGCTTACTTTAGGGCCATAGACCCTTGGAGCACAATGTTTATCAAATAAACTATACTTGAAGTTGATAGGAATATCTTGGCAAAAGTTTATGCCTTTGCCATCAAAATTAATCAAGAATTAAATCAAACACCTAGAGGAACTGGACACAACTTCCTATTGGCATGAGTTATTGAAATTATAACCAACTTCTTGGAGTAGCATCATCAGTTCTAGTTGGGGCACCAACTATGAATCCTTTTCCATTGTATGGACCTCAACCAGCAAACCAAAAATTCACAACTCAAGCTTTGCAATGGACTAACCCCAATGCTACTACCCCACAAGTCCAATTCAATGATAAAGCACATGGAATGATAAAACCGTATAATCCTCCTAACACAATAATGACAAATCATGAAACATCAACATCAACTAGTCAAGGCTTGTACCTCTTAGCTGAAGTATAAGCATTGAAGAAAATGCTATCCCAAGTCACTACTAACTTAAGTAAATTAAAGATGGACTTGCAAGGAGGATACATCCAATCTCAGTCATATAACAACCAACAAGGTTATCAAAATCAAAACCAAAATCAAAGATATAACCCCAAACCTTACAATAGACAATGGAATACTAGTCCAAATAATGGGGGTGTATATCATGATCATCCTGATGCAAGGGATAATTCTAATCTGACTCAAATAGTTAACATGGCTGGCATGAATTTAATGACTAATTGGTGCAGGTTACATGACATGGTGGCACACTCAGAAGTCAATTATGCCCAAATGGAAATGATTAGAATTGCGCAAGCTGATTCACAACCAAAAGGGTCTTCCATTGAAGAACTTGAGAAGGTCAATACTGCGATGCTAATAGATACTGTCCTATTCAAAGAGTTTCAAGGAGAAGCTCAGGATGAACCACAAGTCTATGATGCCCAAGCTTTTCAGAATACAAGGAATACATACAATTTGAAGAGCCAAGCTAAAGGACCATTTGCTACACCTATGCCTCATAAGGATACCCAAGCTCCATAGGATCCTACTTCGAGTAATAATCCTCCTTCATCTCTACCCTTTTAAGGAAAAAGTTTGAAGGAGAAAAGGGTCAAGATTTCCCGTTTAACAGGTCATATGATGTCCCCAGAGAAATGGAGAATACTATCACTACGATGTCTCTCTTGGAAGTGTTACAGTATTGCCCCAAGCCATGAAGTTATGATGGTCGAAAATGTGGAGGTTAATGCAACGATTTGCTCTGATAATACTAAGAATCCTCCATTCTTGCTAAGTATAAAAATATTTGGGAAGAATTTACACAATTGTTTGGTAGATTTAGGAGACTCAGGAAATGTAATGCCTTATTCTATTTGCTAGATATTGGGTCTCAATCCATAGCGTACCAAAATCAAAGTGGTGGAACTGGATAAAGCTAAAGTGAATGTAATTGGAGAATTGAAAGATGTTTATATTCAGTTGGGCGCTGACCCCATAGTATCTCATTACATAGATATCCAAGTTGTTGACATCCTTGAAGTATACAGGATGCTACTCAGTAGGGATTGGTCTAAGACTTTGGGAGGATACTTTTCAATATTTTTCACATATATATGACTTCCATAGAAAGTGGTGAGTAATCAGATACAAATTGATAGTGAGCCTAGATTGAAGAAGTTGATCACTGACTATGGGGCCACTAATGAAGTTGCTTATATTGATGTAAGTCCTGGAATTTACAAAATGAATAAAATTTTAACTTTCACAACTCCACCTGTATCAAGCCCCAACAAGCTGATGTTCCTAACCAAATGAAAAGGATCAAGAATTTTGTAACAAAAATGAGTCAAGGGATGTAGTTGTTAGGAAATGACCTCTGACTTGAAGATCTTCTACTGCCGCAATGGTGTAGAATTAATTACCAAGAATATTCAGAGGTGGCTTGCATTGCTTGCAGGAATGCTGTTACAAAATTGATGAGTCCTCCCTCTGAGGAAGACACTGATTATGATACTTGCCCTGAGGAGTAAGAAGACTTGGAACTTGAAATAGTGATATCTCAACTAGAGAAGACTGAACAAGTAAAATATTATAACATGACTATAGTAGAGTCACATGTTGAGCAACTTATTATTTCAAATACTGAAGTCCCTTCCAACACACAAAAGTCAGTAGTACTACTTGAGTAGATTTATATAGATATTATTCTGAAAGAGAAACAATCACACTCAGATACAATAAAAGTTTCAATAACCACCATGCCCAAAGAACAAAGATTAAAGATGAAATCTAGCTTTTAAAGTTTGATGGATCCAGATCTAAACAAGGTAGTCGAGCTGGAGTTGAACTAACTAGTCCCAAAGGGAAAAGCTTTCTGGCTTCTTATCAACTTCAATTCTCTTGCACTAACAATATGATTGAATATGAAGCCTTGGTTAGAGGGCTCCTATTTACCCTCAAGAAGGGAGCTAGATTTTTAAAAGTGCAAGGAGATTTCGAGTTGGAGGTTAACCAGGTAAGAAGCCAATATGCTTGTCATGATAAGAGACTTGTAGCATACAGGAACTGGGTATGGGGGCTCATTGAAGATTTTGATGCTTTTTTATATTCAAGTGGTGCCTAGAAAAAGAAATGGAATATCAAATGCATTGGATATAGAAGCAAGTACATTGGAACTGATAAGTCAGTCTCCTTTGAAAAGATTCTCTGTAGAGTTGGTCTCAACACCTGCTGTACTTCACAACATTACTCATTTCCAAGTTTTTGAAGACGACAAACATATCCTAGCTTTCCTTGCTAATTGTGGTGCTTTTGAAGAATAAATTATTGATGAAGATGATAGACCAGATGCTGCTAATGAAGATAGTAATGATGATATTGTCAACCTTTCAACAATTGTTATCCCTAAAGTTATGTTTACCATGGAGAAACTCTTTGACTCTTATCCCTGGGTAAGAGAAAGACTAACTACTGATTTAGATGCTCAACAATATGAACCACATAATATTGCTCAGGAAGGTCAAGAGAGGATAGTTTATATTGGAAAGATTTTCACTCCCACTGAGAGGGAGAAAATATTTCAAATCTTAAGGGAATATATTGATGTTATAGCATGGGGATATGAAGACTTGAAAACATTTGACACGTCTATTATCACACATGTTATACCTTTAAAATCCAATACAAATCGATTCAGACAGAAACAACAACCTGCCAATTCATTGATACAACCTCTTATTTTCAAACTAGAAACAACGACCTGCCAATTCATTGATAGAACCTCTTATTTCAAACTAGTACAAAATTTACTTGCTGCAAGGATCATTTTCCCTATACACCATTCCACTTGGGTGGCTAAAATGGTTCCGGTACAGAAAAAGAATGGAGAGATTAGGCTATGTGTAGATTTCCAAAATCTCAGTAAGGCATCAGAGAAAGACAACTATCCTTTACCTTCCTTGGATGAAGTTTTGTAGATTGTGAATGGTTCACAGATGATGTCGTTCCTTGATGGCTATTCTGGGTATAATCAAGTATTAGTCAATCATGAAGATCGTTCGAAGATAGCCTTCACCACCAAGTGGGGTACTTATGCATATCGTCGGATGCCCTTTGGGTTGATAAACGCTGGTGCAACCTTTCAAAGAGCGATGGATACCACCTTTAAGGAGTTAATCAAAAGTGCATCATCATATATATGGATTGTTGTGAGAATTTATTGAAGATAGCCAAGATCTAGAGCACATTGAATATCACCATAAGAGAGATAAAATAATTGATAAGAATAAACTGTATTGTAATCAAGATGAAAAAACTAATTAACTAGATCATCAAGAAATTACATACAATATAGATGAGCCTTCTTATAAAGCAAGGCCATATGGATATGTGAGCACACATTCATGACATGTGGCTCAATGAGAAACAAGAGTAGGTAAGAATAGGCAGGGGTAGGTAGGAGAAATAATATATTATTCCACAAGAGGTGGATCACCC
Organism: Cryptomeria japonica; assembly: GCF_030272615.1. Lineage (NCBI taxonomy): Eukaryota > Viridiplantae > Streptophyta > Pinopsida > Cupressales > Cupressaceae > Cryptomeria > Cryptomeria japonica. The sequence goes on along the minus strand of NC_081411.1, from coordinate 21,502,749 downwards.
ACTGAATGTAGAATGTAACAACAAGATAAGACCGCAAATTGTGGAATTTCTTCTACATACATCATCCCAATGTCCACACTTCCCCAAGTTTCTCATATCAAAACTACTATGAAATGCATTATCCTAAGTAAACTTAAGTAAAGTGTAATTATATCCAAGATGAATAAATAATTACACCAACACCCCTCCTTAAGTGCAACTTAGGGGAATGCACTTAAGTCTAAAATGCAACTAAGCAATGAAAGATGGGTCTTGGCTACAAGGCCATGTTAGGTACCCATGTACAGATGCAAATGTAATCTCTCATAAAGAGGGGAAAGAGAGAAAAACCCAATGGGAAAGAACCCTCCCCCAAAAGAAAGATGAAAACTATATACAAAGGAACTCTCAAAGAAGTATGAGAAGGACAAAACCCCATATGAGGAAAAATTTCCCCCCATATGAGAGAAGAAGAGAGACCAAGTAGCCCTTCCTCAATGTAAAATTTTCACCAATGGTAGAAGATCAAAACTAAATGAAGAAACTGCTCCATGATCATCAAAAACTATTCCTCCCCTTAGGAAGAAACAAAACCAAAGGTGTATCCATAAATTCTCCCCAATCATGAAGGGAAGATGTAGGAAAAAAACTCATGATGAATGGAATCTCTGAAAACTATTCAAGTGTCCCAATGTCAATGTTAAAAGTTACCCCCTCCAAAGGTGGTGTACTGATCCACACTATTCAAAAAGGCACTCCAAGATCTAGTGGAGATGAATGTAGAACAGTATCCAAAGACTCACATGTCTCCTCTAAGGATAAAGAGACCTCCTCCAACTACTGTAGATACGTATCCACAATCATATCAAACTCAAAAGAATGAGCATGTAGAGAATGAACAAGAGGATTAGAGTGTTCCCTTGCAACAATCAAAGAAGGATCATCTTCATCAAAGAGAAGATGAATGTCATCAATGATGTCTCCCAAATATGCAATGTAGGACTCCACAAACAAACCAAAAATGTCTGTCCAGTAGTCATCCCAATCAATTTAAGCTAGAAGACAAGGAATATCCTACTGCACTGAATCAAAAGAAGGAAAAACTGTCGCAATATTTGCATCATTAGGTGCAATAGGTGATGTGATAGAAATAGGAGGAGATCGTATGCAAGGCTCAAGAACGAGGTCACATGTGAGAATCCCCACGTTAAAGTACCCAAAGTTCTCCTCGATATCTGAATCATGAACATAGGAAGAATCGACCTCATCAATAGGACCAAAATGTGAAAAGGATAATATCTGAGATGCATGATCAACCACCCCAATTGCAATGATAGCTTTACTCTCCAAGTCTATAATGATAACTGAATTAGGTGTGAACTTCACCATTTTCTTCATTGCCCCATGTGTGATTTAATAGATGGAAAGAAGATTGAAAGTCAAATGGGGTACACACAACACATCATTCAAGGAGTTATTCCCAATGGCAATAGATCCTTTCTCAATCACATCCATGTATGTATGATTTCCCATGAAAATCCGTGGCATGGTGCAAGCCTCAAATGAAGAGAACATAGACTATGAACATGGCATATGATGAGAAGCCTCTGAATCTAGAAGCCATCTCCTTGAATCATGACTTGTAGTAGTACAAAGAGCTTGTCCCTTTATTTTATCTGTCCCAAAAGAGTGATCCTTTCTTTTATCCTTTTCTTTGGAAGAAGAAGCTGAAGTAGACATTCTAGAAAGAAAACTAATTTTATTCTTCTCAAGAAGATGCTTCAATTCATCAATATCCTTCTTGTAACAACATTGTTCATCATGTCCCGACTTCTTGCAGTATGCACAAAAAAGATTATCCTTATATGATTTCCTCTTAGGTGAGGATGAAGAATCACCTTGCTATGGAGAGGATGATATTGCTTCATCTTGTTGTGGTTTTGATTTAGATTTCTTTTGGTTCTTTCTTTTTCCTTGATTGCTTTGATTCCCCTTATTAGCCACCAAAGCTTGTGACTTTTAATATGTGAGAATCCCCATCTTGGTTGACTTACATTTCTCAAGTATCAACATCTCCATGAATGCATCAAATGATGGTGAAGTATATGAAGCACCTTGAGCCAACCGATGGGTGTGAAAGATAGAGACAAAGGCTACATACTCTGATGGAAGCTTGTCCAACAAGTTGTAAACCAATTTAGCATCCTTCTTGTCAATTCCACAATCCTTAAGCTTTGATCTTAGCTCATTAGCTTTTGTGACATAATCTTGGATTGTATCAAAATCCCTGGGATTCAATGTTGTGAGTTTACTATCAAGCTTGTAGCCCTTAATCTCATCAACTTGACCACACAATTTGTCAGAAATATCCCAAGCCTTTTATATTGTTGTACACTTCTCAATGTGAAAAATGAGGTCATCTGATACATACTTTCTATAGGTTCCAAGTGCTATACAATTTTTAGTGAGTCATTCAACTTAAGCATGAGGATCAGCCTTAGGATTAGGTGGTGTTGTTATTGTTCCATTTACATAATGAATGAGTCATTTTTCCACTAGTTTACTCCATGCTTTAATCTTCCATGATGCATAATTATGTGGAGTTAAAAGTGGAAATTTAGGAGAACCCATAGCACCAAAATGAAAAAACACAAGATAAAGTGAGGCACAATCACACAAGACATCCCCCCCCCCAAAATAAATAAATAAATAAATAAATAAAATTACTCAATCAAGAACCCCCCCAAAATGATGATTTGACACTTTATACTTAGTGAGTGTACAATGGGCCACTTGCAAAACAAGGCAATGTGGACTTCCAATTTCTGTTAGGTCCCGGAGACAACTGAGAGGTGGACTTCCAATTGCAATATCAGTAAAGATTAATGCATGAAACAAAAAGACAACAACATCCACAATACATAACACCAATGTTTGTAAGGGGAAAAACCACAGTGGGAAGCCTTACCCACAATCAAATGATACCACTGCAGATAGTATGTGTTTACAATATGGATTTTGCACATGCAGAAAGGCCAGTTGCCTAGAGCTCTCTGCTCAATCACAAAATGAGAGTCACATTGACTACAATTGGATGGTTAAATCCAATGATAATGTACTGCACAAAATAGCATCTTCATATGCTAGATTCAGTACCGGTTTAGTTTTGATTGCCTTCTTCAAAACCCTCCTTCAACCTTCAAATGATGTTTGCATGTATAGCTCTACTTATTTTCACATATACCTTATTGCAATCCTTTTCGCATTCACAATCCCATCTACATTCGATCTAACAATTAAGATCTTACATATATACCATAACTTAAGACCAATTGAATAGGTCGGCTCACTAAAAGATATTACAATAAAATCAATTACAAACAAATCAATATCTGATGCATGATGTCGGCTCAATGCATTTACAACAATAATAAATCATCTCCATAACATGTCATGCTAATCTAGAATAGATAAGTCTGTCGATGCTTATCCTGGACCTATTTGCCAGTAACAACAAATATGCAAACCCGAATAAACAAATAACCAAATCGTCAAAACCAAGTGATCGAATAATGTCTTCAACATAACCAAGTATTCTTCAAGTAATTCCAAGTGTCGGTGAACAATATAATCTACCGGTGAACCAAATACCAGTGACTTGCATAATTCTTTGTCTTGTCGATGAACATAACCAAAGTCTCCAAGTGCTAATAAGTGTTGACAAGCGATGACAAGTGTTGACATCAATGACAAAACCATATCAACATATCCAAAATACCAACAATCTCTCCCTTTGGCATTGATGGCAACACAAGATGTTAAAACCATCAAAGTGCCAAAACAGAAATGTCAAAAACCAAAAACCAACAATCTCCCAAAGAGATCATTAACCAGAAATCAAAAATAATATCTCTCCCCAAAGGATAAAGTCTCTCCCCCTAGGAACAATATGTGTTATCCATGTGTTTTTCCATATCAATCTCTCCCCCTTTGACATCAAATGCCAAAGCAATACAAAACCAAATACAAAATACCAACTCATTAAATATACCAACTACTCCCCCTGAGAAGTAGCTCTCCTCATCAAAGCCGGAATAAAAGATTTCTCTGTTAATTCTGCCTGTTGATGACAAACATCAATTGTCTAAGTCTCTACCAATGGGGGTAGGACTCCAAGTTGTTCTCTGAGATACTCAAATGTTTCCTTAGGCAAAGGCTTTGTATAAATATTTGCAATCTGTTATCTAGTATTCACATAAACCAATTTCACTTCTTTTGCTTCAACATTCTCCTTCAGAAATGCACATTTAACATCCATTTGATATAATTTATAGTTCTTGTGTGTTGCAAAAGCCAATAAGAGTCTTACTACCTCAATTCTAGCTACCGGTGCAAAGGTTTCATTGTAATCAATTCCTTCTTTCTGTGAATATCCCTTACACACCAATCTTGCTTTGTTTTTGATTATCATGCCATCTTCATTAAGTTTATTTCTAAAAACCCATTTAGTTCCAATTACATTTTTTGTCTTTAGGTCAGGGAACTAATGACCAAGTGTTATTCCTTTCAATCTGTTCCAATTCATCTTTCATTGATTTAATCCAATATTTATCTTCACATGCCTCATTAATTGATGTAGGTTCAATTTGAGAAATAAGACATACCTCCTCATTTGTCAATCTTCCTCTAGACATAACTCCTTGAAATTTGTTTCCAATTATCTGATCTTCAGAATGATTCAATCTTACATACCGAGATGTTTTTACTTGCTGTTGTTCTTCAGTGACTGTTGAATCTCCAGATGATGCCGGTGTAACTAGATCACCATTCTGTACCGGTGTATTCACAGTAGGTTCATTTGTGATTATTTCTATTGCCAGTTCAGAGTCTGTGTACCTTGAATTTCTTCTAAATTGTTCGTCAATTTTCACATTTGCACTCTCAACAATTTTCTGCAATCTCTTGTTAAAACATCTATATGCCTTGCTTTTAGATGAATAACCAAGAAATATTCCTTCATCACTTCTAGGATCAAATTTGCCAATATACTCATCTCTTCTAATATAGCATTTACTTCCAAATATTCTAAAATATTTAAGAGTAGGAGTATTACCAAACCATAGTTCATGTGGGGTCTTACCGGTTTCTCCTCTGATGTGAACTCTATTGAATGTATACACAGCTATATTGACTGCTTCTCTCCAGTTTATATGAGGTAGATTTGCTTCTGATATCATACTTCTGGCTGCATCCAAGATAGTTCTATTTTTCCTTTCCACAACTCCATTCTGCTAGGGTGTTCGGGGTGCTGACAACTGTCTTCTGATCCCATTCACTTCACATAATGCATTAAATTCCTTAGATGTGAACTCACCTCCTTGATCTGATCTCAAACATTTGATTTTCTTGCCGGTTTCATTTTCTACCATCACCTTGAATAGTTTGAATTTCCCAAATGCTTCAGATTTTTCTCTGAGAAAAGTAACCCAACACATTCTAGAATAGTCATCAATTATTAGCATAAAATATCTATCTCTTTGTATACTTCTAGTTCTTGCTGGACCACATAAATCAGTATGAATTAAATCAAGAACATTGTTAGATTTCTCTAGAATACTCTTGAAAGATGCTCTAACTTGCTTTCCAAATTGGCATTCCTTACATACTGGATTGTGAGGTTTAACAATCTTAGGTAAATCTCTAACTGCCTTAGTAGTACTGATTTTCACAATGCAATCAAAATTTACATGGCAGAGTCTCTTATGCCATAACCAACTTTCATCAATATGTGCAATCAAACATGCTTTCTCATTATTGTTCAAATGAAAGATATTACCTCTAGTCTGATTACAATTGCAATTTCCAAACCAGTTATGTCTAAGATTTTGGATTTACCACTCTTGAAGTGTAATTGAAATCCTTTCTCAACTAATTGACCAACACTCAAAAGATTATGCTTCAAACCTTCAACATAGGAAACATTATCAATATTGTGCTTACCATCAAAAGATATAGTGCCTTTTCCTTTGATCAAACAAGCTTTATCATCTCCAAATCTTACTAGACCTCCATTGTAATCCTGAAAGGTTAAGAATTTACTCTTATCTCTAGTCATATGATGTGAACATCTTGAATCAATAGTCCATTCATCCTTATCTTCAACTTTAGTTGCCAAGGCCTGCTCTACCGGTTGAACAGTAGGTGTCGATTGATCTTCTATTATAGAAACAAAATCCCATCCATTGTTTGTCGGATCCTCATCAGAATCATCAATAACTCCTTCATCAGCATAATAACAAGATTTGTCTCTATTCTTCTTAAACTTGTATTTCCAATAGTTAGGGTTAGGCTTGTATGTTCTTTTAGCTTCTTCTCTTAATATTGCATGCCTATTAGGACATCTAGATGCCATATGACCAATCTTATTGTAGTTAAAACATTTAAAGTGTGCTTTACCTTCATACTTACTTCCAATTGGTCCTTTAGGCATTTTCCTTGCAAATAGTGCTTCAAGTTCTTCAAGTTCTTCATTTTCTCTCCTGCTTTCTTCAAGTTCTCTTGCATAGAAGGCTTTCCAATCAGATTTATCATGTGATGATGATGATGCAATAGTTGATGATGATGCCTTAAAAGCTAGATCTGTCTTGATAGTAGTAACAGGACCAAATTCCTCAATCTCAAAAGTTGAAAGTTTTCCAACCAAAGTGTTTGTAGATACTGATGCATTAGGCATTGTTCTTAATTCATTTGTAGCAGTAACTTTCATTTTATATGCCGGTGGCAAAGCTCTTAAAACTTTAGAAACAATCTCATCTTCACTTAAGGTTCCTCCACAACATTGTATACCCAAAACAATTTCATTTACTCTTTCCATAAAAGCAAAAATTCTTTCTTCTTCTTCCATTTTCAAATTTTCATACTTGACCCAGAAGCATTCAAGTTTTGTAATTTTGACTGTGGAATCTCCTTCATTCAATGTTTCCAGTTTGTCCCAAATAGCTTTAGCAGTAGATCTATCTGACAATCCCATGACTTGTTGATTTGATAATGCACTCAAAAGTGCTTCTCTTCCTTTGCAATCATTTTCCTCATCTTTTGCCAAGTTAGGTGGATTAGGTTGACCTTGAGTAGGAGCATTATAGCCATTCTTTGTAACATCCCATATGTCCTTTCCAATGTAATTCAAGTGTGTCTCCATCCTGATCTTCCATATGCCATAGTTAGTTCCATCAAGTTTCAGACTGTCCTTCTTGAAATAGTTAGAAGACATTGGATCTCCTCAAGCTGTTAAACTTCTACCAAAAGAGAACTTGGCTCTGATACCAATTGTTAGGTCCCGAAGACAACTGAGAGGGGGGGCTGAATCAGTTGTCCAATAAATTCAACCAAAATTAACTTAACCAAAACTTAATGCTTAATACCAGTAAACCAAACTTTATGCTGGTAGACAGTCTTAACAGTTAATTGCAATATCGGTAAAAATTAATGCATGAAACAGAAAGACAACAACTTCCACAACACATAACACTAATGTTTGTATGTGGAAACCCTGTAAGGGGAAAAACAATGGTGGGAAGCCTTACCCACAATCAAATGATACTACTGCATATAGTATGTGTTTACAATATGGATTTTGCACATGCAGAAAGGCCAGCTGCCTAGAGCTCATTGCTCAATCACAAAATGAGAGTCACACTAACTACAATTGGATGGTTAAATCCAATGATAATGTACTGCACAAAATAACATCTTCATATGCTGGATTTAGTACCGGTTTAGTTCTGATTGCCTTCTTGAAAACCCTCCTTCAACCTTCAAATGATGTCGGGTGTATAGCTATGCTTATTTTCGCATATACCTTATTGAAATCCTTTTCGCATTCACAATCCCATCTACATTTGATCTAACAATTAAGATCTTACATATATACCATAACCTAAGACCAATTGAATAGGTCGGCTCACTAAAAGATATTACAATAAAATCAATTACAAACAAATCAATATCCGATGCATGATGTCGGCTCAATGCATTTACAACAATAATAAATCATCTCCATAACATGTCGTGCTGGTCTGGAATAGATAAGTTTGCCGGTGCTTATCCTGGACGTATTTGTCGATAATAACAAATATGCAAACCCGAATAAACAAATAATCAAATCGTCAAAACCAAGTGATTGAATAATGTCTTTGACATAACCAAGTAGTCTTCAAGTCATTCCAAGTGCTGGTGAACAATATAATCTGCCAGTGAACCAAATACCAGTGACTTGCATAATTCTTTGTCTTGCCGGTGAACATAACCAAAGTCTCCAAGTGCTAATAAGTGTTGACAAGCGATGATAAGTGTTGACATCAATGACAAAACCATATCAACATATCCAAAATACCAACAATTTCAACTTTACAACTACACCAATAGGATATAAGAGACCCCAAAAAATATTGCAGGTGATCTAAACTGAGATCCAATCAAAATACAAGTACCAAAAAGGCCAAAAATGGCCAAATACTGAAAGTACAATTTCTACTCAGTGATCCTGATGGCAGATTATGAAAATAGATGAAAAATTATGCACTTTAAAAAAAAGGGCACTTGAAAAGGAGGTCGTATGACCCCAAACGAGGCCTCTGAAGTTGCAAAATTGAGAATTAGATAGGTACAGTCATCAAAAATTGCAAATTGTGAAAAATATGTCCATCAAAATTATAAAATTCCTCCACCATTGCAAAGAGCACAAAAAATTAGCCCAAATAAAAAACATTGCACCCAAAAAGGAGCAAAAATGAGCAAGATATGGCCTCTTGAAGTTGAACTGCAAAATCAAAAAGCCAAATGGTGAGGGTGTCCAAAGTTTTTCAAAATTGTTGATGCAGTGTTGATGTCATAATTACACTAGCTTAAAATTAACAACCGTCTAACCATCATCTAGCTATCATACCCCTTGCACAGGTTCTCCATATAGTACGGACCAATGACGTGGCTTGCTACCAACTGTGCATATGGCTTGCTGACTATGTAGTGTGACATGGCTAGAACAATATGGCCAATCGCATGCTAAGTGGGTACTTGAGTGTTCCACTAGCTTGGCTTGATGACTGGGCATGATGGTTTTGTAGAGTTGTTGAGGTGGCTTCCTCGTGGTCTACTGTGAATCTGTCACATGTTGTCCTAGTAGCGAAGAGGTGGGTCACTAACAGAGTGGACTTGCCGGAAAAAGGATTAGCTCGAAAAAGAACAGGTTGGCAGTGTTGGGGAGAAAACGACCGAAGGGAGCAGCCGATGGTTGCTAGGATGCATGGGTGATAGTCAAAAGTGAGAAAGATACCGAAGGACGTTAAGTGGTCAGAGCAACACGGGGCCCGATGGTGAGTTATCAGCAACACAGCCAAAGCGGTGGTTGGTGGGATGGTAGCCGATGTGAGTTCACGAGGACGTCCAACAATTACTGAGGAGGTACATGATGCCAGAGAAATATGTGGGTGGAGGATGTATGGCAGCAGTCGAGGAGGTACAAAGCCCTTGTCAAAAGCATAGAGTAATAGTATAGTGGCGGGGGGTGTAAACCCCTCATGATTTTTTTTTTGAAAAACGTACCGTACTACCCAAATTGGGTAAATGTTTCTTCTAATGGCCAAAATTCACTTTTCAACCAATATAGGCGAGTTTATAATCAAAATTCATAGAAACATCCACGCAAACACAACTGTGAGGTCCAAATCGCTATAGGAAGTACCCAAAAAGAGAAGCTTCCTAGGTCCAAAAATAGAATCCTCCAAAATCTCTCCAAAAATGACTACTCAATGAAGCCCTATAGGCTCTGATATCATGTGATAATTTGTTGAAGATAGCCAAGATCTAGAGCACATTGAATAACACAATAAGAGACAAACTAATTGATAAGAATACACTATATTCTAATCAAGATGAAAAAACTAATCAACTAGATCATCAAGAAATTACATATAATGTAGATGAGCCTTCTTATAAAGACAAGGCCATATGGATATGTGAGACACAATCATGACATGTGGCTCAATGAGAAACAAGGGCAGGTAAGAATAGGTTGGGGTAGGTAAGAAAATAATATAATATTCCACAAGAGGTGGATCACCCACCAAATATGAAATGTAACAACAAGATAAGACCACAAAAGGTGGAATTTCTCCTACATACATCATCATAATGTGCACACTTCCCCAAGTGTCTCATATCCAAACTGCTATGAAATGCATTATCCTAAGTAAACTTAAGTACAGTGTAATTATATCCAAGATGAATAAATAATTACACCAATAATGATCTCACCATATTTTCCAAAATCAGGAAAGATCATCCAGACCACTTGTGTAAAGTGCTAGAAAGATGCTGAAAATATGGGACATCTCTTAATTAAAAGAAGTGTGTGTTTGGGGGGTTGTTGAAGGGAAACTCTTTGATCATGCAATTTCTAAAAGAGGAATCTCAATCGATCCAAACTGAGTGGAAGCATTGATGAAGTTGTAGATGCCAGGAAGTAAGAAAGAAATGAGATTTTTTTTTGAAAGATTAATTTTGTAAGGAAATTTATCACTGGATTTGTAGAGATAGTCAAGCCATTAAATGAAATGATTAAGAAATATGCCAAGATAGAATGGAACACTAGAGAAAAAGAGGCATTTGCCCAGATCAAGAAGTTCATTGCAGAAGCTCCTATGTTGACTAGTCCTGATTATACTTTGCCATTTTACATATATTATTTTGCCTCATTGCATTCTAGTATTGTTGTTTTGACATAAAGACAAGAGGGAGATGAAAAGACAATCGCCTTTATGAGTTCACCTTTCAAAAATGTTGAAGTAAGAAATTCTGCTCTTGAGAAATAGGCTTTTTCTTTGGTAAGAGCTGTGAAGAAATTTAGACACTATATCTTAAGAAGTAAGATATATGCAATTGTGTTCGATCAAGAAGTCAACTCTTTTATTAATGCAAAGTGAACTTGAAGAACATCATAGGAAATTGATGGCAATTTTGCAAGAATTTGATTTAGAAATGCATCCTATGTGATTCATAAGAGGGTTTCTCGCAAGCTATAGTGGCTGACACTCCCCACATTCAATGCCAATAGTACACCCTGGAGTCATTCACACAAGATCCTTGGTACACTGACTTGATATATATTCTACTGAATGACAGATGCCTAGAAGGATTGAGTGCAACACAAAGGTGAACTTTGAGGCTCAAAAGTGCCAATTATATGATTAAGGATTCAACACTCCATCAAAAAAATTATGAAGGTATTTATTTTAGATGTCTAGATCACTAAGAAGCTAGTAAGATGATTGAATAATTTTATGGCAAATATGGTACGAGTCATGGGTCAGAGGACACTACAACACATCAGATCTTGAAAGCTGGATATTACTAGCTTAACATTTTCAAAGATATTAATGAATATGTTAGACACTTTCATACTTGACAGACGATGACATATCGAGAAAGGAATCCAACCATGCCTCTCCAACTAGTGTTTGACGTTAGACCTTTTTTTCAATGGGCATTGGATTTTTTTGGAGTGATTAACCCCAATTCATTTACAAGGCACAAGTTTATATTAATTGCTACAAATTATTGAACCCTCTAGATAGAAGCCAAAGCATGTAAGAATGCTACTACAAAAACTGTTCTTAAATTCCTTGAAGAACATATTGTAGCTAGGTTTTGAATGCCCTTTGATCTAGTATGTAGCAATGGCCCAACCTTTACTTCTGCACAATTAATGCAATGGGCATATGAATTCAAGGTTGTTCTAAAATTTTCATCTAATTATTATCCTCAGGGAAACAGAGTAGCCGAGTCTACTAATAAGAATATCCTAGATGTCATTAAGAAGTTGCTTGAAAAGAACCCTAGGGATTGTAATGATCAACTAAAATATGCCCTTTGGGCTGATAGAACAAGAGTTAAAGCTACTTTGGGCACTTCCCCATATTATCTAGTGTATGGCCAAAATCATGTGTTCCCAATTAACTTACAAATCCCTGTCCTCCAACTTATGAAAGATTTAAAAATTGAGGATCGGGTTGAAGTTCATCTCCTAAATTTGTTGAAACATTATGAAAAAAGGATAAACACTCTACACCACTTTGCTAAACATCAAGTTGTCATTAAGTGATGGTTTGACAAAAGAGCCAAGGTGAAAGCCTTGCAGATTTTTGACTTAGTTCTTTTATGGGACAAATCCAAGGAGAAGAAAGGTGATCACCATAAATTTGAAAGGTTGTGGTTAGATCCTTATCAAATTCCAGAGATCTTAGGGAAAAACACCTTTCGATTGAGCTCACTAACTGGAGAACCTGTACCATTGCCTATCAATGGTCATTTCCTCAAGAATTACTTTGATTAATCCACAATTGAGCTTGATCCCTTGTACCATTGTACTTTAGTTGTTTTTATTTCATCTTGTTTCATTTTCTTTGTTTATTTTTTTTGTCTTGTTTCCTTTTGTTGTCATTGTTCATTATTTTGTTCTATCTAGGGGAAAGTATTTAGTTTCAAAGCATTTGATATGGTAGATATTCTTTTCATAACATGGTTACCTTTTGAGAGACTTTGACTCTTAGCTCTTTATAACTTTATTATTCATTGGCTAGTTTTGAAATCCTTGACTGCATTCATCCAATGTGGAATATAAAAGGTTAGTAATTATTTGAGTTTTTTATATTTGATTGGTGAAGACTAACTTGACTTCTCAGCACCATCATCACATTCAGATATATCATGAAATCCTTGAAGATGTCAGCAGAACTTGTTTCCAAGTGAAAAATCCGAAGTTAGTGTTTTCATTATCCACCGTGGTCCCCAAGCCAATTTTAGAGCTTCATTGTTTTGAAAGTTGCTTCAAATTTTTAAGCAGTAAAGGCTTTATATTCAATAAAGTGAAAATATTGTTTTTTTAAAAAGGAGTGAAAATGAAAAGTAATAACCAGATGCAACTTATTTGGGTGTTTCAAGTAATCTCCATCGGGGCTATAGACGCCCGGCTGACAGTGGAACACTGCTTGACGAGGACCAGAGGTATCTCTATCGGAGCTATAGATGTTTGGATAGCAGCAAAGTTATGCCCTAGATAACATTGCACAAAACACATATGATGAATTCACTCACGTAGCTTGGGTCCATGTTCTATTGTCTTTCTTCATCATCAAAAAGATGTGGTAATAAATCATAAGCACACACTTAAGAGCTGATCTTGTTTTGTTCCTAATTTGATCATCTAAATATTTGGTTCATTTGTCCTTTTTCTTTTATATATTACCTTGAATGACAGTAGCCTTGGAATTCTACAAAATGAGAGATTTTAAAGTTCTAAAATGCCTAGTGTCATTTTTCCAAGAAATTTGCCATTTGTTATGCCTTGCATACCCACCCCATTATTTTCTTTGGCATGAAAATGCGGGTCCCCTTTTTTTGTCTTTTGTTTTCTTTTCTTTTTGCTTTCTTTTGTGTTTTTGCTTTGGACACTTCGGAACCCAGAATCTCTGAGTTCCAAGCTACCCTTTTGGTTTGTTTTTGGTTTTCTTCAGAACCATGGAACCCCAGAGTTTCGAAGTTTTTTTTTTTTTTCCTCAAAATTTCAGGACCCCAAAATCCCGAAGTCTCTTCTTGTCATTGGTTCAAGACCTCGAAACCCTGGAACCCTGAAGTTCCAAAGTCTTGTCTTCTTTGTTGCATTGAAGCCTTAGAACTTTGGAATCCCAAAATCCTAAGTTCTTCTTGTTTTGTTGTGTTTTGGTTTCAGTTTCAGAATTTCAAATTCTCAAAATCTTGAACTTGCTTTTTGTGTCATCTCGGAACCCAAGAATCTAGAAGTCCTGAAATGTTGTTTTGCGTTTGTGTTAGGGCCTCAGAACCTTGGAGTTCTAAGCTTCCCTTTGTTGTGTCTTAGGATCCCAAAACCTCAGAATCCCGAGGTCATTTTCAGTGAGGTTTTATGATCACCAAAATGGAGGGTATAAATAGGGAAAGATGGGTGATTTTCATTCATTTGTGCATTCCTCCTTTGTGAATTTTGAGCTCTCTCTTCATGTGTTCCGCTTCCTCGCTCATCCTAGTTTCTGCATTTCAGGATTTTGGATCCCTGAAAACTGAAAACACCTATCTTACCCAACCCGGAACCTTGGTACCCCAGAGTTTCAAAGTAGGTGTTTGAGAGGAGTTTTACCCATTTTGGGATTTTGGAACTCCAGAATCCTAAATCCTTGTGCCTTATTCAAAATTTTGTATTTTTCTATCCCGGAACTCCAGAACCCGAAATCAATCCTTATAATGTTTTTATACACTGTAGAACTTTGGGGTTCTGGAGTTCCGAAATAAACATTTTGAGGTTCTTTGTTGAGCCCAAAACCTTGGAACCCTAGAGTTTTAGAGTTAATTGTTTCTTCACCTTTTCTTAACTTAGGGTCCCCGAACCACTAAATCCCAAAATTAGTTGTTTTGAAGGGTTTTAGACCTCACAACCCTGGAGTTTTGGAGTATGTGATTATTTTATAATATGATATAATGACTAATTAGGGATCTTTTCTTGTAGCATAAATAAGATTGATGGAACCATTCCCAAGCAAGAGAAAGACAAAGGAGGAAGCAAAGAATGACAAGAAGCTGATAACAATGAAATATCAATATCAAGGGTAGACTCTGGCTCAACTATGAAGGATGAGGTTCAGTGGGTAACAGATACAAAAATTGGACACATAGAGATTAAAGACATCAAAACCCAATTGGAACTCGAATCTAATATCCTTGAAATACCATATAGGAGAATTAAGAGATCAGGTTTGGTGGAAGTGACTATATTCCCTCAATCTATGCAGTTGCTTGAGCTTATCATGACAATTTCTAAATACTACAACCCAGATACAAGGTAGTGTGTTGATGCGAATGGAAATGTTATTGTAGATCTCTCACTAGACATTATAGGAATGACCTTTGGAATACCAGTGAGAGAAAATGTCTTGGTGACAACAAAAGAACAATCCACTTCTCTATTCATTAAGAGTACTTCTAACTTCAAAAGACACATTAATGAGGCATGGCTAGAAGAGCCAAGGAAAACAGGTCTTAAAACTACAAACATATTAAGATCAAATTTTAAGGAGCCCCAAAAGGACCTTATTATCATGTTGAGCAGGGCCTTTGGGAAGACAGATTGCAGACACTTCCACATATGGATGCTTCACTATATGACTACAATTTGGATTGGTAAGGAATATTTTGACTGGCCTTAGATTATTTTAGACCATATTCATAATCAAATGATTATAGATCTTCAAAAAAAGAAGTTAATCATGACTTCTTACGTCATATGGGTGGTGGCTTGTGCTGGTAAGCTCCTAGGATTGAAGACCAAGGGAAGATTGGGAGAAGAACCTGGACAGAAAAGAGTGTGGGAATATTACAATCAACTACCTATCTCTCAAGCCAAAATGTGTTTCAAGAGACTGGATGATGCTTTTATTTATGTTGTGATAATAAAACTAATGGGAGATGTAGGATACATGTTAACCCCAGAGGAAATGCAGATGATTAAAGAATAGGGGTGTTGGTTCTTGAAAAACCAATGATCTACTTACCTTTGAGTCAACAGCTTTACAGGCAACCCATTGTATTACCAAGATATTGCAGTAATAGAACAATAATTTTGGAATATGCCAAGAAATTGGTTAGGCTACAAGCATTATTGACACTGAAGCACAAAAATGGAATCACTCTGCCTATTTCTCTAGTATACTACACATGTCCTAACATATAGGCAGCTAAGGCAATAGAGCAGGAACTTCAGTATTTGAGCCTAGAAGAGTTTAATTATTTCAGAGAACAATATGATCCATATAGAAATTTGAAACAAATGATGCCTATTTCTTACAAGGGTCACAAGCCAGCTTTAGAAGATTTTTGGGCCAATTTACAGGATAGTTTTGAGGTTAGAGAGAAAGGATATTACAGGCCAACAATACCTCATATTAGGGATTTTGAAATTGAAAAAAATCTTCCAAAGGAGTTGAGAGATGATAGAGAATTGTTGGATCTAGTGTTCAAAGAGAATGTGATTGATAAAAGGCCTCTCACTCCTGTTAGATGGTCAAGTCCAGAAGAACTTGATATTAATGTTTTTACTGAGAATGTGGTAGAAAGAACCAAACAATGGCTTAATTTGTGGATTTAGCCAAGTGCCACCAGGGAAAAGAAGAAAGGGAAGGCTACTGATAACCCTAAGACCTGAGTGCATAAAGAATATGCAAGAAAAAAAGATCTAAATCATGGAAGAATACTTCCATTGATCCTAAGGAGACAACAACTCCAATTGATGAACAAGAATTAAAGAAATAATTGGATGCTAAAATGAGAGAATGTGAATTATTGAAGCTTGTTGTAGATCGTGGGATTACCATAGGACTACATGCTATCCCACAAGCTTCTATTACTCCTATTATCCCTAAAATTGGTATAGTTCCAGAAGAAGATATCTCCCAAGCTAAAATTAATGAAGCAAAACCTCCTTTTGCCTCTAAAACTAAGGATACTAAAGTACAACCTCCTCTTGCCTCTTCAACACAACAAGATACACCTCCTCCAATACCAACACAAGAACAAGTTGTCATCCATAATGTTCAAACTGACTTTGATGAAGATAATTAGCCCATTGCAGTTGTAGAAAAGAAGAGGAAAATTGAAAAGAAATAAAAACAACCACAAGAAGATCTTGTTGCAACTCAATCAAAGAAGCAACTGATATCTACAAAAGAACCAACTGCACAAATACAACCAATGGAAGTTTGTGTACAGGTTATGGGACATGAGACACATTATGAGCATGATGAACAAGATGAAAGGATGGTCCTTACTCCTTAGGACCAAGAAATATTGCTTCAATAGTTGGGAGGAAATGAACAATAGGATGAAGAGGAAGAAAAAAGACCATTTGAAGAGGAAGTTTTTGAGAAGTTAGAAGAGATAGAAAGACAACGACAACCTGATCCTGATTAGGAACTTCAAGAAAATCTTGCTCAACAAGTTACCCAATTCTAACATAAACCACCAACTCCCCCACATCAACAAGAAGAACAACGAGATAAAGAGAATTAAAAAGAAGAAGAAGAATAGAATTTGGATGCTCACAAGATCACTACGGAAGTAACAATGCAAGGGGAACATCAAGACAACTCTATGCCTCAATGGTTAAATTTTACTTTCAAGAAGAAGTCAAAGGTCATTCTCCTCGATATAAGTTTGCAGGAGGCAATAACTAAATCTCCAAGGAGAGTAAAGAGAGAGAGAACATTTCATCATCTCTCAAGGAGGGATCCGGGGGATATAATTGTTGATATAACTGGACCAGTTCAGGACACTGAAGGATCATCTCAAGCTACCCCTAGATATCAATTGTCTATGGTTAACTTGGGTAAACAGACCAAGTGGGGAGTGATTGATACTCTAGTTTCTACTACTTCCATTGTCAGAACAAGGATGAAAAAAGAATATGAAAATAAGACAAAGATCAAGCATAATTGAGGCAGTATAAATAGTTAATCATGGAGCTAGCCAAGTCTCTGGATTCTAGAACTGATGATTCCTTGCCATGCACTTCATCACTCCCGCAAGGTGATATAAAGAAATTATATGAAATGAGAAAAGTGGCAACTATAGTTAAAACATGGGAACATGATCAACTTGACAAAGTTAAAATGTTCTTGCAAGACACATTGAAGGTGTTCACAAAAGCATATGACAATGAAAGAGCTCTTGTTTCATGATCCAAGCAATGGGAACAACAGATCCTTCATATTTCACAATTGCAAAAGGTGATTAAGAAAATTCAAAGGTTGGGAAAGGAAGTCATTACAAAACAAGAATTTCTAGGAGGAGAAAATGTTGATGACTTGCAGTAATATGTAGATATTGTAGATTGTTGACTCGCCAACTGATTCCATGGAATGCCTCCTTACCAACTACCAGAGTTACAAGAAGAATAAAAAAGTAAAACATGTATTTATAAATAGTAAATTCATGTTGGAGCACTATCACCATCACTGTCACTGAGTTGTCAACTGGAGTTGCCTCTCATACTTGCTTTTTGAGCATTATTTTTGCATGGTTCAAAATTCTTGTTGCTTGAGCACCGTTTTGGAAGTGAACCTTAAGTACCAGGGTTAGTGTAGGATCAAGGGGGACCAAAAAGTGGCAATGTGAAAAAAATAGCCTTCTTCACTCACCTAAAAATGTGAAAATCCATGTTGACTTTTTGCTTGGCCTGGGTGTCAGTACACCTTGGCTTTGTAATTACCTATGCAAATCAGATATTGGATAAAATCGGATATCCGATTTTTATTTGTAATTTTAATTTACAAAATATATTATATGTTACGTATTATATAATACAATATTATATTATATATTATATAATATATAATATTATATTATATTATATATAATATAATATAATATAATACATATTATATAATACGTATTATATTATGTTGTATTATATATAATATAATTTTATATTATATTATATATAATATAATATAATATAATATAAAATTATATTATATATAATATAACATAATATTATATTATATAATATATAATATTATATTATATTATATTATATATTATAATATTATATTATATTATATATTATAATATAATATAATATAATATAATATTATATTATATATTATAATATTATATTATATTATATTATATTATATATTATAATATAATATAATATTATATTATATTATATATTATAATATATATAATATAATACAATACGTATTATATAATATAATAATATATTATATAATATATTATTATATTATATATGTTATTTAAAAATAATTTAAGTGTTGAAATCGGATATCCGATTTTCTGAGACTTTTATATTTCAACAGTGACAGTCCCGTGAGTCATTTTTAACTCACAGGTCGCGTGAATTCGTCAAAATCTGATATCTGCTCCATTCGATATCCAGTGTTTTGACAAAAAATTGCTAAAAAATAGATTTAGAGGTAAGAATTTTGTCGTTTTGAATCATTTTCATTCATTTTTTGTGAATGTTTATTTGATTTTTCATTGAAAATATGGTTTTTTTCATGAAAACTAGGTTTTTTTAAAATCAAATACCTGAATGTTTAAATTTGTTAACTAAATTTAATTGTTTACATTCAATTAGGTTAAAAATGGGGGATAACAATGAAAACACTGACCAACCACAACTGCAACAACCAAACCCTCATTTGCCAAACCCCCCCTCAATTCAAGATTTGATTACACAAAATTTGAATGAAATGAGGGGGATTGCAGAAGTATATCGTAGGATCCCTCATCTAAACCCATTGTTTGATCCTCTCACGTCGATCATAAAAAGTATGGAAACCATGACTGAGGAGCACCATGCCGCCCTTTTGTGGCGAGATTCTATGAAGGAAAAATATGCAGATGGCTTGTTGTATAAGGATATCAAGGATCTTGAGATATCCAAAGCCAAAATCGCCTCATTGTTTGTCAATCCCTGTACTGGTCAGCCTGTAGATCCCAAAAAAAACAAAAATTTCTATCAAATGGTGCACAAATGATGGGATTGTGAAAAACTTTTGGGATCGTTGGTGGATGGTTTTCAACAAACCACCCAACAACAATCTTGATATCCCCTTCTATTTCAAAAAAAAATTGTATGTTGAGTTTGTTTTACACAAACATGTGAACTACTTTGACATCCAACCTTTCTAGGGTGTAGGTTTAGGTATGCCCCAAAATAGAACTGGGGTAGTCAGAGTAGTCCAAGGCCCATATGTCCCCCCTCCTCCTGTTGATCCCCCACCTGCAGTTCAACATCATGATATCATTTGTGAGGCGGCTTCACGAACCATATCGGCTATTCACTCTTTGAGTAGCCTTTTGGTTTCTCAGGTTGCGTTAGTAGCTTAGCCTACTCTTGATGGTAGCGGTGCATCCGGTGCCGATGACACATCATCCTCAACTCCACACATATGTGTGCCCCATAGTTGTGTCATGTGTGGGCACGTATGCTTGGGTCTAGTTGGACAACCCATTGATCCTCTTGTGGATAGTGCAAATTATGAGGTGCATGATGCACCAGATGTTATTACATAGACTGGAGGATACCCTGGGGAGTCCTCACATGCTAGAGGCGAGGAGGCACCATCATCATACATTGATGATGTAGTGGTAAGATTTGTATTTTCACAGTTCATGTTATATTTTAATTAAATATTTATAAATTAGATAATATTAAGTACTAATTTTTATTTACATGGTCTATTTAATAGTTGATGACTGAGGATGAGTTGAGACAGATTCAGGAGGGCACCTTGTCGGCCATTTCATTTGGCTTGGATAGCTTGACGATACATATATTATTGCACCTAGTCGTTTGTATTTTATTATACATACATGCTCATCATTTATATTTGTATTAATTAGATTATGTAGTAACTTGCATGTATATCTTTTTTTACTCTTGTAGGGCACAAGCAACACGAGTGCGGTGCAGTGTGATCTAGGATCTGGTAGTGCAATTGAAGACAAGGGAAAGGTAATTGAATGCAAATATGATTGAATGAATAGTTTAAATAGCTTATAGTGATTATACATGTCTAGACATAGATTGATAGTTTCATATACTTGTTGTGTATATATACAGAGAACTCTTGGCTTCACATCCTTGATGATTACACCTAGTATACCTGAAGAAGAAGAAGAGATGCCTTGAGTAGATGTGTGTTTATTTTATTTTTTGATTAGTAGATATAATTTGTTATTATTAGTGACAATTATATGCTAACTTGTATCAATGTCATGTTTCTGAACATATGTAGGTTGTGTATCAAAATATTCAAAACATACCTCCTCTACCCAAGACATACATCAAGAGTCCTGCAAAGTTGAAGAGAAAATGTGGAGATGAGGTAAACATGAATAGTTCATTTTTATGTTAACTTTTTGAATGTGAATTATATAATATAACTAATATTAATCGTGGTTTGTTTTTCTTGTGCAGGATCCTTTAGAGCCGAGCAATGCGGCGAAGAGGATCAATTTTGATGATCCATCAGCAACTTAGTATGTTATAGATAGTTTTGGGATGCTTACATGTCTAGTTGGCATGTATATTTTGTAAATGGACATACATTCATGTATTTAGATATACATTTTGTTTCAGTTGGCATTTATGCCATATTTGTGTATGGACATACATTTGTAATCATTTGACATTTTTATATATACAGAAGTTGATATTTGATCATATAAATTGTTGCTCATTTGTGCATGGTGTTATCATGGAAATCTTTAATCTTCATTCCAATAAACAATGGTTAATAATGGCTATTTAATGAACAATATAATTCATTTAATGAACAATACAATACAATTTATTTAATAAACAATACAATTCATTTAATCAACAATACAATACAATTCATTCAATGAACAATAAAATTCATGAAAAATACAATTCATTTAATGAACAATACCCTACGCATGCTCCCATTTTTTCCCCCCACTCAATTGAATGCTCAGGTTCATACCCTATCGATGTCGTCCCTTGAGCGCCCTAAGTGCTCAAAATTGTCAAACACATACGGGCCCTAACTCAAAATTCGTGGCACCTGCGAACGATCCCTTTGAACCTACGAGGCCATGAGAGGGGTCCCTACAAAAGCGTATCTCGATTTTTCAAGTTTCCCTATGGTTTTATTAGGGCAGCAATTTTTCGGTTGGCGAAAAAATCGTCAGTCTCACTCAATCAAATGTTGTCGCGTGGCCAATTTCTCGTTCAGCTCATCATGATGATGAACCGTTGGCTCCAATGTGTCAAGTTAGGCATAATTACCCTACGCATGGTCCTTTTCCCCCCCCCCCACTCGATCGAACGCTCGGGGTCATACCCTATTGGTGTCGTCCCTTGAGTGCCCTAAGTGCTCAAAATTGTCAAACTTTGATGGGCCCTAACTCTGAATTGGTGGCACCTGTGAATGATTTGTTTGAACCTACGGGGCCATGAGAGGGGTTCCTACAAAAGCCTATATCGGTATTTCAAGTTTCCCTACGGTTTTATTAGGGCAGCAATTTTTCGATTGGCAAAAAAATCATCAATCTCACTCAATGGAATGTTGTCGCATGGTCGATTTCTCGTTCTTCTCATCGTGATGATGAACCATCGACTCTGACATTTCTAGTTAGGCATTATTACCCTACGCATTCTCCTATTTCCCCCCCCCCACTCGATCGAACGCTCGGGGTCATACCCTACCGGCGTCATCCCTTGAGCGCCCTAAGTGCTCAAAATTGTCAAACTTTGATGGGCCCTAACTCAGAATTTGTGGCACCTTTGAATGATCTATTTGAACCTACGGGGCCATGAGAGAGGTCCCTACAAAAGCCTATCTTGGTTTTTCAATTTGCCCTATGGTTTTATTAGGGCAGCAATTTTTCGGTTGGCGAAAAAATCGTCAATCTCACTCAATGGAATGTTGTCGCATGGCCGATTTCTCGTTCTGCTCCGCACGATGACGAACCATCAGCTCCGACATGTCAAGTTAGACATAATTATCCTATGCATGCTCTTGTTTTCCCCCCCCCACTCAATCGAACGCTCGGGGTCATACCCTACCAGCATCATCCCTTTAGCACCCTAAGTGCTCAAAATTGTCAAACTTTGATGGGCCGTAACTTAGAATCCGTGGCACCTACTAATGATTCATTTAAACCTACAGGGCCACAAGAGAGGTCCCTACAAAAGCCTATCTCAGTATTTCAAGTTGCCCTACGGTTTTATTAGGGCAGCAATTTTTTGGTTGGCGAAAAAATCGTCAGTCTCACTCAATGGAATGTTGTTGCCTGGTTGATTTCTTGTTCTACTCATCGTGATGATGAATCGTCGGCTCTGACATGTCCAGTTAGGCATTATTACCCTACACATGCTCCTATTTTGCCCCCCCACTCGATCAAACGCTCGGGGTCATACCCTACCGGCGTCGTCCCTTGAGCGCCCTAAGTGCTCAAAATTGTCAAACTTTGATGGGCCCTAACTCAGAATCTGTGGCACCTGCGAATGATCCATTTGAACCTATGGGGCCATGAGAGAGGTCCCTACAAAAGAATGTCTCAGTTTTTCAAGTTGCCCTACGGTTTTATTAGGGCAGCAATTTTTCGGTTGGCAAAAAAATCGTCAGTCTCACTCAATGGAATGTTGTCGCATGGCTGATTTCTCGTTCTACTTGTCATGATGATGAACCGTCAACTCCAACATGTCGAGTTAGGCATAATTACCCTATGCATGCTCCTATTTTGCCCCCCCACTTGATCGAACGCTTGAGGTCATTCCCTACCGACGTTGTCCCTTCAGCACCCTAAGTGCTCAAAATTATCAAACTTTGACGGGCCCTAACTCAGAATCTGTGGCACCTGCGAATGATCTGTTTGAACCTACAGGGCCATGAGAGAGGTCCCTACAAAATCCTATCTTGGTATTTCAAGTTTCCCTACGGTTTTATTAGGGCAGCAATTTTTCGGTTAGCGAAAAAATCATCAGTCTCACTCAATGGAATGTTGTCGCATGGTCGATTTCTCGTTCTGCTCATCACGATGATGAACCGTCGGCTTTGACATGTCCAGTTAGGCATTATTACCCTACGCATGCTCCTATTTTTTCCCCCCACTCGATCGAATGCTCGGGGTCATACCCTACCGGTGTCGTCCCTTGAGTGCCCTAAGTGCTCAAAATTTTCAAACTTTGACGGGCCCTAACTCGGAATCCGTGGCACCTACGAATGATCCGTTTGAACCTATGGGGCCATGAGAGAGGTCCCTACAAAAGCCTATCTTAATTTTTCAAGTTGCCCTACGGTTTTATTAGGGCAGCAATTTTTCGGTTGGCAAAAAAACCGTCAGTCTCACTCAATGGAATGTTGTCGCGTGGCCGATTTCTTGTTCTTCTCATCACAATGATGAACCGTCGGCTCTGACATGTCGAGTTAGGCATAATTACCCTATGCATGCTCCTATTTTTCCCCCCCACTCGATCAAACACTCAGGGTCATACCCTACGCATGTGACATCCATGAAGGGATATGAAGGGATATTCTGTAAACAATCAAAAACCTTTAATGATAATCAAGTTGAAGCCTTGAGATTTATGCAATATGGTTCAAGTCCAAAACTGTACCCTGAAGCCACACACTCTTCCCTCTCCTAGCATACACTAATGAGTCACAAGTTAACATAGAATCAAGAAGGATTTGATGAGAGCGTTTTGATTTTACTTATGTCTTGTGTATTATAATAAAGACCAATTTGCCAATGTGACATTTTCATATGAGAGAAAAGCTTCATTTTATCTCAATATAGTTGTACCTATTTCATTATTAGAAAAAATAAATATACAAAGATTTGTTATTAGTATCCTCTATATTATGGATTTGAATTGATGTTCTCAATTAGTTATTATCTGTTCAACTTTTCTTCATAAGGCACAACCATGTGGTGGTTATCATATCAGGACAACCATCCATGACTTTCAAAGTAATTGATATTTATTTCTACACCTCACACTCACAAGATTAATAATGAAATGACATTTATGATTCATCAAATGCTGACAAAGTCTAATCAAATTTCAACTTCAAGATGTATACAACATATCATATTCAACTTCAAGATGCATGCAACTTACCATATTCAAGCTCATGCCAACCACCACTTGGATATTGTTATATGTCGATTAAAGTACAATATATGTAATAAAACCATATAGTCTTACAAAAAAGCCATCATAGACCATCTATGTCGATTAAAGTACAATTCATTTGTAACAGGGGCACACTCACAATCTGAAGTTGCAAAGCCCTGTGGGAAGCATCAAATTAGAAATTTACTAATCTGACTCATACTACTATCAAAAGCATTAAAGATGCTACTGCTAGAGAACACCATGCTCCATTGCAGAGAGAATATTAGGTGCATCTGATGTCAACGTCTGAAAATGAAACAATGTTATTCAATTGCCAAAATCGAACTGACTTTATTTTATAAACCATTAATGAATTAAAATAGACAAGGTTAGCTGAGTGAAAGTTCGATGACCACCTTGACTAGTAGGTGTTGATGTTGAAGGCCCAACATTAACAAATGTCAAATGTCAAATGTTTGATTCAACAGACCACCTTGACCATCAATGTCAAATGTTTGATTCAATAGATCATCTATCATGACAATTTGATCCACCGCAGATGTGTCCTAGCCACATGCATTTGAATCATCTTCATGATAATAAACACAACAAGACCCACAAATTAATCTCATTAATGCACAAAGGAATATGTACCATCACCAAGAGAGGGTCTTTTCAATGACGAATGATCTAGCATGAACCTGTATTTTTAAGAATTGTTAGTCTACACATAAAATGCATGGATGAACATAAAGGATTTATGACAATCACTTCAACTAAAATGCATGATAATAAATGAAAAGGTGGGATTATATACCATAAAAATACGTCCCTTCGAATTATATCAACAGAACCCACTATGTTGACGCAAAAATCATAATGTGATACTATTGTATATCATCAAAAAAGACCTTCATGAGCATAAAGGTTATGCGATAATTATATCATAAAAAATTATCAAATAGTGTTGTCTGATAACAAAAATTGTAAAGCTCATCAAATGCATGATAATAAGTTGTGTTGCAAAAATACGTCCCTTCCAATTATATCGAGTGTACTCGCTATATGCATGCAAAAACCGTGTTGCCAAAAAAAAATGTTCATCAATAGACCTACATTTTGAACACATCCTTAATATACATGTAGCAAACTTGAGCATTAAGGTTTAATGATCATTGTTTGAAATGAAATGAATGATAAAAAAATAAGGCACCATTAAAGACCTACTACTCAAGTGTGCCTGAAGGGTCATCTCTTTGTTTAAGAGTATCCAGTATTGCTTCATGATCAGCAGTAGTCACTATCCATAGCTCTTTGGTCTTTAGTTTTGCTTGATGCTTCAACAACTTGACATTTGTAGCTATAATAAGGTGTGAATACATTATAATGGTTTTGTGTCTCTCATAGTCTTCAAATGCAGGTATGCCATTCTTTCTAATCATGTATGTTCGCAACCAAGTTTCCACAACAACAACTGAACCTGTAGGATATGTGAACCCATCATCATCTGTCACTAGTTGTGTTAGCTTTTGTTTTCCCTGTACACATCGTGCCAACCAATATTCTGATCTCTCTTCATTCCCTTGCAGTGCAACAACTACAAAAACATGTCCTGGTTGTACAAGATCTGATAGATGATCATACTCAAGTGAACTTTCCATGTCATCATTTGACAAGGATATTGTTTGAGATAAAGGAGTTAGATATTGGGGAACCCATGTATCAACCCACTCACTTGACTCGCACTGATCCAACACAACTATGATAAAAACAAGCCAACGCTCATGTCCATATGGTCCATGTACTTGCATCTGAGCTGAGAAATGATTGCATCTTTGAAGAATCTTTAATTGTTTGACAATCCAATCTATCTCCCACTGTTCCCTCCTCAACCAACCAAAAGAATCTGCTCACTGCTGAATCAAGAGTACCTCCATGTGACAATACTGAACTACACCAATCAACAATAGAATGTGCATCAGAGAAATTTGCACCTGAAATCCTCAATTGCTCCTTAACTAGAGCTCTCTTCAAACATGCACCTACTCCATCATGCTCTCCCTTCCCATGCCCCACCTAAAAAAAACACCAAATATGAGGTACACGCCTCTCCACATGCATTATAATCAACCAATAAAACATACGGGCATTCTTGAATTGACACATACAATTATCTGACCATATTATATGTTGGTCAATTGCAATATCTTTCTCATGCAAGAACTCAAAAAAATTCTCGAAAGAATGTTGCACATACTCAGAGGAGTGTGATCTATCATCACTCATATAAAAATGATACTCCCTGATTATCTTCCTGTCCTCTTTTATACTATTAGGAGCATGTCTATATGTAATGTGAACAAAAATAGCAATCTGGACTGAATTGTAGTACTGAGACTGTACCTCATTCTTTGGTTGCAATGTATAGTTCTTTGCAAAATCAACCACCGATACAATAGTGCCAATCGGGAAAGATTTCTTACACATCCTGAACTGTTGATCAACCACTGAGACCTATGGGTGTGCCTTGCATACTTGTAGAAAAGATTTTCCTTAAAATCTAAAATAAAATCAACAATACTCACTTCTCTTGAGACTAATTCGCATCTAGAACCTTCACCTCCACTCTTCAAAGTATATTTCACTGTCTTGTATCTTTTTTTCTCAACATAATTATTTCCAAACTCATGTTCGCTGCCCTCATGAAAACATGAAACAAACTTTGACAACCCACCACATTCTGAGCACTTCTCATTCAAACAATCATTTCTATAGAAATATCAGCCATCATCTCTAGGACATAAAAATAGATCTTGCAAGTCTCTTGATGATCTCGAAAATAGCATTGCACCACACTCCTGCAACATCTCATTAGTATGCATCGTAGAACGAATATGACATAAAAGTTCATGGTACATTGAAAATTCCACATGGTACTTGCAACAACAGGTATAGCGAATCTTAAGAGGAACACAATAAAATGGTTTCAAAGATTCAAAGGCCCTTTGTGATATTTGCAAAGTTGGATTTAATTCACAAAAAAAATTGTACAACATTGTTTGGCTTGATTCCAAGAAATTTTTGGGATGCGGTGTGCGGTCTCGGTTGCCGATTCTTAATTTCAAAACGTCCTTTACATTGGGTGACACTCTAGAATTAGAGTGCCAAAATTTTTGAATCTCTTCCTTCACATTGTCAATCAACTTTCTATCAACACGTGGAAGCCTCCCACCAAATGCCCATGTATCTTGTTGAAGTGGATCGTCAAGTCTTTGTCCTCGTGCAAGTGCTCTATCCAAAGTTTTACAGTTTATGTTAAAATCAACACAAGTTTGTCTCATTTGATGAGCCTTCCTCAATTGATGGCTTACTAAGGAGGTTGTAATCACTCTTCAAGCGGCTCTCTTATCTCTTTCTTTGGTATTCTTTCCAATAGAATTGAGAGCGTCAAATAGATTTTTTGAAATAATAGAATTTCTCTTCGTCTTCTTGTTCATACGAATCTTCAATTTGTTTAGAAATGGTCTCATCTTTATCATCTTTAGCAATTTAACAAAGAGTTGACATTGCTCGGTCAATGTCTTATTGCTAAAATTTTGGTTGAAAAGTTCTGTAGCCCACAACCGAACGGTTCTTGTTGACCTCTTGCCTTCAAGATTCGCAATAATGTTCTCATCGATTTCAAATAACCATTTTGGGGTTCTTGAAGGTCTTGGATTTGGAATTTGTCTTTCATCCATGAGAGGGTCTTCATTTCTAAAGTAATTAGGTGTTACATATGGTTCACTTGGTGAGGCAATTCCACCTTCAATGTTAAAGTTTTCCACATTTTCACCTCCTATGTCAAAATTTTCCACATTTTGAGCATTTTCATTATCACTTTCAACATTTTCAAAATTTTCAATATTTTCACTTTCAAAATTTACATTTTCATTTTCAATAACTTGTGGCACATTTTCAATTTCAATTTCCTCTTCAGTTGAAGTAACATTAGCAATATTTAACATACCTTGTCTTCTCCTCCTATGACATTCTCTATCTCTTTCTCTATACACTTCAACTTGGTCATTTGAAAGTTTTCTTTTGCATTTAGACTTCCGATGACTACTACTCCCCATTTCCCTCCACACATATGCTCCTTCATGATTGACAATGTAAGTTTTCACTTTAAGAATCTCCCAAAAGTACAAATTTGTCTCTAGTTGTTTAAAACCCTGTGATCCTCAATAGAAAACATAGGACCCAGACTGTCGGCCATTGGAATCTATAGAATGGCCCACAAACCTTTTTTTTTTTTTAGTTTTTAGTACTAAAATCGGATATCAGATTTTATCCGATATTTGATTTTTGTACAAAAATATGTGGTCCCCAAAAAAATTCCCGTTGCTGCCATTTATGAGCTAAACTGCCACATGGCAGAAATCCGATATCCAATTAAATCGGATATCGGATTTTATTGGTCATATTTTAGAGAGAGAGAGGGATAGAAGGAGAGAGAGAGAGAGAGAGAGAGAGAGAGAGAGAGAGATGAGAGAGAGAGAGAGAGAGAGAGTGGGGGGGGGGAGAGAGGGGGAGGGAGAGAGAGAGGAGGAGAGAGAGAGAGGAGACAGAGAAGGAGACAGAGAGAGGGAAAAAGAGAGAGAGAGAGAGAGAGAGAGAGAGAGAGAGAGAGAGAGAGAGAGAAGGAGAGGGAGAGAGAGAGAGGGAGAGATGGTTGAAAGAGAGAAGGAGGGAGAGAGGGAGAGAGAGAGAGAGAGAGAGAGGGAGAGAGAGAGAGAAGGAGAGGGAGAGGGAGAGAGAGGAGAGAGAGAGGGAGATGAGAGAGAGAGAGAGAGAGGAGAGGGAGAGGGAGAGAGAGGGAGAAAGAGAGGAGAGGGAGAGGAAGAGAGGAGAGAGAGAGGAGAAGAGAGAGAGAGAGAGAGAGAGAGAGAGAAGGGAGAGAAAGAGAGAGAGGAGGAGAGAGGGCGAAAGACACCATATGACACCAAATCATGTCATTAGGGGTCATATTGTGTCTTACGGGGTCGTAAGACACAATATGACCCCTAACGACATGATTTGGTGTCTTAAGGGGTCCTATGGTGTCGTTAGGGGTCATATGGTGTCCATAGGGGTCATATGGTTGTCCCCATGAACCTTTATGACCTCTTAGGGACACCATATGACCCCTAATGACACCATATTGTTGTGTCCTAAGGGGTCATATTGTGTCTTAAGGGGTCCTATGGTGTAAATATGACCCCTAATGACATGATTTGGTGTCTTAAGGGTCCTACGGTGTCACAAGACACCATATGACCCCTAACGACACCATAGGACCCCTTAAGACACCAAATCATGTCAGTAGGGGTCATATTGTGTCTTACGGGGTTGTAGGACACAATATGACCCCTAACGACATAATTGGTGTCATTAGGGGTCATATGGTGTCCATAGGGGTCATATGGTGTCTTGGGATACCATAGGACCCCTTAAGACACAATATGACCCAAAGCGACCAAATATGTTGTCACTAGGGGTCATATGGTGTCCTAAGAGGTCATAAGGGTTCATGGGACACCATATGACACCATAGGACCCCTTAAGACACCAAATCATAACATTAGGGGTCATATTGTGTCTTATGGGGTTGTAGGACACAATATGACCCCTAACGACATGATTTGGTGTCGTAAGGGGTCCTATGGTGTCGTTAGGGGTCATATGGTGTCCATAGGGGTCATTTGGTGTCCCATGAACCCTTATGACCTCTTAGGACACCATATGACCCCTAATGACACCATTTTGTTGTGTCCTAAGGGGTCATATTGTGTCTTAAGGGGTCCTATGGTGTAAATATGACCCCTAACGACATGATTTGGTGTCTTAAGGGGTCCTATGGTGTCACAAGACACCAAATGACCCCTAATGACACCATAGGACCCCTTAAGACACCAAATCATGTCATTAGGGGTCATATTGTGTCTTACGGGGTCGTAGGACACAATATGACCCCTAAACGACATGATTTGGTGTCGTTAGGGGTCATAATGGTGTCCATGTGGGGGCATATGGTGTCTTGGGACACCATAGGACCCCTTAAGACACAATATTGACCCCTTAGGACACAATATGACCCAAAGCAACCCAATATGGTGTCACTAGGGGTTATATGGTGTCCTAAGAGGTCATAAGGGTTCATGGGACACCATATGACACCATAGGACCCCTTAAGAAACCAAATCATGTCGTTAGGGGTCATATTGTGTCTTACGGGGTCGTAGGACACAATATGACCCCTAATGACACAATTTGGTGTCTTAAGGGGTCTTATGGTGTCACAAGACACCATATAACCCCTAATGACACCATAAACCCCTTAAAACACCAAATCATAACATTAGGGGTCATATTGTGTCTTACAGGGTCGTAGGACACAATATGACCCCTAATGACATGATTTGGTGTCTTAAGGGGTCTGATGGTGTCGTTAGGGATCATATGTTGTCCATAGGGGTCATATGGTGTCCCATGAACCCTTATGACCTCTTAGGACACCATATGACCCATAATGAACCATATTGGGTCACTTTGGGTCATATTGTGTCCTAAGGGGTCCTATGGTCTCTCTCTCTCTCTCTCTCTCCCCTCTCTCTCTCTCTCTCCCTCCCTCTCTCTCTCTCCCTCTCTCTCTCTCTCTCCCTCCCTCTCCTCCTCCTCTCTCTCTCTCTCCCTCTCTCTCTCTCTCTCCTCTCTCTCTCTCTCTCTCTCTCTCTCTCTCTCTCTCTCTTTCTCCCTCTCTCCCTCTCCTCCTCTCTCTCTCTCTCTTTTTCTCCCTCTCTCCCTCTCCTTCTCTCTCTCTAAAATATGACCAATAAAATCCGATATCCGATTTAATCGGATATCAGATTTCTGCCATGTGGCAGTTTACTTCATAAATGGCAGCAAAGGGAGATTCTTTGGGGGACCGCAAATTTTTTACTCAAATTTTCAAATTTCGAATTTCGGCTCGGGAATGCTTTGGTATTAGGCTTGGAAGTGACAAGCCTGGAAATTTAACTAAAAAAATGTGTTTTTTAGTATTCCTTGATTTTCCAGACTTTACATTGGTGGCTGACGACTTTTTTTGTAGCCAAAATTGATAAAACGAAAAGGGTTTTTTAAGGACGTTCCCAAATTTCCAACAATATAAGGCTTGTCTTATTTTGACTTTAGTAAATAATTATTATTTATTTTCTAATTGAATTCTGACAATAGTCCTGATTGATATACTAATTGAAAAACACTCATAACTTTCAAATGGTATAACATTTTTTGAAACCGAAACATGTATCACATCCTATGCTTTGTCTAATATAGGGAAAAATTAGAAAAAATTAAATTTCATAAGGTTTTGACCAAGTTAAGGTGGTCAGACGTAGGAGTTTCTGAATTTCTAAAAAGCTGTAGTAAAAAAATCATAAATAATTATTTAATTCATAAAAAAAATTTAAAAAAATGTGTCACATCCGGACATGAGTCTAATACTTATATTATAAATATTATAAAAAAATATTAAGATTTGATTGTGATTAGGGTGGTCAGACATACGTCTACTTCTTATTTTTTTCCTGAAATTTTAGTACCATTGCATTGAAATTTGAAATTTTCATCAAATAGGATTTTTTTTTTCCAAAAAACAACTAGTAGCTTAGAAACTACATTCAATTTTCTATATATTCTCTTCTTACATATTTTAAAAATAATGTTCACAACTTATTCAAATTTTCATGTCAAGTTGCATAACTCTGATTTTTCTGAAATTTCATTGCCACTTAAGGGCCTGTTTTGGCACACCATGATCCTGCACATACCCACCAATTTAGTAGGACTTAACTGAAGTACATAGGTAGCAACTTGCATGTCGACTACGACTCCTCTCTTTTTGTAATCCTAGTTTACAGGCATGATGCCTTCCTAGAATGTAGGATAAAAATTTATAAATTATAGAATTTGGGTCATTTAGAGGGGTCCGCAAATTGATGATTCAAGGCCATTTTGGTTAGAATTTAATTTTCTGCAATTTCTTTCCCATGAATTCTTGAATATTTTGTTGTTCAATTTACAAAGATTAATACAAAATCGGATTGTGTATCGCTTGATCTACAATATATGTTCTCTTGGTTATTGTTCTTCATAATCTGGTATCTTCTTCCATTTGAATCAACAACTTGTCCTTTCAATTTTTATTGTTTTATGAATCATATGGCGCATGTTAATGATGTATGAGGATGAAATAGTAGAGCGATTAAATGATCTTGCGATATCCATTTCCGTTTGTATGTGAGTTGTATGACTTCGCATGCTTGTTGGAATGTCCCTTTTGAATGTTGATTAGATGTTATTGATAATACCTTATTGTGGTCCATTAACTTTGTAGTTTGTTAGGTTGTTTAGTATTGATTTAGTTCTTATCTCTCATTACCCTAACCGATCTTTTGAAGTTTCTTTATCAAGTAGAAAATCAGAAAATACAAAAAAAAAAAAGGATTTCATTTATTGTGTTTTAACCAATAAGCCCCTTGACAGGTGCAATCGTAACAGCCACTGAGTGACCCAACATCGTCGTGACTTGACTATAGAGACCTTGGAGTAATTAGTCTTCCAAAATAGATTACTTTTCAGGAGAGGTGGTTTACATTTCATATTCTACTTGACTATTGGTGAGTGTGTCAAAACACTCGTCAACCGATCCTTTCCCCAAGCTCTTATTTATAGGAGTTGTGAGCCTCATTTCTCATGTTACCCCTCCCAGGTCCCATGATCCCTCGTGATGTGTTCTTGGCCCATTTTTTTCTCATCTACCAATTCTTCGCCTTTCTCTTGTCTAGCCTATCCTCTATTTATCGAGAGATTACCTGAACATTGTTGACACCTTTTCATCTAATCTCTCGAGGGGGCACACCACCTCCGTACTGGAGAAAAAAATTGTATTAGTTAATGTATCTTCTTTGAAACAACATGACAAATTGTATTGTCTCAAAGAGGGGAAAAATGTAGACACCTAAAATTTTCCTAGCCTAATTAAATAAATATTTTTTATTTATTTAATAATTCCCCTTTCTTCTATTAATTAAATGATTTTTTATTTGTTTACTTAATTCTCAAATCCTTTTCTAGGCCTTTTTTTCTATCCTAATTTAAATAAGTAATTTTATTTATTTTAATTCTCTTTTTCTTAAATAAGATTGAGATGAAAATCCCTTTGAAGTTCGATAAGGTTTTCACAACCTTGTGAGAGATCAACATCCAACTCATAACCATGCTTTCTTTCATGAATTTTTTAAGGTTATTCAAGAGAAGAAGGGAAGAAAAGTGAAGTAGAGAAAACATGAGGTTTTGGAACCTCTTTCAGAGTCCGACATGGTTTTAATGACCCATCAAAATTTTGTTTCTACTTGTTACAGATGTTGTTTTAATCATTATCACTAAAAGAGGTCACCTACCCAACATTGAATGTTGTCAAAGCTAAACGAAAATTAATTCCAAGGCATTAAAAGGGAAAGCAAATTCAAAAGAGTCATTTTAAAAGCTATTCATGTTGGAAAATCGCAGAGGGTTTGAGAATGGAGAGTAGAATTGAAAGAAAAGAGAAAGTGACTACTCTAAGAACAAAATTGTACACAAAGGTTCTAAATAATAGCAATCTAGTAACTTCACAGTTCTCCCAGCTCTACACTACGTATTTTTTCATATAAATTAGAGTACTCTAGGTTGAGCTAAAATTTAGTTTAGATGAAGTATAAGTACTTAAGAGATGAACACTTGTTGGATCTAACAAGTATGATACTAGAAATAGAGGACTCCTGACTAGGGAATGTCAATTTGAATAAAATTTGAGAATGGAAGAATAGAGAAAGTAGGACACTAATGACTTAGAATGGTTGTGAGTGGATTAATCTATGTGGTCAGTTTATTTGTAGCTATACAATGCATAAAACTAGTCTTGGAATGTATCGATCACTATGATCTTAAGGCTAGGGAGATCAGAACTAATAATAATGATATGATCATCACTCTTGATAGAGAAAACATTAGTGACTATTTTTGTCTACCTAAAAGAGAGGTCTATGTAGAATTTGATTTTATATCATTACACCATCATCAGTGAGAAGAAAGGATATCATAAGAATATCATTTCTAGGGAATGGCTTGTTGTCCCAAACGAGGGAAAATCTCATTTGTCAAAGAGACTATATAGGTCACACTTCATTGAAGAGATTTTAGATTTGGTCGTGTTATTACATAGGTTGAGGGACAATGTGAACACCAATGATTTTGAGGAATGAATTTTTTCTTCATCCAGATCATTATTGTTGGAGAGAAATATCTAGATTGGGTAACCTTTATCGGTGACAAGTTGTATAACAAGATTTGTAGCTTTCCTTTGAACAAATATTTTTAAATGTCCTCATACCTCTTCTATGTTTTGTATTGTAATAAGAATGGGCCAGGACATATCCCTATGGAGGTATATGAGTATAATATTCAAATTTATGACTACTTTGACCAATTGTAGCTAGAGAAAAGATACAAAAAATTGTTGAGGGTGAATGATGCACTCACCACAAGGCTAGTCTAAGAGTTGCAAGGGGACTTAGGCCAAAGAATTTCTCCTAAGGTAACTCAATTCCATATGGCAGCCATTTCATTCAATACCAAAGAATCACTTATATCAAGGTTGGTGGATTTGATAGTTTTCTTTATAAGCTACCAAAATATGTAGAAGATAAATTTATTCTCGTTGAAATTTGTAGGCAAGTGGTTGAGCTAAACAAGAGGTCTGCAGAGAGAAAGAGAGTAGGTGTCCAATTGCTTATCAATCTTGGATATTATTCATGCCAATCACAATCTAATTCCCTCAACATTGAGAATGGTATGGTTAAATATGTAATTCAATCTTATGAGATAATATTTCCCTTTTATAGTAAATCTTTTGTTAAAGATAATCAATAATTACCCATCTTGGTTTTAATTACATTCCACACCTAGAAGATTACTGGGCTAGGACTGTGTAGATGATTATGGAGATAGGAAGAGAAGTTGGATGATAATGAAACTCAAACAAATTGTCACTTTTAGTTTAAATTGGAACATCTATGATGTAAAAGATGATGAACCTGATTTCATTGATACAATTTATGCCAACCACATTAAAATACAACCAATCATACCTATAGGTTGAAATATTAGAGAGCCATACAATATTGAAATAAAAATTTTTGTAGTTATGAGAAGAAAACAAGAATGGATTGCTAAGAAGAAGGTTGAAACTTCAAAAGTAAAACCATGGGGAAGACAAAATGTTGTGAGCCAAGTGAATCCTAGCCAAACAATGGCTTCATCAAGAATTGTAGTTCCTTCTACTCAACAAGTGACCACACTTGATACAAATATAATAGGGCAATAGTTTCAAGAATCTACTAAGCCCAAGAAATTTAAAACTAATTCCAATTTGATGCACGATAGGAGTAATGGGAATGTATTGGTAGAGATAGCACACCCTTTAACTCAGAAGGAACCTAGTCAAGCTCCAAAAAGTGACTATGACAGAACAAAGATTGATTTGTGGCCTCCAAGAAGAGACGAAGATGTACATTGTTAGCAAGAAATTTGATGAATACAAACTAGAGTTTTCTTCCCTAAGGATTTTTGGTGTTGTAGTCTCTATACCCCAAACTTAGTCCTATTGAGGTAACAAGGAATTGTATTCGGATAGAAGGTTAGTGATTTATGAGAATTAGAAACATAGATGTCATATGCATATGCATATTGGGACTCCAATTTAAGTATTTATATACATATAATTATTCATTGGTATTTTATACCTATTCTTCACCATTATATTCACTATTATATTGGATCTTTCAATATATTTATATCTAATATATGAGATGTGACCTTTAGATGGTATCCCTAGTCTACTTCCTACGTTCAAAAGCCCATATTTTTAAGACTTACATAAGGGAGAGATAAAGAGGTGAGAGAGAAAGAAAAGATAGGGAGGAAGAGGGATAAATAGAGAGGGAAGGAGGGTGGGAGCAAGAATAATGACATAGAGGGGACATAGAGGGAAGAAAGGCAAAGAGAGAAGAATAGTAAGGGGTAAGGAGGAAGGGAGGGAGAGACCTAGATAGGGGATTGAGAGGTCAAAGAGAGATAAGAAGGGGAAAGAGGGGAGTATCGATAGAGTGGGATTGGTGGAGGAAGGTAGAAGTATACCCTCAATCTTTTATCATCAATAAAATACCCTAAACACTAGGTTATAAACCCTAAAACAAAAATTAATTAGAGAGAGAGAGAGAGGAAGAAATGTAGGGGAAATTAGAGATGGAGAGATGGGGGTAATGGGGGGGGGGGAGCTAGAGAGGTAATGAGGGAGGGAGAAACCTAGAGAGACAAGGTTAAGGAGGGAGGGAGGGAGAGGTAAAGAGGGAGGGAGAGAAGGAGTGACATTGACAGGGGAGAAAGAGAAGACAAGAAGAGAGAGGGTGGGATGCAAAGCCAATGACCTAGAGAGGGGAGAGAGATTGAATAGGAGAGAAAAGAAAAAATAGAGAGGTGTAAGGAGGGACTGAGGGAGAGACCTAGAGAGGTGAGAGATAGAGAGGTAAGCAGAGAGGGAAGAGAAGGAGAGAGAAAAAACAAAGAGAGAGGGTTAAGGAAAGAGGAAGATAGAGGTGGAGTGGTTGGGTGGGTGGGTGAATACTAAGTGACACATATTTTTTTCACAACATAGGTAATCTAACCATTTTAAGCTATACTATTTTGACATAATCTCTTAAAAGCCCTAAGAGAAAGAAACTATTGAACTATGATGGACCATTTTATCAGAATCTATAGTACCTACATTTTTTACAACTATATTAATGTAGGGTCTCTCCATAATAACCTCTCTCAATTTTTTGAATCTCTAATTGATTTTGCCATGGTGACATTTTTTCAAATATTGCAAGGTGTGTTATCGACATTCAAAAGAAAGTTGTAAGTATAATTTTTATTTTGTGCATTGTAGGGTTGAATAAATAGCGTTGACTCATTCGAGTGGGTGTGTCAATGATAGGAAAGGTATTTTTACACACCCCATGTGTCTTGATAGTTTCAAACTACATTATTCCAGCATAATCTCTTAAGAGTCCTTACTGTAAAAAAATGTCAAACTATGATGAACTATTTCTCAAAATATGTGGAAACTAAAAAATTTCCACCTAAACCTATAAGGTTACATAGTGTCCCTCCACAACAACATCTCTCAATTTTTTGAATTTTGAGTATTTTTTACGTAGAGAATTCTAAAAACTTCCATAAATTTTATTGAAAATCTTGATGGAAAATTTATCTACCCAATTTCAAACCAACAAAGAGAGACCATTTGATTGTGGATGCCTCTATTTCTAATTCACCATTACTAGTTGAGGATTCTTCTTTCATCTTTCTAGATCTTGTTTTTGCTCATTTGTTGTGTTTCCCTTGGGTTGATATTGTTGTACTAATAGGACATTTATTTTTTGAGTGACCCTTTCAAGGAATGCTAGGAAGCCTCATAATGCTTCACAATTCACGACTCTCTTTGTTCCATTGGTTATTCATTTGTCCTCTTCACATTTGATTTTCTTTGAGGAGGTGGCAGGGGTGGATGATGTTCCTCCTCTCCATTTGGTTTATCTAGATGTAGATTTTTCTTGTATGATCATCCAAAGAAGGAAGAGAGGTATTCCTAATTAGTTTTAAACCCCCATATCAGGGTTAAGTGGATGAGGATTGATAGGAAAAATTCAAGCACTCTTTAGTTGCTTGTTTTATAGTCATTCTTGGTTTGTGTACTTGAGATCCCTTAATTTTGGTTTGATGTATACTGGATGTAGTTTCATTGAGCAAGAGTTTCAAGATCCCTTCAAAACCTATTTTTCTTTAGTAAAAATTAAACACCCAAAATACAATAATCTTTATTCCAATTAATGAAGATGCCAAAGTCAATATTGATTAATGTTGACATTTATTACATTATTAACCAATTGTTATGCATGGGTTGATACAATTATTACAACTTCTTTGGTTATTACAACCCTATCCAATATTTTGTATAAATTCTCCTCACATCCTCAAGTAATATATTGAAACATTTGCATTTGCTCTTGCTCTCATTTGGTATTAGACCATGGTACACCCTATGATGAATCGGGGATGATAAGGAAGTTCATTGTTCGTAGCGATGATGGTTTAAAGGAGTTGCAAGCATTTGACATACTTTGTTCATGTTGCCAATGGCGGCATAGTTAATAGTCAAAAAAAAATTATTTGTCGTCTAGGTGAGAGGATTCAAATCGTTGTTTCTTTTTATTTGGGTTCATTTGAAACTGCTAGTATGAATGCCATGAACTCATTGTTAAGAAGAGAAAATTCATCTCTGAACCTGAAATGAACATCTGTAATTTTACACCTGGGATGGATGATGCTGAGAGTAGGCACAAGACAATGAAGTGCGTGTGAAGATTGTCTACGGTTTCATTCGTTGAAGCTTTGGAGATGCCACATATGCAATGGAGACTGCAGCATGAAGGCACGTTGACCTATGGAAAGGAACAAATTCTGCTCATGTGCAAACATGTCGTAGACCTGTAAAGGCGGTAATGAAGATTTCATACTGATAAGAGGCATGAAAAATCATTTACCTGTGTGTTTTGAAGAGTTGAGACGAGGCTATGATTAAAAAAAACAAAAATTTGGGCATTTAAAATCTATCAAGTGCATTTTGCTACAATTTACAAAGGGGGCTCATGTGTTTAATGTGCTGAGGTCAAACTTGATGTTGGCAAAATTGTCTTTCTTCTGCGTGGCAAAGGGCAAAAGTGAAAAAGATAGAAAATCTTGCATGGAGTTTAGGGTGTGATGCAATACAATATGCTACGGAGTAGGGTACGACTCACAGAAAATTTAGAACTTGCGCATGTGAAGCAAAATAATGGTACATATGGAGTCTAAACTCTCTAATGTATTTGGTATTATATCAAAAGAATTATTGTGGATGTTGTGTCACCAAGTAATGCATTAACTAGGTGTTGAATTTGATAAGATTATATATTAAAATGGAAATTCTATTAGACAAGTTTTCCAATTTTATTTTTCAAATTCGGAGAATGAAAATTTAAATGCAATTGATGGATAAGAATTTATGGAGTATAGTAAGTAGAAAGGAGAAGCCACCTACATATGCAACTAAGCTATTAGACTGGAATAATTGAGATGATAAAGCGAAGGCTATTATTGGTCTTTCTCTTTTTGACACTGAATTGCATCACATAGATTTAGATGAGTCATCAAATGAAATCTAGGATAATTTGAATAAATTGTTTGGAGCCAAAGAATCCAATGCAAAATTCTCTCAAAGACTTCAATTGTTTAGGTTCAAGATGGAAGATGGGATCACAATGTCAAACCATATAAGTAATTTAAGATCTCCTTTTAAACATCTTGTAGAGGTTAAGGCTCCTTTAGATGATAATGATGCTAAGGCCATATTGTTAAACATCATGCCTTCAAAATACAACAATGTTGTTTTCACGCTTAGTCGAATACCTTTACAAACTCTAGAAGGTATGAGTTTTGGCTCTTCTAGTAGAAGATAAGAGAACAAAAGAGGAATCAAAAGATGATTCTCAAGAGAAAGCACTATATTAAAGAAGCAACTACAAATGATTAGATTCTCAGGAAAAATAACTTTCTTCAATAAGTCATAGAAGGTCAGAGAAAATTGAGTTTTTTTCTTGTAAGAGAAAGGGTAACACGGATTGGGATTGTAGAACTCGGTCTAGTGATGTTCTTAAAGGTAAATTAAAAGAACAATCTGATGAAGGCAATGTTGCTTGCATTGAAAATGAAGATTCCATAGATGATGAATGTATTATTAATGACTCTTCTCCTGGTGTCAACTGCGCATTAGCTAGAGTCAATGGTGCATTAGTACTATAAAAATTTAAAATCAATTAGAGGTTGGTGGCACTTGAGAATGGAGGATTTTCATCATCTCAAGTTAGCTTCTTGCTTTGAGATGATGTTCTTTGCATGAGAAGCATTTTTGGCTCTAGTCTTTCCTATTTTATTTCTTCTTCTTTGTTGTTGCTTATATATTTGAAGAATATATGTGTTGTGAAGGTTATATTTTGGAGATATGTTTGATATTTGGCTTTGAGCTCAATATGGATTGTTGTCAAGCGATCTTCAAAGTATATGATCAAGAATTATACTCTATCTTGGTCACTAGACAATGATAGAGATCTATCATATCTCATAGGGATCATTGTTGAATTTCTATGATTCAAGAGTTCGGGACTAAGAGCTTAAGAACACAACTCAAAGATACACCTTTCTGAGGGTCAAGAGACAACTTGATGGAGCCTCGATTGGTTTAGGATTTGCTTCTTCAAGAGAAGATCTTCTAAAAAGATATGTATTCATATAATGTAATTAGCATGTTTTCTTGTGTAAGCCTTAAGGGGGGTCCCCTAGGGCATGTTTTAGGATCAATGTAATAAGGGGGGAATTTTGGCCTTTATTACATTATTAACTGTTTGTTATACATGATTTGATGCAGTTATTATAGTTCTACATTACAACCATATCCAATATTTTGTATAAATTCTCCTCACATCTCAATGTAATATGTTGAAACATTTGCATTGCTCTTGCTCTAAGTTGGCTTGTGTTAACCATGACCTCAATATGAGAGCAAAAAGTTCCAAAAATCCTCACAAGAGTATTATAGTGATTTTATAAAAATGGTATTAAATATGAATAGGAAAACTATAAAAGTTTTAGAACAAAAAGAAATAAAAATTCCTTGAAGAACTAAAAAAAATAATGTTTGTACCAAAGAAATGCATATTTTGTCATAATCATAGTCTAATCAAATGGTGGTCCTAATTCCTTAAATTTTAATTCTTTTATATTTTAAAAAAAAAAAACTATATTCAAAACTCTAAGAAAATAAAAAATACATTCTAGATGTAGTATAACATGCATAAGTAGATCAAAATTAAAAACAAATAACCTCACCTACACTTTTATCTCAATATTAGTAGTCTAAGAAGCAAAGACAATAGGGTGATTTTTCATTTATAATTATCCCTTCTTGTATCCCCTAAGTGATCATGCATTTCTTCCAACTAAACAAACCACTATTATATGATTGTTTCCATACTTCAATAGTTAAGCTTTTCTCTTATCCAATAAAGAAACAAGTTACATTAAAAAAATGTTTCTATATTTTCATGAGCTAAGGCATCACAATTTATGTCTAAACTAATTTTGATAAAAATGAGAAGTACTTTAAATAATGAACTTTTATCTTTGATTCTCTCGGTTATATTTGGATTTTTTTTATATCTAGATTCCAAATAATTTGATTGATAATGTAAAGCTATAAAAAACCTTCATCATTTTCTTAAAAAGCTTCTCAAATTCCTCATGTGGATTGAATTTATGAGAACACCTTATTCATGTATGGTAACTATGATGCTAATATCGCCAAGCCTATCCTCTAGTGACAATAGATCATAAAGTTGGCCAATACATGATGCACATCATCCAAAACAATGAAGACCCTAATAGATCTTTGTAGACACCCAAAATTGTCATGTTTAATTAAATAAATATTTTATTTATTTAATTATCTAAGCCTAATTCTTCTATTAATTAAATAAATTTTTATTTATTTAATTAATTCATTTATCCTCTTCTAGCCTTATTTCTCATTTAAATAAATACATTTATTTATTTAAATTATCTTTCCTAAATTAAATAAATATTTTTATTTATTTAATTATCCTACTTCCTCTATTAATTAAATAAATCTTTATTTATTTAATTAATTCATTATCGTTTTCTACACATGACACATGTCATTCATCTCTTAATTCCTACACTACCTACCTCTTTCATTATTTTACTATTTCTTCTACCTACCCTCTAATCCTAGCCGACCTCTCTTTTTACACCTCTCAATCTTAACCCTCCATTTCATATTGTGTCTTCTATTTAAGGAGATACTTCTTTCATTGTCAAACCCTAATCATCAATTTTGGAGGACTTGGCTACACTACGATCCTACTTGCAACCACATTCCGTTCTTTGTTGAGCTCTTGTGCATATAAAAATCTGAGAGCAAATATATCAAGCAAGATCAATGGAGATAGGAAGAATGGAGATCAAAACCCTATTGGACATGTGATGGTATAATCTTTGTGATTTTGAGTTATTTGCATTGTCTTAGGTAATCTTCATATGTTATGGTGGATCTTTGTTGATTGTTAGGCTAGGGTTTAGTGGTTGGATTCATTTAGCCTTTCAATATTGTTGTTATTGTTATCCATTTTCACCATATACATTTTGGCACGCATATCATTTCAGTAGGAGTGATCTCATATGAAGGAATCAATAGGTTGTCTACCAGGAACTCATAGCAGGTCTCATTTTGCGGTAGATCAATTAATGAAGCAATTCTAGCCATCGCATCTGCAGCACGATTCTGTTCTCTTGGTATCTGCTCAAAATCTATATGTATGTATGTGAAATACTTATATGTGGTAATGCAGGTGTAAACTATGTGAAATGCAAATGTTTTTTGGTGTGTCATTATACTCAGTCATGTGATAGCAAGCTACGCGGACTCAAGAAGGACAATGGAAGTCAATCAAGAAAGGGGGATGGAAGACAGAAGATATGAACATGAAAGAGCTGCTTGTGCGTTATCATCATTGAGCTTTATTATGGCAAGTAGGTTATGACAATCGAGGCATTTGTTCGACCCAGAAAGTCATTGTACCTATTTGCATGGAGATAAGACAATCACAAACAAGGAATGCCCCAGTTCATACTAGACTCACAGTGTCCTCATATCCTTGGACAAGTCATAGCATTACTAAGAGACAATCCACAGACAGCAAATGCAAATAGGTGACGATACCCCATCCTCGCCTTTCTAGTCAAAGACATCCTGGAGATAGAATCTCTAGTCAGAGACATCCTGGAAAAGCTAAAAGACATGTCACCAAAAAGATAAAATCAAAAGAAAACCAAGACTCGACACCAACATCCACTGTAGTCCTCAAGTTTAGTGTCTCTTGTCACTTGTATAAGTCATATTTGATTGTGGTCACAATGTTCACTTTCACAAAAGGATAGAGTAACACTGAACCATATGTTGTCTGAGTCTGTCAAAAGATTTGATTTTTGTTGAAGCCCATTGTTGCTGCTGTGTCTCATCTGAAACTGACTGAATCCATGAAACTGATACTTTATTGCGGAGAAGACGAAACTTTATTGCGGATCTTCGATGCAAATGTTGCTTTATTGCGGATTGTGCACGAATAGACTTAAGGAAGCTGGAAGAAACTGTACTCCTTGAAACATGTGATGTCCTTAGTTCCACACCCATCACTAGATGTAG
This sequence comes from Cryptomeria japonica, assembly GCF_030272615.1. NCBI lineage: Eukaryota > Viridiplantae > Streptophyta > Pinopsida > Cupressales > Cupressaceae > Cryptomeria > Cryptomeria japonica. The sequence continues at coordinate 21,458,572 of NC_081411.1, read as the reverse complement.
GATTGGCCGTAGTCACAGATAGGATCTGATTTATTATGGATGGAAAGGGAGTGAAAAAAAAAGGGTTTATGAATGGCTAACCAATCTTAGATAGATCAATAACAAGCCATGATGGGAATGGGTAAGTTTATTGCGAGTGAATAGGTTGTGAGTGTGTGCAAAGTGAAGGATGAAAGTGAATCCTGAAGGAGAGAGGAGCAATGTCTCTACGCATGGCGCTGGTGACCCAGTTTTCACCATGGTACTTGCCCAGGGCGCCACCGAAGTGGTTTTCACCGTTGGACGAAATTATTTCTCTTTACTTTTTTCGATTTTTTCAATTTTTTTGTCGTCACAAGGCGCCTGTTTGCCAGGTTTTCACCAAGTAACGATTTTTTTGTTTTATAATTTTTTTTTTTTGTATTTTTGAATTTTTTGATTTTTTTGTATTTTTGGATTAGGATATTCTGAAAAGCTATGTGTAGAACCTGCGAAGGTGCATGTTGTTGATAGGATCCTCCAAAGGTTCACCTTCTGTAGTTGAGAGCTGATATGCCCCAGATCCATATGCTACTATAACAATGTAAGGACCAAGCCAGTTTGGTTCGAACTTGCCCTTCTTCTCTCTATCTTGCTGATTCTTGGGGTTTTCTCTGAGAACTAAGTCACCTACCTCAAATGTGCGAGGCTTCACCTTGTGATTGTAGCTGCGACTCATTCGTTGTTGGTAAGCCTTAAGGTGATTAAAAGCAGTGTGTCTTCGTTCATCCAGCAGTTCTAGTTCTTGTAAGCGAGAGACCCTGTAATCTTCATTGTTGATGATGTTTCGCAAAGAGACCCGTAAAGAAGGTAACTCGACCTCAATAGGCAAGATGGCTTCAGCGTCGTAGACAAGTGAGTAGGGTGTGGCTCCTGTAGGTGTGCGGACACTTGTGCGATAGGCCCAAAGTGCAGGATTGAGTTGGATATGCCAGTTACGGCCAGCGTCATTGACTGTCTTTTTGAGGATTTTAAGAATTGTTTTATTAGACGCCTCAGCTTGGACATTACCTTGGGGGTAATATGGTGTGGAGAAACGATGGGAAATATGGAAGCGGTCACAGAGTTCACGAACATCCTGATTTTTGAAAGGACGCTCGTTATCAGTGATAATGGAATTGGGAATACCATATCGGCAAATGATATAGTTCAGGATGAAGGTAGCAATTTGTTTCCCAGTGACTTGTGTGAGAGGCACGGCCTCAATCCACTTTGTGAAATACTCTGTGGCTATGATAATGAATTTATGACCATTGGAGGAAGGAGGGTGAATCTTGCCTATGAGATCGAGTCCCCACTGACAAAAGGGCCAAGGAGACGCAAGTGGTTGTAGTTCTTGTGTTGGTGCATGTATGAGGTCTCCATGAATTTGACATTGCTTATATTTCTTGACAAACTGATATGAGTCTTTTTCCATATTGGGCCAGTAATATCCAGTCCTGATGAGTTTCTTGGCCAAGGTAGGACCACTAGCATGCGGACCACATATCCCTTCATGCACTTCACGTAACGCAATCTGAGCTTCGTCGCTTTCTAAACATCTAAGAAGAGTACCATCTAGACCTCGTCGGTATAGGATATCAGCTAGAATGACGTATCGAGAAGATTGGCGAATGAAAGTGCGGCGTTGGTTGTTCGATAGATCAGGAGGTAGGATATTGTCGCAAAGGTATGTGAATATGGAACCATATAACTGGGATTCGGGACCAACAACGCATATCATTTCAGTAGGAGTGATCTCATGTGAAGGAATCAACAGGTTGTCTACCAGGAACTCATAGTAGGTCTCATTTTGCGGTAGATCAATTAATGAAGCAATTGTAGCCATCGCATCTGCAGCACGATTCTGTTCTCTTGGTATCTGCTCAAATCTATCTTTGTAAAGTGTTGTTTTAAATCATCTACCAGTTGTTTGTAAGGCATTAGTTTTTCATCTTTTGTTTGGTAATCATCAGTTGCTTGGCGGATAACAAGTTGAGAATCCCCAAAAACACGAAGTTCTTAGATCTTCCACTGAACTGCAATTCGTAAACCAATTGTTAATGCCTCATATTCCGCTATGTTGTTAGTGCAAGGAAATGATAAGCGGTATGATTTTGGTATAGAATCGCCCTGAGGAGTTATAAAGAGTATACCAGCTCCTGCCCCATGCTGTGTGTATGAGCCGTCAAAGTACAGTTGCCATGGCTTTGCAGGTGATATTGTTAAAATTGCTTCATTTGGAAATTCTGAATTTAGAGGAGCATCATCTATCATGGGAGCATCTGCTAATTGATCCGTAATTGCCTGTCCTTTTATTGCTTTTCTGTCTACATACTCGATGTCGAATTCACTCAGAATCATTACCCACTTGGCCAGTCGTCCAGTAAGTGTAGCTTTGTTGAGAAGATATTTTAATGGATCAATTCTCGCAATCAACTTAGTCTTGTGAGTGAGCATATAATGGCGTAATTTCTGTGAAACAAAGACCACAGCGAGACATGCACGCTCGATTGGTGTGTAGTTTAGCTCATATCCCACCAATGTGCGACTGATATAGTATACTGCTTTTTCCTTGCCGTCGGCTATTTGTTGTGCTAGGAGTGCCCCCAGTGCTGTTGGAGTAGCTGATATGTATAGTAGCAAAGGCCGATCTGGAATTGGTGGCATCAAAACTGGTGGATTCAAAAGATAGTCTTTGAGCGTCTGAAAAGCTTGTTGACAGTTCTCATCCCATTTGAACTTGATATTTTTATGTAGCAGGTGCTGGAAAGGATTACACTTATCTGCAAGTTGTGCTATGAATCTTCGTATAGACTGGAGTCTCCCTTGTAAGGATCAGAGTTGATTGATATTTCTGGGTGGCGGCATGTCCAAGATAGCCTTGACTTTTGCTGGATCGGCTTCAATTCCTCTTTTAGACACAATGAATCCTAGGAGCTTCCTGGAGGTTACTCCAAAGACACATTTCTTGGGGTTTAATCTTACTTTGTATTTTTCCAACCGATCAAAGACGACTGAAAGTATGTCCAAATGTGTATCTCTGTCTATTGATTTTCCCAAGAGATCATCAACATAATCTTCCATGGTTATGTGCATGAGATCATGAAAGATAGTGGTCATCGCTCTTTGATATGTAGCACCTGCATTTTTCAGCCCAAAGGGCATAACATTCCAACAGAAAGTTCCCCACGGACAAGTGAATGATGTTTTGTGTTGATCCTCAGGTGCAATCCTGATTTGATTATAACCAGAAAATCCATCCATTAAAGATAACATTTCATGACCTGCTATGAGATCAACGATCAAGTCGATATTTGGTAATGGGAAGTCATCTTTTGGACAAGCTTTGTTGATGTCTCTGAAATCTGTACATATTCTGATGCTACGATCTGGTTTACTGACAGGTACTAAATTGGAGATCCATTCGGGATAATCAATTGGGCGTATGAATCCGACATCCAATAATTTCTCCAGCTCTGCTTTGACTAGTAATGCCACTTGTGGATGCATTTTCCTTAATTTCTGTTTTACTGGCTTTGCCCCCGGTTTGACTGTCAAATGATGCATTACCAAATCCGGATCTAGTCCAGGCATATCAGCGTATGACCATGCAAAGTTGATTTGTCGCTCTTTGAAGAAGCTTATGAATTTTGCCCTTTCGGACTCTGTCAATGATTGAGCCAGGAGTATGTTGTGTGGAACCTCTTCTGTACCAATATTTGTCTTGATAGTCTCCTCTACCAACATGGATGACTTTTCCTCATATGATGCTGGGAGAATGTCGAGCCTTCCATCTTCGGGTGCCTCAAAGAGGTTTTTGCCCTCAGATACGTCCTTTCTTTTTACTTTTTTGGAATCAGATAGCGCCACAGTGTGGTTTTCGCCATAAGACCCTTGTTTTGTTCTTATTTTCACATTTTTGCGACTGGAAGGTCCGACACCCTCACCAAAATATGCCATGTTGTTGAGTTCTATGGTGTATCCTGCTTTATGGTCTCCAAGGGGAAGATCATCTCGTATGCCAAGATAGTTGATAATAGCTTCGTCATTCTGAAATGTGTCAAATTGTGTTGGTCCTTCATAATCCCAATTAATGAGTTGGGGGTGAACAAGGGGAAGGTCTTTAATGTTTTCAGAATTTGCAGGGCGAAGAGTGAAGATGTGGTTATATTCGGGTATATCGAGGCAATCATCGAGGTCATCGATGGCACTTTCCTCATCAGTTTCGATCGCAGGCGAATCCAAATTGTCGTCACTAGTAGCGCCTTCCGGGACAGGTGTCCTCATCCTATGTAATTTCGCCCTAGAACCTTGAAACGAAGACTGTGCGGGATCCTTATGGGTTGGTTCTTGACCAACTCTGAACTTTTTATAAAATTCCTCCTCTTCTGTGGGTTCATCTGGCTCTCTGAATGTCTCAGTGAGCTCATAGTCACTGGAGGATTTGTCTGAACCCCATTCCCATTCATTGGAATCTGTGGAAGAGTAATCCTCTTGTTGAACTTCGGCAACTTTGATTTGTGAGGTCCTTTCTGTTCTTTTATTGTGGATCTTGGAAGTCAGAAAACCAAGTCCCTTTGAGCGTTCCCTTCTTGTAGTTAATTCAGGTTGTAAGGGCTCCATGACGCCTTCTTTGCGTAACCCAAGAGGGCTTTTTCCATCATACCCAAATTTTTGTAGAATCTTGAAGCCTTTGCCATAGTTCTCACAAGGTATATTAATCTGATCATGTGTGTCCTCTTCAATGTCTTTGTAAAGCATTTTGTATAAATTTTCCTCTTCTAGTTCGCCCCATCTTTGAAAGGTAGTAGGATCCCATTTGAGTATCATGATGGATATTTGCTTGTTAGGATGTGGCCTTCCATATTCTTTTGGAGAGCTCATGACTTGTCGTAAATACATGGTCTGATTCAAAGTGTATTCTCCCATGCCTTTGTCTTGAAATTTGCCTCTAAGTTCACCTTGTTTGGATGTCGAGGGTTTTAATGACTCAGGGTCAATGTATGCCAAAGAAGGAGCAGCCTCACGATTACTGGGAATGACGGTCTCAGTATGTGATCTCAGGTTATTGCAATATATGAACGGATTAGGATCACCGTTAACTGTTACCTTGACTCCATTATGAGGAAACTTAATGCATTGATGATATGTTGATGGGACTGCCCTCATTTCATGAATCCAAGGACGTCCTAGCAATATGTTGTATGTGAGATCCAGATCTAGGACTTGACAAACCACATCCTTTGTGACTGGCCCAATTCTTAGAGGTAAGGTGACTGTGCGCTTGGATGAGCGCTCTTCATCATCATAGGCCTTGATGGTGATTTGATTTGTCGAATTCACAGCCTTATCAGAATATCCCAATTGTTTAATGGTGCTCAAGGTACAAATGTTTAGACCTGCTCCTCCATCTATCAGGACTCGCTTTATTCGATGTTTGTGTATGAAGGCTTCAACGTGTAAAGGTGCATTATGTGGCTGACTTACGGAGGCATCATCGGCTTCTGTGAATGTAAGGGAATGTGGAATAGAAAGGTATCCCACCATGGCTTGAAACTGGTCCACGTTCAGATCAGTAGGGACGGCAGTGTCTCTCAAGATTTTGTCAAGGATAGCTTTATGAGCAGGAGATATGCGTAAGAGCTCAAGGATGGAGATGAGCGTGGGTGTCTTCCCTAACTGTTCTACAAGGTCGTACTCAGGCTTGGTTGACGAAGAAGCGGTATTTTTAGTAGAAGCACCTGGCAACGTAATCTTACCTCGACGGGTTGTAACATGACATTCAGAGGTAGACTCGGAAGAAGATCCAACACCTCTTAGGACAATCTTGGGTCTCTGAGGAGGATTCTCAGGATTTTTGTTCTTGATGGTAATAGTAGAGATATGATTGTCCATTGAGATATGATTGATAGTAGAATCATAATTGTAAGGTGCTCTAGTTTAATTGGCTTGATCATCTGTGACTTTGCCTTTTCCTTTGTCATGTTTTGGGAATGGTTCCTTAAACATCTCATGTTCTTGATTAGATGAATGTCCCTCAATCTCAATGTCACCTCTATCAATGAGATCTTGCACAATGTTCTTCAGTCGATGGCAATTACCTGTCTTGTGACCCTTGCTCTTATGAAATTCACAATACTCATCATCATTCCACCAATTTGGTTTGACCTTTGGTTCATATGGAGGAAAATCTGGAATTGTGATCACTTTGTTTGCCACAAGCTTTTTGAATACTGATTCAAGTGGTTCTCCCAATGGAGTGTACTTCCTTCGTGGTCTAGAAGTTGTTTGAGTGTTCACCTGATTGTTTGTAGAACTCGATCCAGAAAAGATGAATTTGGGTCTCACCGTATTGGCATCAACAACACCATCATTGACTGTGTTCTTGTTCTTATTCCAAAATCTTCGCTTGTCTTTTCCTTTAAAGTCCTCTTTATTTTCTTTGAATATCTTAATGACTCCTTGTTCAATTAAGACCTTTTCTGTTGCTAAGCCCTTTTCAATAACATCCTTGAAAGTAAACAAACAAGCTTTCCTGAGATCATAGCCAATATCCTTGTTAACGTTTTGAGTGAACATTTCTACCATTTGTTTCTGTGGGATTTCGCAAGAGCATCTGCTAGCTAAATTTCTCCATCTTTGTAAAAATGTTGCGAAAGATTCTCCTTCCTTTTGCTTAGTATTGCACAAGGTAGTGACTGAGACATCTGTTTCTATATTGTAAGAGAAATGCTGAATGAATGCCTCTGCTAAGTCACCCCATGACTTAATACCAGGAGGTAATTGAGAAAACCATTCCATAGCTTGATCGCCTAAGCTCTGCGGGAACAACCTCATCAAGTATGTTTCTTCTGCCGCTACCTCAATGCAGGCTGTGAAAAATTGTCTTATATGTGCCTTGGGGTCTCCTTTCCCTCTATACTTGTCAAATTTTGGTGTCACAAAGTGTGCAGGAAATGGAGGCATTGGAATGCTCTTATCAAAGGGATAAGGACATATGTCTCTCATAGTGTATGTTGGTTTTGGCATACTCATGTCCTCCATTTTCTTTTGTAGATCTCTAATTTGTTGCTCCAAATTGTTTTTAGGTGGCGATTGATTTCTTGTAGCATACCCCATGTTTGAGACACCCATTTGAGGAGGAGCTTGTTGCATGTATGGGTGATACTGATCATAGACATGTCCATATGGAGGAGGTCTATATTGATGCTGCATATAGGGAGCACTTGGCATAGCTTCATGTTGAGGAACCCCATATCTATTTTGTGCATATAGACCATATTCAATAGGCATTTCATTTTCCATTGTGTTGCCCCCAAATTTGACATGAGGTTTCCTTATGTCCAAATTTTGAGGATGCCTTTGAGTATCCACTTGTTTTGATTGATCCATAGCTTGAGCATGTGATTGAGCATATCTATCTGCATAAGGCTTCCATAATGGTCTTCGAAGGTAAGTATCATATGTTTGAGCTTGTGTATGTGGGATTTCTGGTTTTTGAAGCAAAACTGATGGTGACTCAGGCATCATATTCGGTCCTCTATTTCCTCCACTATTTGGTCTCCTTTGATCCATGTTGGATTGAGTTTGTTGTGAGGGTCGGCTTTCCATAAGTTGAGACATGTCAAAGTCATGAGGTATTTTAGCTCCACTTTGTGCCATCATGTGTAAAAAGTACTGTCTATCCCTTCTCATTATCTCTTCAACCAATCTATTGAAATGAGGATTCATTATGGATTCTTCTATGTATGCTGATTGTATTGAAAAGTTGTCCACATTGTCATTGTGTGTAGCATTGTTGTTTGTAGTGTTTGTGTTTTCCACATTTGGATTGTTTCTATAAACCTCCATGTCGGGTAATGTAGTGTGCTCAGGATTGAAGAATAAATCATTGTCATACTCATAAGAACTCATGTTTGGGGACTCTTGAGCTTCTTTAGCTATTCTCCTAGATTTTTGAAGGCGGGTTTCAACCATGAACTAGGTGTTTGACCAAGATGTGAGAGACTAGATGAAAAATGAAAAGAGTATGGAAGACCAAGAGTTGTATGGAGTGTAAATGAATCTTGAGGTGTACTTGCAATGTCCAAAGTGTAAGACCAAGTATGTAAGTAGTAGAGTAGGTGTGACTTCCAAAGAGATGATAGTTTCTCTTGATGAGGTAAGCTGACCTTGACTCTAAGTAAGACCAAATGAGACCCAAAGGTAAGAAACCTTGATGAGGGACCACTTAGCAAAGTGTAGTTGTATGTAGTATGTTGAAAAAGTATGATGAGGACAAGCAAGTGACCTTTTTGACTCAAGTTTAGACAAGTATGAATGTAAAATGAGATGTGAAGCAACGATGGACTGTATGAGACCTTAGAACAGGTTGAATGCTAGATGAAACCTGAAGAGACAACCTAGGAAGCTCAAGTATGCCGAAACTGATTTCCTTTGTTTTCTGGACTGTAAAAGTTTTCAATTCCTGACACAGACGCTTCTGGATACTTCACAGATGCGATTCCCAGACACAGACGTGTCTCTATTTGACACAGATGCTGATAAAAACACCGACGCTATTTTGCCCTTCACAGACGCGGTTAAAACAGACACATACGCGTTTCTGTAATGCACAGACGCGGCCGCATTCAACGCAAACGCGGTCCCAGATGCATACGCGCCTGGAACCGACATAGACGCGCCTAGCGGACACAGACGTGCCTAGCACCGACATAGACGCGGTTGCACGTTTTTGCATTTTTTATGCCCTATTCCTAAGCGCATTTATTGCTAAACTACCATGCATTAATGACAAAATTGAAATGTATCAAAGTACGAGGAGGTTTGGTGGTACTTACCAGCTCTCCTGCCTCTGCTGGCCTTTGAAATCGACGAACGCGGTCGAATCTGTATACGAAGGCCATCGCTGATGACTGCTGCTGCTCTTTTCTCGCTCTGCACTGTGATCTCGTGAGGGTGTAGATGACAATGAGGATGTCTTTTGCTCATGGTCTATCTTATAGCCTACCCTAGCCCTCGCCTTCATTTCCCGAGTCAGTATTCTTCATCCTGTGACTCTGTCACTTTATTCGGTCAGTCCATTCTAGCCTTTCTTTCTTATCGAGAGATTGTCTGCAATCTTTTCAGACATTTTTCATCCAATCTCTCGAGGGGGCATATTATTCCCATTCTGGGGCAACTTTGTATCAGTTCATCTTATCTTCTTTGAAATAACGCGACAAGCCGCATTGTCTCAAAGAGGGGCAAAATGTAGACACCCAAAATTGTCATGTTTAATTAAATAAATATTTTATTTATTTAATTATCTAAGCCTAATTCTTCTATTAATTAAATAAATTTTTATTTATTTAATTAATTCATTTATCCTCTTCTAGCCTTATTTCTCATTTAAATAAATACATTTTTTTATTTAAATTATCTTTCCTAAATTAAATAAATATTTTTATTTATTTAATTATCCTATTTCCTCTATTAATTAAATAAATCTTTATTTATTTAATTAATTCATTATCATTTTCTACACATGACACATGTCATTCATCTCTTAATTCCTACACTACCTACCTCTTTCATTATTTTACTATTTCTTCTACCTACCCTCTAATCCTAGCCGACCTCTCTTTTTACACCTCTCAATCTTAACCCTCCATTTCATATTGTGTCTTCTATTTAAGGAGATACTTCTTTCATTGTCAAACCCTAATCATCAATTTTGGAGGACTTGGCTACACTACGATCCTACTTGCAACCACATTCTGTTCTTTGTTGAGCTCTTGTGCATATAAAAATCTGAGAGCAAATATATCAAGCAAGATCAATGGAGATAGGAAGAATGGAGATCAAAACCCTATTGGACATGTGATGGTATAATCTTTGTGATTTTGAGTTATTTGCATTGTCTTAGGTAATCTTCATATGTTATGGTGGATCTTTGTTGATTGTTAGGCTAGGGTTTAGTGGTTGGATTCATTTAGCCTTTCAATATTGTTGTTATTGTTATCCATTTTCACCATATACAATCTTAAATGTCTTGCAAGAATATTTTTTCCTACTCTATACTGCCAAATGATATAGCCTTCACACCAAGATCGTCATGGAGCTACATTTTCTTGTTATGTAGCATCTCAAAGATCATAAAGAAAATTGGACGTCTATGAAAAAGTATTTACTATTGCATAAATGTTTTTCAATCATGATTTTCTCAAATCCATCCTTCCCTCATATTCAAATTATTCCTTAAGACTATATTACTAGAAATAATAAATAGAAATCATTATGATGACAATGTGGTAACAAATTGAATATTTAATAATTATGTATAGGAAATGGACATTATATACATATGTAAATTTTTAAAAATTTGAGTTTATTATAAAAATTTATATCACATAAATAAAGATGCGTGAAAATAAAATTTGTAAAATAAAAAACATGATAAAAATAAAAGACTAAGAATATTCTCTCACTTTAAAATAGTTTAAAATAAAAAAAACAAATATAATAAAAATAAAAGACTAAGAATATCTTATCTCACTTTAAAATAATTTAAAATACTTTTCAATTCAACAAATAAAATAAAATAATAACTTTTTATGCTAATACTTATATAGAGTTTTGAAAGGTATCACTAAACTTAATTAGATTCTTTAGTATTTATTTCTATGCTTGATACTTTTTCTTACTTAACCTTTGTTTATTCCCACTCCATTAAAGCATGTCTTTGCATTGTCTTCAAGTAACTTTTTTGGACTTAGTTCTATTATTTAGCTTAATTGTGTATTTGATTCATTTGTTTAGTTAATCTAGATAATACAATGTTACTGTGCTCTTTATGGTTTGACATTCTTTTGAACTAGACTTTTTGTAATATAAATTTATTTTCATTTTATTATATGCTTTTCTATATAAGTTGTTTGCATATTCTTATTACACTTTTATTAGAATTTAAAATAATATGACTACAGATAGTCTAATGAATCATTTTCTAATATTTGTCACAACATATATCAAATCGAATTCTTCATTTATCAATATTAGAAATATATTTACATCAAATTTACAACAAAATGTTTTTATTTATTAGAAATCAAAGCACACACTTAGTACATTAAGTAATTGCACCTCAGTTATCTATGGTAGATTATGAATGCTTGTGTTATTTACTTATTTATGTAAATATTTAGAAAATGTCGCCTTATTCTTTCATTTTAATGAACAACTCTACTAGTATGCCCTTCTAGGAGTAAACTTCCATTTCTTTAATCTATGATTAATTATTTATTTAGGAATATTATCTACTCTTGATTATCATTCTATGATTTGTTTAGATTATGAGCTATTTGAAACCCTAATTTATATATTTGTAAAGAAGTGCTTATTTAAACTCTCATATGAATTCTCACTCTAATGCTCAAAAATTCCTATTTATGCTAATCATAACAAGGAAATTAATTTTAATCAGTATATGCAAGTAGGTAAGCAAGATCCTTCTTCTTACTCAACAATTAGTTTATTAAGAAATTTTTAACATCTTATTTCTCTAATATAAATAGCTACATGTTTTTATGATTTGTTTCTTTTAAAACACCATTCCTACTTATACTCTTTATTACATTGATGTTATTATGGTTTATTCTATTGTTTTACATGGTATATCTTCTTCCCTCTACACTCATTACTCATCTTGTATGGATTCTTCTTCTTATTCTTTTGTAGATCTTAGAACATGTTTATCTCTCTTGCCTTTAACATTTATGAAATAAACTTTACATCTTATGTTTGTATTTCTAAATATCATTGCTATCCCTTCCATATCATACAAATTATTACTCACCTTATTAGTTTCATTCCTTCTTATGTGCCTATTAATGTGTTGCCTACATCTTGTTCAATTAATATATTCCTTCATCTCATCTTGTTCTCCTTAATTTATATATGATATTTCCCACTCTAATGTTGTACTTATCATCTTTTATATTCCATCCATTTTTTTCATGCTATTATTAATCGTAATTTTAATAATTCATACACTATTCTTGAAGTGAAGATTAAAAACTGAATCTAATTCTATAACTACCAATCAAGATGTTATTGCATTTATTGATCCAGATCCCAATTGATCAAAGAGAAAATCCTATCTTAAAAATGACAAATTTATAAATTTTGTTAAAAAATATAATATGCACACAAAATGAACCTGAATTCAAGCATAACACTTTAAGCTACTTGTACTCACAGTCAGAAAAGAACATAATTTAATCGATTTTACCAACGACCTTAGCAAACAAGGGCTATAGGGCAGGTTAGTTCCTGCCCAGTGCTGCAAAGGTGGGTGTGGATTGCAAATGTCTATAATAATTGACAGGGTATGGACTTCAACAAAAGACACCTATAATATTTTCTCTCGGTTGTTGTGTATGTGTCCAACTTGATTGACATGTATGCAAATTGTGAACATAGATAATACTCATACTAAACAAAAGTATTCCTTAGCTAAGATTGTTGTACATCAAGAAACTACAATGGGAGTAGTGGGTGTGTCAAATAGAAAAATCACACTAGTCCTGATAAAGATTATCATTAGAGTATCCACTAGAATGTTTTTAAGACAACAATCTAGTCTAGATGGTAATGCATCACTGGAGTATGAATCCTCCTCTAGTCTAGATAGTAGAGTAGGAAACATATACACTTTAGTCTGGGTAGTAGAGAATCACTTACGAGATAGGAAGAGGCATAACCCGATTGATACAGTAGATAATACACATCAGTGTCAAGAAAAAGAACATGGTTCCACTTGTTGGTGAGAAAGGCAGAGACATAGCCAAATGACTAGTGAGAATTTCTTAGTGAAGCTCCATGCTTAGAAAGTGTATTCACTCAGTCATAGCAGATAATACAGATAGTGGTGTCAAACACAAAAATGAATTTTTCTTATTCTTGGTCTAGTCAATTTGCTACCACAATATTTTCTTAGTGAACACAGTGCTCGTTAATGTTCAGCTGAAAAATACAAGCTCGGTCCTTTACAAATGATCCAGAAATCACGTATACAAAGATAGTTTCAGAATCAATCTAGGTATATTCAAATCTGAGCATTGGCATTGTTGTATGAATTTTCCACACATAAAACATAAGTTGTTTTTCTCTTGTCAACTCAATTCTCTTACTACGAACAACATATGCAACATTATATTCAGAGTCTACTAGAGTTTGTAACAATCAGGCACTATCATAGTTTGCAGTTAAAATTAAAGTAATAAGATTCACATTGCCTATAACTTGACATTTGATTCTTTATCCATATAGAGCTTTGTAAAGTCTTTTACATACAACAAATAACTCAAAACATGTACTGTTGACATATACAGAAGTGGAATTCAGTTGTGTGAAACTGTTGTGCAAAATTGCATATCAAAGCTTTTCAGTTACAAAAGTCCTACTGCTTAACAATGTCAATAATGGTATTGTTCACAACTAAGCTGAACATGCCATAGATATGTAGCTTGCACAAAATAAACACCATTGCTAAAATGTCTTGTTGGTATTGTTCAAATATTATTTCTACGATTTCTGGGTAATTTTGTTGAAGAATATGTCCTTGTAGAGAGCAATTGATATTGCCTTCATATGTATTCAATGTGCACATTATGTTATGGTGGCAAGAGGACCGGGTGGCAGTGTTGCAGTGTGTGTAATGGATAGAGTCCATGTTAATGGTAGTGAATGGTGGCATGCTCTACAACAGATTTCATATGGTGGAAAATGAACATTTTTTGCCTTTAACACACCAACAATCTGCAAATTTAATATGGTTAGAGTGCATCATATACAATAAGAAAAGAATTGCATGTAGTATGCAATAGAAAACCAAAGATAGAGCAGGAAAGGTTTGTGCAGTTACCTGGACATTGCATTTGGTAAGGGTTTCCAGATGTGCCTTTGTACACCGGTCATTGAGCTCTTTAGTGAAGGTAGATTGTGATAGACAGAAAGAGCGGGTGCCCTGGAGATCATTACGAACAATGTTTTTAAAGAGAATAAAGTGCATATCTGTTGTTGAAAAGAGTTGTTCTAAACTGGCACACAACTGTATGTAGGTGTTCGAGATAAGAACCTGTAAAAAGAGAGATTAGTGGGGAGGAGAGGAGAGCAAAGCAGGAAAAAAAATAAAGGTAAATGCAAAGTGTGTAAGATGTACACAGTGGCCATATCTTCTTGGAGATCCCCATCCTTTACGTGGACTTCAAGGTGAGTTTTGTTCAAATGGTAACTTGTGCCAATGTCTCCAAATGAACCACCACTGTAATTGTAGTCGGCCTCTATTAGTTGTGAGATTGTGAAATTAGGTGTTAGTTTGCATTCAGGGCAAACACTGGCTATAGTTTCAAAGGTGCTCTTTGGAGTTAGAGCAATGCAACAATCCGCATCACCCTTTTCGCAGTGTGATTTGTTAAATGTAAAGTTGGTTAGGTGGATGCTTGATCTCACTAATGTCTAGACAAATAAGTTTTCAGTTTTTGTGCATCAAAGGATTGTATAGAATTTTTTGAAAAATCGGTTGCACACACATTTGTTTGAGACAACATTTGAAGCTTTCCAAGTAAATATTAATAGTGAAAATTTTGAGAAAATAAAATGATATGAGCAAATTTTAAACATTGGGTTTTCTCGGCTTGGTGATTATAATGACTGTGAGAGTGAAAAGTTTCTATTTGTAGTCGAGATAGATTCATGTGAATTTGCAAATGAGTGCATGGGTGAACAAACTAACTTTGTGCCTGATTATGAAAATCTTTTGTTCAAGACAAAGGAAAAGATATTCCCGGAGAAAGTTCTCAGGATGATTCGCAGCTTATATATGATCCTTTTTTAAAAAATAATTTGGAGTTGACATTTACTTGAAATAACCCGCAGAAAGAGTTCAATCATCCATCATTTTGAATTTTTTGATTTTAGTGTAGAGATTGAGCCAGAAGTTGGATTAAGTGATCAATAGGACCAATTTTTTTAATTTTTAGAGAAATGATCAAGGTATTGTGGTAATGGTTTCCAATTGTTTGCTGATTACAAATTGTAGGTTCATTATGATAGTGGTGTTAGAGACCAATATAGTTTTTTGGCAGAGGATGACAGCATTTAGATAAGTGATTAAATAAATTTTGGGTATGCAACAAGGTTGGCTTCGAAGAAAAATACATAGCATATAGTGTTTGATAGGGGAAAGGAAGGGTTTATCATTTTTGGTGGCCTGGGGACACCAAATGAAAAATAAGAGAGATGATTTTTAATTGTTTTACAGTTTGGAGATGATTTGATGCACTTAGTTAATTTGGTTATGTTATGCACATATCTATAATCTCATTGTGCTTGCAAGGAGCACACGTCCCAATTAGAACCATTAGTGGAACTTAAAAAATTGGCTTCCCCAAATTTCTGTGGTATGAAAATACAAATATGACTTTTGCAAATTTCATTAAGGCTTAGAGTTCTAGTTTATTGATGAGCAATTCAAAGTGAAATATCTTTGTCATCAGTAGTCATATATTAATAATCATTATTATTATTATTATTAATATTTATTAAGGTTTAATTTAATTAAAGCTTGTCGGCTTTTATTATTGCCCATTAAATTATTTTATAATGATTTATTCAAATGCTCATGTGGTGCAAGAGCCCCTGACATGAAGACAACTTGGAGGACACCATGGAAGCAAGACAAGGAGGTGTATGGGTCTAATAGAATCAATTTTGATATCCTAAAGCCAATTATGGCATTTTATTGTAATGATCCTAATGTAATGGTTAATTGTCCTAATGGTCCTAATTGGACCATAGGACCACATATAGGATTTCATGGTTATAGGATTGGGGAGGGTCATAAAAGTGTTTAGACCTATTGGATAAAGAATTTTGATCCTTTAAGAGTCATTAGCTTTGGGTAGAAGTCAGTATAGGTTGTTTAATAAGAGTTTCTAATTCAAATATTTGAAAATAATGGCTAGTGCCCTTTTAGTAGGAAATGACAAAATTTGCTTGTTTAAGTATTTGTAATGACACATAACTGTATGGATTGGTTGGGTCAGTTGTTGGAGGCCTATTTAAAGCCCTGAGAGGCATTTGTACGGGAGAGAGAACAAGGAAGTACAAGTTGTACGAACTGTAACTCAAATAGCAATAAAAACTTCTTTGTTTTCCTGCAGATATGTGGTTTTCATGCTTTCTTTGCACTAAGGTAGATTTGATATTGGTTTTGTTATAAAGTAAGGGTAGTTTTTATGCATTCTTACATGTTTGTAACCTGCTGAAGGTTCAATAAACACTGGGATCACACACCATGCTGATCATTCCTAAGTCTTCAAACACTTTATTCACTGTTTTGTTGGTTTCTTTTGAAATAATGAGCCAACCATAGATGTAAGAGTCTATTTCCTATGGATTGGATCATACCTAACTTTTATTATACATTCCTGACACTTTAATGACAGGAAGGAGTGAAAGTTTGGTGTACACCCTGGAGGTTTGACTGAAAATGCATGGTTTTAGTGCCATAGTTATAGCAGTAGCAGATTGGCCTTAAGGAGGGGCTATTTTTGTGTTTGAATCAGTAAGGGTATGTTGAGGACATGGTGAATCATCCTTCATTTGGTTTTGGAAGTGATTTTTGATGGGTTCTTGAGCAAGCCCTAGGTTTAAGGTGAAATAGAGAGGGTTTTGGAGTTAGGGTATATAGAAGAATAACCTGACCACATAACCTAGAAAATCCTTGGTTTTGGATCATAACCAAAGACTGTACGGAAGGGTTCTTTCTGGAGATGTGTTTTGTGAGTACTTCCTTTGCAAATTTGGCCTAATTAGCCTACCGGCTACAGAAGACAGTGAGTTTTTGTGATATTTGGTCCAAGGTAATAGTGCCTAAGACTTGGACATGTTATGTTTGGCTGAAAAAAGTATTCAAATCTATGATTTGTTTGTCTAGTGTCTTGCAACTTATGGGAGATAACTGCCTAAAACCGTGTTTGCAGGGCTAGTAGGAGCCTAGGCCTAGTTGAAGGCTAGCACTAGGATAGTCTTGACAAATGGAGACTTGATGACTTATGAACCTTAGATGCATGTTGTTTGGGAGTGTTTAAATGGTGTAGAGGTAGAGGAGCCACTTGGCTTAGTGAAAGACAAGTTTGAGCCTCTTAGAGGTATTAGGTGCATTTGAAACACCTTAGGAGTTTTGGGTTTGGGTCCTTATCACACATTTATCTGCAAGTTTGCAATTAAACCTCTTGCCTCTGCATCATCATGTAATAATGTGTTTGAGACTCAAAGATTTCAAATTCTTGGTGATTTGTGGGCACATTAGTAAAAAGGGACTTTTAACAAATTTTACTTTCTTAACTACATCATGAGGGAGTTTAAAGTTTGGGATATTAAGTTTAGTTCAAAATATATAAACTAGTGCTTGCACCAATTGAAGGTGCAATGGTTACACCGATAGGAATATATACTAAAGTTTTAGAGTTGTATTTTTTTTAAATGGCATTTAGTCTCTTTTGTCAAGTGTCTTTTTGAAATTGCGTTGGAAGACTTGAATGCAATCACATAAGTAAAGGTCCAAGAAAAAGGTACTCCTACATGCACAATGTGGAAGCATTCTCAAGGAGTGACTCTTTGATTTAATATATCTAATCTAACTCGAATAATAATGATAAAGTCAATCATAATATATTATACTTTTAAAAAGGCCTGCAAATCTTAATTTTTCCACTCCTTGAGCTCTCTCTCATCCACATTGTGTGACCTAAAATGTTTATGCTAAATTTTTTACACACAATCGAATCCAGAAGCATTTGAATAGATAGTTACATGAATTGCAGAATTCTGTTTGCACTAATCTTTATTTTGATGAGTTGCATTAGATAGTATTATGATTGCCATCTCCCTACAAAGCCTAAAGAGCATACATCAAATTTACCATTAGACGATATATAATAATTTTTAATGTCTTTTTCCTCCTAAAATTTAAAACTATTTAGAATCATTTTATTATATTTGTATTAAAGTTTGAGAATCATTTAATTATATTAGAAAATTATGTTTTTATTTTACTCTAAAATTTAGATTACTAACTCTTAATAATAATCTATGAATATTTTCAAAGTTTTTTCTAATTTTTCTCTAAAATTTAGATTATTTACCTCTTAATATAATTAATCTATTATTTTTTCACAAGTTTTCCTTTACTCCTAATATTAATATGTAAAATAATTTTCAATTTTTTTCGTTTTTTTTTCAAATTTATTATATTTTATTTTAAAATATAAAATTGTAAAAAGTTATTTTCTAATATTTATATTATTTACTTTAAATTGTATTTAGTTTCTTGAATTATATAATTATTTTATTTTACTCTAAAACTTAAATTGTTTAAGAATTATTTTATTATATTTATATTATTTACTTTGAATTTTATTGAATGTCTTAAAAATTGTTTATTTCACTTATTTAAAATCACATTCAAAATTGTTTTAAAATTATTTTATTATATTTATAGTATTTAATTATAATTGTTTTATTGTAAGATTTTTTGTTTTACTTCAACAATATTATTTATTTTAAATTTTTTACTTCAAGATTATTTTGTTTTATTCTAACATTTAGATCTTTTTGTTTTTCTCAATGTTTATGACAAAATGCCTATACTTACTCTTACTATTAATGTAAGGATTTAAAATATATATATATATTAATTTTGTGATTATTTTATTATATTTATACCATTTATTTTATATTTAATTGAATTTACTAAAAATTTGTTTATTTTTCTTTTTAAAGATCATATCCAAAATTATTTAATAATTTTTATATATTTATATTATTTTCTTTGTTGAAAAATTTACATCTTAAAAAGTGTAATTTACCAAATATGTAAGGCATTTATTTCTTTGATATAATCTACTATTGCATGATTATCTATTATTACAAGGTATAAATGCCCGTAGCTATTTTGTAGGTTTTAGTTTCTCTAATTTTGCGTGCACCTAATACTCTTCCCTTTACACACTTAACAACTTATTTCCTGCTCACCTCTTCTTCCATTTTTAAAACGGTGTGGCTAATATTGAAATTGACTAACATATAGCATAATTTAATGATTTTTAAATTTTAGACAGATTAATAGCTTCAATGAGTTTTGCTGAACATAAATAGCACACATTTCTATCTAATTATGTAAAGAGAAATATTAATTGGGTGGCTTAGGCATTCAAAATAAACATTAAAAAATATTATTAATTGCGTAAAAATCCTATGAAAGCATTGCATTCAATGCCACAGTGAAAGCCTAGGCAAATATCCTAATTACGTGATGTGGAAAAGACCAAAAGAGAAGCGGTGGGAAGGTGAATTCCAAGTGGACATCATGTTGGAAGTGAAGTCCAACAAACTCTTTCCTTTTGCTGCCAAAAATTCTTGGTTCTTCAACTTCCATTTTGTAAGCTCTTTAAGAGTTGGTTGCATATCATTTTGTGAGATGAATTCTGGAGCTGCTTGTAGCTGCGTGTGTACAAACCAGACTTGGTTATTAATATATTGATTCCCCTGCTTTAAGTGTGGACGTAGGCAATTGCTGAACCACGATAAATCTGTGTGTCTCATTTGTCTATGTTGTGAATTTATAATTATGTTTTCTCTTCTCTTTTAATTCATTTCTTAATCCTAACAATTGGTATCAAAGCGAGGTTAGATCGCTATTAATATTTGAGTGGTTGAAATTCCGAAATCATGGAAGAAGCGAAGATAGAGAAGTTCTCCGATCAGAGCTTCGAGTTATGGAAGGTGCAGATGGAGTCTTTGCTGATAAAGCAAGACCTTTCACTTGCGCTTGAAGGGAAAGAAAAGAAGCCAACTATGATGGCTAATGAAGAATGGGAAAAATTAGACAAGAAGGCAAGAGCGACAATTTTTCTCTCCCTGTCCAACAATGTTCTCTTCAATGTCACGGGTGATGAAACAACAAAAGATGTATGGGATAGACTCACAACCATGTATGAAATGACATTGACCACCAATAAAGTGTGTAGACACCTAAAATTGTCCAGTCTAATTAAATAAATATTTTTATTTATTTAATTATCTAAGCCTATTTCTTCTATTAATTAAATAAATTTTTATTTATTTAATTAATTCATTTATCCTCTTCTAGCCTTATTTCTCATTTAAATAAATACATTTATTTATTTAAATTATCCTTTCCCTAAATTAAATAAATATTTTTATTTATTTAATTATCCTATTTCTTCTATTAAATAAAAAAATCTTTATTTATTTAATTAATTCATTAGCTTTTTCTACACATGACACATGTCATTCATCTCTTAATTCATACACTACCTACCTCTTTCATTATTTTACTATTTCTTTTACCTACCCTCTAATCCTAGCCGACCTCTCTTTTTACACCTCTCAATCTTAACCCTCCATTTCATATTGTGTCTTCTATTTAAGGAGATGCTTCCTTCATTGTCAAACCCTAATCAACAATTTTGGAGGACTTGGCTACACTACGATCCTACTTGCAACCACATTCTGTTCTTTGTTGAGCTCTTGTGCATATAAAAAATCTGAGAGCAAATATATCAAGCAAGATCAATGGAGATAGGAAGAATGGAGATCAAAATCCTATTGGACATGTGATGGTATAATCTTTGTGATTTTGAGTTATTTGCATTGTCTTAGGTAATCTTCATATGTTATGGTGGATCTTTGCTCATTGTTAGGCTAGGGTTTAGTGGTTGGATTCATTTAGCCTTTGAATATTGTTGTTATTGTTATCCATTTTCACCATATACAAAGTGTTTAGCCTCACATCATGCTACCTCATGTCTTGAAGCATTCATAAGCTACAAAGAAGGTCATTTTGGAAATGTTTTCTTAGGAGATAACAAAGCTTGTGAAATTACAGTCAAAGGTGATGTGTTGCTGCCATTAGAAGGTGGTAAAATATGGTTGCTCAAAGATGTTCGCCATGTCCCAAAATTGAAGTAGAACTTGATATCCATTGGACAACTCTTTGATCAAGGTCTTAATGTAAATTTTCTTCCGGATACATGGAAGGTAACTCATGGTACCATGCTGATTTCAAATGGTAATAAAGTGGGTAGTCTATACATATTTAAGACTCATGGTGAATTGGGAGTTGCAATGGTGATTGAGGACAGCAAAGCGGATCTTTGGAATCAAAAACTTGGACATATTAGCAAGAAAGGACTCCATGTTATGCACACAAGAAATTAGCTTTTGGGCCTCAAACTTGTTGACTTAGCCTTTTGTGAACATTGCCTTTATGGAAAACAAAAGAGAGTTAGTTTTTTGAAAGGTAGGCATGACACAAAGACAACACCACTGAAGCTTGTATACTCGGATGTTTTTGGGCCTACCGAGGTAACCTCCATTGGAGGAGCTAACTATTTTGTCACCTTTCTTGATGATTGTACAAGAAAAGTATGGATTTATATGCTTTCTAAGAAATATGAAGTCTTTTCAAAATTTAAAATTTTCAAGGCTTTAGTTGAAAATCATATTGGGCATAAGATTAAGTGTTTACAAACAAATAATGGTGGAGAATTTTGTTCACATGAATTTGATGATTTTTGTGTTGATAATGGGATTAGAATAATTAAGGTTGTTCCTTTCACTCCTCAAGAAAATAGTGCAGCCGAGAGGATGAATAGGACAATTCTTGAAAAGACACGATGTATGTTGTCAAATGCAAGTTTAGGCAAGGAATTTTAGGCAAAAGCGTGTAACACGACAATGTATTTGATCAGCCAAAGTCCTCATCTAAATTGGATTTTGGTATTTTGGAAGAGGAATGGCAAGGGAAGAGGATTTCATACTCACATCTTCATGTGTTTGGATGTGAAGCCTTCTTGCATATACCCAAGGAGAAGCGAACCAAATTGGATCCAAAGTTGCTGAAATGTATTTTTGTGGGGTATGGTGAAGAGCAATTTGGTTTCAAATTGTGGGATCCTACTCATAAAAGAATTGTTCGCAATAGGGATGTCATTTTTTATGAGACTTCCTTTCCCACGCTACAAGGTTCCAATGAACCAGAAAAAGAATATGTCCCTATGTCTCTATTTCAAAATTCTACTACCAATGCTCTGCCTCCGGTCTCTCATCTAGTGGGAGCTCCTATGTCATCTACCATAGTTGAATACAATTCTCAGACTGAGAATGATGAAGAAGAAAGCATCTATTATGACAGCCAGCTGCCATTTGAAATGGCACACCATGGAACAAGGGGATCGGATAACACACCACAACCTTCACGGGCTTGCAGGAAAACTGATGAAAGTGTCTTCAACCCATTTGAGCTGTGACCTGCATCACAGTCAACTCTATTTGGACTGAAGACCCTTGGGCGACATAATCCACGGTGGCTTGCATCACTGTCTCCACACCACGCAGTCCACTCACCTCTGTAGGCTCCCTGCAGGCTCCTCCTCCATGGTCCAACTGCAGAGTCATCCTCCCGTGCAGGCTGTGGAGGATGCTGCCATGACACCTAGCTCCCTGCAGACTCGCCCAATGCAAGTCGTGGAATATACTTCTACGGGTTCTTCCTCCCACGACTTGCCTACACCTCACGTGGATACAAATCCACAGGCCATCGATTGCCCTGCAGACAGGGACATTACTAGGCATATTGACATAGACATTACCAGGCATATTAACAGGGACATTACCAAAAATATTAACAGAGACATTACCAGGCATATTAACAGTGCAAATCACTCATTAAATAGGAGTGATATTGATTTGCATAAACAAAGAACACATAAATTGAATGATTCTACTACTCCAACAGAGAGTCAATTGAGGAAATCTACCAAACAGAGATGACTTCCTGCAAAGTTCTCCGACTATGACTTATTGTTTTGTGAAGAAGCTGAGCCTACCGTGCTAATTTATGATCAAACAGAGCCTGCAACATACAAAGAAGCTTATAAAATTGCAGATTGTGATAACTAGCACGCTACAATGTGCGAAGAAATGGACGCACTATTGCGAAATCAGACATAGGATTTGGTGCCACTTCCGCCTGACAGAAAGGCATTAAGAAATAAGTGGGTGTATAAATTAGAAGATGAAGTCGATGGTCACAAATATTTTGAGCAAGACTAGTTGTCAAGGGATATGCTCAGCAGCAAGACCTCAATTTCAAAGAAATTTTCTCGCCAGTAGTCAAAATGACTACCATCCGATCAGTATTGGGATTGGTTGCAGCCTGGGATCTTGAGCTTGAACAGTTGGATGTGAAGACGATATTTCTCCATGGCAGTCTTGATGAGGAACTGTTTATGCATCAGCCTGAAGGGTTTCTTACAAAAGGGTCAGGAACACCTCTATTGCAAATTGAAACGCAGTTTGTATGGGCTTAAGCAAGTCCCCTGCCAGTGGTATCTTAAATTTGACAAATTCATGATTGATCACAAGTTTACTCGCAAGGAGTCTGATCCTTGTATCTATTTTTAAAAGCTTCCCAATGGTGAATTTGTCATACTTCTCCTTTTTGTGGATGATATGCTAGTGGCCGACACAAGCATGAAGATCGTGAGTGAACTTAAAACTCACTTCACAAAGGAATTTGCCATGAAAGATTTAGGGGCAGCAAAGAAAATTCTAGGGATGACTATTTTTCCGATAGGAAAAAGAGAGAACTCAAACTATCTCAGGAAGACTGCATTAAAAAAGTATTGGACAGATTTGGTATGGTGGATGCTAAGTCTGTTTGAGTACCCTTAGCCTCTGATTTTTAGTTGTCTTCTCAATTGTTTCCAAAAACACAAGAAGATAAGGAGTTTATGGACAAAATTCCATACAAATCTACAATCGGCAGTCTTATGTACGCTATGGTGTCTACTCATCCGGACATTGCTCATGTCATGGGAGTGGTGAGCAGATTTATGGCTAATCCGAGCAAATCACATTGGGAGGCGGTCAAGTATATTTTGCGGTATCTCAAGGGTACTTCTGATGTTTGCTTATGGTTTGGGAAGGATAAGGCAATTTTGCAAGGGTTTACTGATTCTAATTTTGCTAGAGATTTAGACAAAAGAAAGTCTACTTCAGGTTATGCTTTCACATTTGTCGAGGCAACGATTAGTTGGGCTTCAAAATTACAACATACAATTGCTCAATCGACTACGGAGGTTGAATACATAGGTCTTTCTGAGGGAGCCAAGGAGATGGTATGGTTGCAACTCTTATTCAGCGAGTTGGGTTTGAAGCAATTAGATTTTGCTTTGTTTTGTGATAATAGCAGTGCCATCTTTATGACTAAACAGCAGACATCTCAGCCTCGATCAAAACATGTTGATGTTCGCAGTCATTATATTCGCCATATGGTCGAAGAAGGCAAGTTTCATGTAGATAAAATTCATACCGACAAGAATCTAGCTGATGTGCTCACTAAAGTAGTTAAGTGGGAGAAGTTCAATTTTAGCCGAGCTTCTCTCAGCCTTTCCAATAACTCATAGCCGGACTGAGTGGGGGAATCTACTTGTTGCAGCAGTTCATTGGCCTTCAGTGGGAGATTGTTGGAAGTGAAGTCCAACGGACTCCTTCCCTTTGCCACCAAAAATTCTTGGCTCTTCAACTTCCATTTTGTAAGCTCTTTAAGAGCTGGTTGCATATCATTTTGTGAGATGAATTCTAGAGGTGCTTGCAGCTGTGTATGTACAAACCAGAGTTGGTTATTAATATATTGATTCCCCTGCTTTAAGTGTGGACGTAGGCAATTGCCGAACCACGATAAATCTGTGTGTCTCATTTGTCTATGTTGTGAATTTATAATTATGTTTTCTCTGCTCTTTTAATTCGTTTCTTAATCCTAACACATCATGACTTGCAAAATTTCCGTAATTAACGTCACCAACACCAATGTGTGTTCTCTTGTGTTGGGTTATGGGAATGCAGGGCCAGCCTTCTGTTACGCCAATCACAGACTGGCAAAATAATAGACATCAAAATTTTAGGTAAGAAAATTACAAGTTGTCCATAGCACATAGTGTAATATGAATTTATGCAAGAAATTCTCCCAATTTAATTGGCTAAAACAAAACAGCTTAATCAAGCTTAAATTTAAGCCTCCCCAATAGTTCCATGCGGGGCAGGAACTGATAAGGAGGAGAGTGAGCAGATAAACTGTTTCCAGAAAGGATGGCCATATAAAAATAAAACTAGAAAATTAATAATAATTGTTAATTGGTTTCAATGAGGTGCTTAGAGTTTAGAACAGAAACCTGGTGACGTTAATTACAGAAGAGCGTGACCGCTTCAGAGTGGGTGGCTAAACAGATTGTAAAAGCTGCCACAAGTTGTTAGAAAATACAATAAATTTATTTCAGGACGAAGACCAAGGGAAAATAATAAATTTAAATTAATAAAAGCTATAAATTAGCTGATGTTTGAAGATTCGATTCGATCACGATAACAACTGGTAATTGTTTAAAAATAGCACGCCTACCTCAGAGTTGCTACCATTCATTAATAACGACGCAAGTAGATATGCCATACATTTTTATAATAATAAATTTATTTCAGTCTATGGACCGAGGGAAAATACTAATAATAATAAATTTATTTAACGATAGAGGGAAAATAATAATAATAAAAAAAATATTTCAGGCTGACGACTCAGCCAAAATAATTAATTTAATTTAATTAAATAAAAGCTATAAATTAGTTGATGTTTGAAGATTCGATTCGATCACAACTGGCAATTGTTTACAAATAGCACGTCTACCTCAGAGTTACTTCCTTCCATTAATAATGACGCAAGTAAATATGTCAAACATTTTTATAATAATATAATTTATATGCTTTTGCAATTTGCTCATTTGAGCGATATACCTTGAATCCTAAGGTCTCCTTGTTTTTACTCTTATCTATTTATTGTTTTTTTTAAATTATTATTGAATTAATGCAGTGAAAAATACATTTTTTTAAACTTCTATTTAAAGGGCCAAAGATCTTTTCTAAAAAAAAAAATTCTTTATAAAGAAATAGATCAAATCATCTTAAAAAAATTATTTCTATATAAAATATAATTAATGTTAAGATTAAAATGATAATGAAAAATGGAGTGTAATAAAATATATTAATTTTTTAATTTTCAAATTATAGTCATTTATACATTAAATATAATATCAATATTTAATAATAAACGTAATATTCTCAAAATAAACAACATATTAAATATTTTTAAAATAATATAAAAAATGTGTTAGAATAAATTTGATGTCTTAGCTGACAATTTTTGATATTCTGGACAGTAGTGGAAGAAACAACTGCAAGCAATGCATATTAACAATTGAAATCTTTAACAACTGCAAGAAATGTCCAGAAGCTCCTAGATTATGAAAAACTATCGTTACTAGAAGAGTGTAGAAGAGTGGACATCTTAAAAAGGACATAACAAATTAAATGAGGCTGCATTTACAAGGTGTTGGAATAGTGGCATTGGACCTTTAAAAACAAAGAGACAAACTCAATAGCTCCTGGAAAGCAATATTTTATGTAGTCATGCGTGAAGCTAACTCTGCTGCTGACGGTAGATTGTGAGCTAAGCGATTTATGGAGTCATTTTCTCCTATGTAATTGTAGAATCTAAAACTACCTTTGTTCTTATAGCCAACTGATCAAGAAAATATAATAACAGAGAAAGCAACTAACAACAATAAAAATTGCAGAGATAAAATAAAACACAACTCATATTAGAACAACACACACATTCTATATTACTGCTTAATAAAAAGAATACAAAGATTCCCTATAAATAGAGTTTTCCAGCTTCACTAACAAAAAGAATTCAAAGTCTATAAAAATAGAACATGCATTGCATGCAATATTTGGTGAAAAAGAAACCAACAGTTCTAAAGAAAGCTCTAATCTAAGAATAGTCTAACTGCATGCATAGCATGCTTTATTTGCATGAGAAATAAAAAACTATTAACTAAATTAATCTAGCTGCATGCTGGTGTATGGTGGTGGAGGCTAAAAACAGTTATGAGTTGCATGGAGTTGCATGCTCGAGCAACATCAGTTATCAACATACTCCCCCTTGATGCTAAGAGGGCTCACAATCTTATCTCGTAGTGCTAAAAACTGATCTTTTGCAACCACTCTAGTGAATATATCCGCTAGCTTATCCTGGGTGTTGATGTGCTTCAATTCAACATCCTTCTTTTGCACCAAATCTCGTATGAAGTGATACTTCATATCAAAATGCTTTGTTCTGCTATGACGAACCGGATTCTTAGCTAACTTGATGGCACTCACATTGTCACAATAAATTACTGTAGGCTGAAATTTTTTTCTCCAATTTCTTACAAAAATTTTCTGAGCCAAAGAGCTTGTGTACTTGCTGAGGTAATTGCAACATACTCTTCTTTTGTAGATGAGAGGGCCACAATGCTTTGTTTTTTCGAGCTCCAAGTAATTAATCCAGAACCAAAAGAGAAACGATTTCCAGATGTAGATTTACGGTCATCCATACTACCTCCCCAATCTAAATCACTAAAGCCTACGAGATTGAACTTTTCAGAAGAGTAGTAATGAATACCAAAATTTAAATTCCCTTTCACATACCTCAAAATCCTCTTGGCTGCCTTCATATGTATTTCAGATGGATTTGTCATATACCTTGAAACAAGTGAAACTGAATATGCAATATCAGGCCTCGTGTGGGTTAGAAACATCAAGCTCCCCACAATACTTATGTAAGATGTCTCATCAACTAAATCAATGCCATCATCTCTACATAACAAAAATCCATGAGCACTTGGAGTGGAGGCAGGGTTACAATCAGTCATATCAAATTTCTTCAGCATATCCTGTGCATATTTTTTTTGACAAATGAACATCTCATCCTTACTTTGATAAACCCCCATTCCTACAAAATATTTCATTAGACCAAGATCTTTCATCTAAAATTCTTTCATCATAGCAACTTTGAATTCATCTTTCATCTTAGAATTACCACCCATATACAAAAGATCATCAACATACAAACTTATGATGAGGATATCGGTACCTTCTTGTTTGTACTAAAGGGTAGGATCGCTCTTACTTCTCTGAAAGCCATTCTCCTGAAAGTATCCATCAATCTTGGCATACCATGCTCTTGGTTCTTGCTTGAGGCCATATAAAGCCTTCTTAAACCTGTAGACATAATTCTCTTTTCCTTCCACTTCAAAACCTTGTGGCTACTCCACATATACTTCCTCTTCTAAGTACCCATTCAAGAAGGCACTTTTCATGTCCATACGATGTATGCTCCACTTCTTCTGAGTTGCTAATGAAATCAAAATTCTTACGGTCTCTTGTCTTTCTACTGGTGCAAATGTCTCTTCATAATCAATTCCATACTTTTGTGTGAAGCCTTTAGCAACTAATCTTGCCTTGTGTCTTTCAACACTCCCATCACTGTTAAACTTGGTCTTGTAGACCCATTTGGTGCCAATATTTTTCTTGTCATGCGGAAGCTCTATCAACTCCCAAGTGGCATTCCCCATGAATGGAATCCATCTCTTCTTCCATGGCTTGCACCCAAACCTCATTAGTACATGCATCTTCAAAACACGATGATTCAAAATCAGCCTTGGCTAATAAATCAAAATTCACTGTCTCACCTATTGGGTTTTCTTCATGTACTTGATTTCCACTCCTCTAGTAGATATCACTCAATCTCCTTACCTTCCTTGTAGAACTTGGAGAAGAAGCTAGACTTGAACTTGGTACTGAAGAACTTGATGAAGGGCTGCTTGGTGAAGTTAAACCACTGGATACATAAACATTAGTTGTCTGCTCATGATCAATCAGCAAGTATATCATCATTCAAAAAAAAAATTGGCTTCTCAACATGGCATTTTAAATGACCATAAACTCCCCCTTCATCAAAAATCACATCTCTTGAGACAATAAGATTATTAGTGATGGGATTATACAATCTATAAGCCTTGCTTTTCTCACTATACCCAATAAAAATGCATGACTCACTCTTTGCATCTAACTTATGTCTATTCTGATCAGGTACATGCACATAAGACAAACAACCAAAAACTTTGAAATGATTAACATTAGTCCTTTTCCATACCAAGCTTCGTAAGGAGTCATCTTTTCTAGTGCACTAGTGAAGCTATAGTTGAGGATGTACACTATTGTAGCAACTGCATATCCCCAATAAGAATTGCTCAATCCCTTGGTTTGTAACATGCACCTTGCCATTTCAACCACAGTACGATTCTTCCTTTTAGCTACTCCATTCTGTTGAGGTGAGTATGCAATAGTAAGTTTCCTCTTGATGCCATTAAAATCACAATAACTTTGGAAAGCCTTTGAGCAAAATTCTCCTCCATGATCAGTCCTTAAACACTTGATCTTGCATCCTTTCTCATTTTCCACAAGGGCTTTAAACTTCTTGAATGTATCTAGGGCTTCATCCTTGGCCTTTAAAAAATATACCCAACAATTTCGTGAGTAATCATCAATAAAAGTGATGAAATATGATGACTTACCCAAACTCTTAGTCTACATAGGACCACATATATCTGAATTGATGAGCCCTCCATGCATTTCCCTTGCATGCTTTCCTTTAGCACAACCTTCACAAACCTCCTTGTGTTCCTCAACCTTGGGCAAACCCAAAACTAATGCATACGAGGTTAGAAACTTCAAACTATGAAAATTTAAATGCCCATACTTGAGATGCCATAACCAACTTGAATCCTCATAAGCCATATTTGCCAAACTGTTGTTATGTTGACCAAACCTCAAGGGGAACATCCTGTTTCTTGTCATAGGAACAACAATGATCACCCTATTACCCTTATTCTTATCATAGATAGTACATGTCTTATTCTCAAAGACTACTTTATAATTTTTCTCACATAGCTGCCCAACACTTAAGAAATTGTGCTTCAATTATGGAGTATAATAAATATCATGAATACTCTTTATACCTTCTTTTGTTTGGACCTCCATAGCTCCTTTGGCAGTAACCTCCAACGATTTATCATCACCAAGCTAAATCTTGGATTTGAAACTACCATCCTTTGTCGAGAACAACTTCTCATTCCCTATCATATGGTTAGAGCATCCAGAATCTAGGTACCAAACATCTTTATTAGTATTTTCACCCTTGGCATAAGATAAAAATAAGTGATTAGGAGGATTATCACTACTGTCTTGAGCATAGTTAGCACTTTTACCTTCTTTCAATCTGCATTCTCTTTCAAAGTGGCCATACCTGTTACAATGGTAACATTGAACATTTCTCTTATCAAATCTGCCTCTAACTCTTCCTCTGGAACCACCTCTTCCTCTTGAGCCACCTCTACCTCTACCTCTTGAGGAATTTTGGCTTTGCCCTTTACCTTGGCCTTGATTTATTTTGGCACAACTGCTGCTTGCATCTTCATTTTTTGTGATTAGTAATTTAGAGGAAAACGCTTTCTCTACACCTTCAAAAGAATCTTTCAATCTTTCTTCATGCTCGACATCAGGGATCCAGCCAGTTGATCAAACTGTAGTTTTGTCAAATCCTTGTTTTCTTCTATGATTATATTGCTACATGATTCCATCTGGGTGTCAAAAATCTCAACACCTTTTTTTATCAAAACTTCATTGCTTACAATTTTCCCAAGTGTAGCCATTTTATTGACAACATCTTTGACTCTAACACAATAATCACTTATACTTTCAGCTTCTTGCATCTTCAAATTTTTTGAATTCTTGCTTCAATGTCTGAAGCTTGACCACTTTAACTTGATCACTACCCTGGTAAGCTTCTTGTAGAGTCTTCCAGGCATCTTTGGCAGTTGTTGCTCCTGATATTCTTGGAAATAAGCTCTTATCAAGAGCTATATAAATGTGAAACAAAGCTTGAACATTCTTTTTCCTTGCTTCCTTTCTTGTTGTTCTTTCATTGGCTGTAAGGGCATTCCAATCAGCTGGCTCCTCATAACCCGATTCAATAATCTCCCATAAATCTTTTCCAATCAAAAAGGTTAGCATATTAATGCACCAATAATCATAATCATTCCCATCAAATTCTAGAAGGGGCATATGGTTAGAATTCAACATGATTAACTTTGGCAAAATTCCAACAATAAAACTTTAACCCAAAACAATCTTGCTTGCTCTAATACCACTTGTAGAATCTAAAACTGCCTCTGTTCTTATAGCCAGCTGATTAAGAAAATATAATAATAGAGAAAACAACTAACAACAATAAAAATTGCAGAGATAAAATAAAACACAACTCATATTAGAACAACACACACATTCTATATTACTGCTTAATAAAAAGAATACAAAGATTCCCTATAAATAGAGTTTTCCAACTTCGCTAACAAAAAGAATTCAAAGTCTATAAAAATAGAACATGCATGGAATGCAATATTTGGTGAAAAATAAACCAACAGTTCTTAAGAAATCTCTAATCTAAGAATAGTCTAACTGCATGCATAGCATGCTTTATTTGCATGAGAAATAAAAAACTATTAACTAAATTAATCTAGTTGCATGCTGGTGTATGGTGGTGGAGGCTAAAAACAATTACGAGCTGCATGGAGCTACACGCTCGAGCAATTATCAACAGTAATAAGCATATGGAAGTGTATTAAAGTTGGACACTAAATACTCCTAGCATTAACATTTCTAAGCAATTTGCTAGCCACCAAGTTTACAACTTGGACATGGGTCATAGGTACAAATGGTTGTATTAGTATTTTACTTGCGCAAAAATTCAATCATCTAATTTCCATAAGCTAAGATCAGAGGCAATCTTTATTTTTCAACATGTAATGGTAGTGTTAGAATCTCTTTCATTTTTAATCAGGTTTTTAATTGATTTGGACAATTTCAGCATTGCACATCTACTAGTACAAGTTTCCTTAATCAAGCTTATCTTCTATGCCATGAAGACATTTATCTTTGCCTTTATCAATGCATTTTATCAAAGATATCTATAAGTAATAATATATTCATCCTTAGGATATTCAATACTAGGTTTTTTGTATTGAATTTAGTTCAAATAAATTATAACACCGACTTTATTTATTGTTTGGAGAACATAGATTAGAATGGCAAGTGTCGTACAAACACTTTGTGGGCAAGCTTTTGGAACCAAGAAGTACAAAATGCATGGAATCATATTCCAACAATCTATGCTACTAATGATAGCCATTGCTATGCTTTTGAGTGTATTCTATATGTTTGCAGAGCCTATATTGATTCCATTGGGCAGAAAATAGCAATACTTGCTCAGGGAGCCATCTTTGCAAAAGGGTTCATTATAATTATTTTCCTTTGCTCTGAGTTGTCCCTTGCAGAGATTTTTACTGTCTCAAAATATAGTGGCTTCTCTTTCCTATAATTCTATAGCCACTTTTCTACTACATGTTCTTCTAAGTTGGATAGTTGTTTATAAGCTTGCATTGGCCCTGTTAGGAGGTTCATTATTTCAATTTAGTTTAATTTAGCCAAATTTGAATTCAAAGGACCTTATTTAAGTATTTATCTAACAAAACTAAATTGTCATCTTCTATGCTCTCTTATTTTGTTTTAAATGTGATAATTTGTTGACTTAGAGATCTGGTTTTTCTTAATTAATAAAAAAACCAATGGCAGGAGATTATTTTACATATATTTATGGGTTAGAGTAAAAGATTAATTCAATTGTTGGTGTAATTATTTATTCATATAGGATATAATTACACCTTACTTAAGTTGACTTAGGTAAATGCATAACATCATAGTTTGCATATGAGACACTTAGGGATGTGCATATGTAGGAGAAATTCCACCTTTTATGGTGTGATATTGTTGTTACTTTATCATATCTAGTTATTGTGGGATGATAATTCCACTTTAGGTGGGTGATCCACCTCATGTGGAATATTTTATTATTTCTCCTACCCACCCTTGCATCTCATTGAGCCACATGTCAGCTTTGTGTGCTCTCTTGTCTCTTAACCTTGCCTTTATAAGGAGGCTCATCTACATTCTATGTAATTTTCTAATGATCATTTTGATATTTTATGCATAATATTGACAATACCATTTATTCTCTATTTTTTCTCTCTTTTGTGCTATTCAATGTGCTCTTAATATTGGCTATTTTCAACAAATTCTTAGATGGTATCAGAGCCATTAGAGTGTTATCGGTTTGCCAATTGAGAGAAATTTGATGCTATTTGGGGTTTTGCATTTTGGAGCTTTCTATTGCAGGTTTTTTGGAGGTTCTTGGGTTAGCTCTAAGGTCACCATTGGATAAGGAGGTTCAAGAAAGTCAAAATTGCCTTTTATTTCGTCCAAATCAACTATCTGAGGCCAAATCTAGAGTCATTTGAAGGTGGAGGGTGGTGACTTGTCCCAGGAGCGATCTGCAATTTTGGAGCATTTTTGGCCAAATTCTTCATCGCCATCGTGCTTCGAAGGTCCAAAAACACTAAGATCGCCCGTCCATTCGTCCAAATCAGCCTTCGCGACTCCAAGTTGAAATTTTCCCCTCCCTGACTGTTGTACGGACTTGCAAGTATAGGTTTGAAATTTTAAAAAAAATATTAAAAATCTTTGTTTTTAATTATTTTTCAAAAAATTAAAAAGCGAATTTAAAGTTATTTTTTTGGGGGAATTTTTAATTATTTCAAACCTTTGTTTTAAAAATTTGGGACCATTTTTACAAGGCACACAGGGAACTTGTGACTTCCCATAGGGAACCTATGACTCCCCACAGGCCCTATGGGTATCGCAGGGAACACCTGCAACCACCCGCAAGCCCTGCCATTGCAAGGTACCTGCGGGTGACGTAGGTTGTCCTACGACCCCCGTAAGGGTTTCAAAAATAACCTTTTTTATTAAATCACTTTTAATTAATGTTTTTAAAAAATGTTTTTTATAATGGTTTTTAATTAAAAAAATTAATGTGTTTTTTTTAAATGTTAAAATTAAAAAAAAATCCTTTATTATTTATTTAATAAAGTTTTTTAATTAATTTTTTATTAAATATTTTAAATAAAAAATTTAAATTTTAAAATATTAATTTTTTTTCTTTATTATATCGGGGCATTAAAATAAATGTTTTTATTAAGATTTTCAATCTTTTAAAAACAAAATTTATATTAAATAAGCAAAATTGGGAACAATTTTTTTTTCTTGTCACTCCATACTTGTATGCAATGTTTGCAGCCATTGGGGGGGTTATTGCTCCTATATTTTTCTTAGAGATATTCCAATCAGAGGGCACATTTTCTACAGTATTCTACAAGGCATTTTCTTGGTGGCATCGTCATCATTAGTTTTCAGCTTTGCACATATTTGGTTGTGTTGTATGCTCTTGCATGAGCTATGTTGTATCGCACTATTACAAAGTGCCACACCTCCTTGTACTTTGTCATTATTGACATATTTTGATGTAATCCTCTTGTACACTTAGATTAGGAATATTCATGTGATACTTTTATTCTCTAGTTGAGAAGGTATTTGGATTGAATACATCTATCATTAGTGCTCATCCATCTATCTCCATGCTTAATCTTCTTTTTTTTTGAAGTTTGTGATTCATCATCATCGACATTAGTACTTGGTTTTGTCACACTTTGACATTATTGGTGCAACATGGGCTCTATTTCTTTCTAATAGGGAGGTATTTTGGTCAACATCATTGGAACATCCTTGCAGTAGATTCTACATTGAGGGGGGACTTCATGGTCTTTCCTCTTCTCTATTTTTGGGGGAAGTTTTTTCCTACATGGTTTTCTCCCTTCATTTGTGAGAGAATTCTTCGCATTGGTTTGATTGCATTACATTTGTACATGGGTACCTAACATGGCCTCGTTGCCAGGACCCATCTTGCATTGTTAGTGCATTCCCCTAAGTTGTGGGGGGTATTGGTGTAATTATTTATTCATATAGGATATAATTACACCATACTTAAGTTGACTTAGTTAAATGCATAACATCATAGTTTTCACATGAGACACTTAGGGATGTGCATACATTGGGAGTGTGTATGTAAGAAAAATTCCACCTTTTGTTGTTACTTTATCATATCCAGTTATTATGGGATGATAATTTCACCTTCGATGGATGATCCACCTCATGTAGAATATTTTATTATTTCTCTTACCTACCCTTGCATCTCATTGAGCTACATGTCATCTTTGTGCGCTCTCTTGTCTCTTAGCCTTGCCTTTATAAGAAGGCTCATCTACACTCTATGTAATTTTTTAATGATCATTTTGATATTTTATGCATAATATTGACAATACCATTTATTCTATATTTTGTCTCTCTTTTGTGCTATCAATGTGCTCTTAATCTTGGCTATTTTCAACAAATTGCCTAAAGCAATGAAAAATAGTACTATATGATTCTCCTTTTGTGTTAATTTTAACATGAAACTATTATAGATATTGAACCTAAGAGATTTAAATATGATCTCAAACCATTAACTCAAATGTATTTCTTGGTGTGCAACAAGAATTACTTGAGCTGGGACATGCAATTAATGTTGAATATGTTGGAGGTGGATGGAGAAAGGCACATAGAAAATTAACAAGTAGAATTACATATAAA
Organism: Cryptomeria japonica; assembly: GCF_030272615.1. Taxonomy (NCBI): domain Eukaryota; kingdom Viridiplantae; phylum Streptophyta; class Pinopsida; order Cupressales; family Cupressaceae; genus Cryptomeria; species Cryptomeria japonica. The sequence continues at coordinate 21,422,929 of NC_081411.1, read as the reverse complement.
AATTATAATGTGCTATTGTAGACACAAAAACACATATTTTATTGTTTTGTCTAAAATAGATTACATCTACCTCTATTTATAGGTGTCCTAGGAATAGTAGAGTACTTTCTAGAAATATCTTTCATTGACAACTATTCTCCTTGATTCCTCTACTTTATCAATTTTTTTATATGTATAATAAATGCTGGCAAGTGGTAGATTCAATTTTGGTAGGTGGTAGAAATTACCACATAATTCCTACACCCCCCCTTAAATTCTACCACTAATTACATCAATATTTACAATGGCCAAATTGTCTATTAAATATTCAAATTTCTCTTTTAATTAAGCTTTTGTGAATATGTTTGCAAATTGATCTTTAGATCTACAATTCTATAGATTGATTTCCCCATATTTTACTAGTTCTCGAATAAAGTGATATCTAGTATCAATATGTTTGCTTCTTTTATGAAAGAAATGATTCTTCAATAATACAATAGCAGACTTATTGTCATAATAGATTGTTGTTGTTTCTTTTTGATCATGCATTAAATCCATCAAAACTCTTTGCATCCACACTGCTTGACATGCTGCTAATGTACCTATTATTTATTTTGTTTTAGTAGATGAGATGGTCGCTATAGGTTGTTTCTTTGATGCCCATGCCATAGATTTTGTTCCAAAATGAAATGCATATTTAGATGTACTTTTTTTATCATCTATATTCCCTGCAAAGTCACTATCTGCATATCTAATCGATTTAAAATCATCTATTGTGGAATATAATATCCCATAATCCATATCCCCTACAATGTACCCCAATATTCTCTTTCCATCTTGCTAATGTAAATTCTTTGCTGAGTCCATGAGTCTAGATATCAAACTAGCTCCGTACATAATATCTGGCCTAGTTGTAGTGAGATACATCAAACTTTCGACAAGGTTTATGAAGATAGTTGTATCCAAATAAAACCCTTTATCTTCTCTGTCGAGTTTTGTTCCTGTTGCTATAGGTGTAGATGTTGGATTGCAATTTATCATCCTAAACCTCTTAAATACATCTTTTGCATATTTTCTTTAACAAATGAAAATTCCTTTATAAATTCGTATTACTTGAATTCCAAGGAAATATCTCGTTAATCCTAAATCTGTCATCTCAAAATCCTTTTTCATTGCTGATTTAAACATATCTGTAGATAAATTTCTAGTAAAAATTAAATCATCAACATATAAATAAACAATTAGAATCTAACTATGCTTGTTGATCTTCATGTATAGTGTACGCTCATTGTTGCTTCTGGGTAAAAGTACAAAGTTGTGTCACACTTTTATAAAGGAAATGGGCAATGTTGATTCAACTTTTTAAATTATATCAATAGAAACTGAAATATATGTTTTGAATTTTGAAATGATGTAAACTAATAAAATTTATATTCTTTTGTCTATTTTATGTTTGTAATTTTAATAAAAAAATAAAAAATTATTTAAATGTAGTTTTCTATAAAGTAAACACTATAATTTAGTTGTTGATAAAATATTGAAATTGAAGTTACACAAGCCACCACACTATATTTAGTAAATTTTACCATTTTTTCTTTAATTTTTTTGTGTATATTGATAACTCGAAACTTTAGTGCATGGATATATCTTTTACTAATTTTTATAAATATATATTTTTCAATAAATTTGAAAAGTTGTGTGTGCTGAAATATAACTCTTTCCAATTCCCACCACCTTTTTTCTTAATTATTTATCCAAATTAGAAAAGAATTATATCAGCTTGGCATAAATTCTTTTCTCTAATCACCATATTTTTTTTCAAATTTTTTAAATAAATTTTAGTATTTTTCCTTGGCAAGATAATCAACTTTATATTTTAGAGTTGATAACCTACTTTCAAGAAAAATAAAATATTAAATATAAAAAATAACTAAAATATTAAAAGATATATATTTTGGAAAATTCACTTATAGTTCTATAAAAGGGTATTTTTACATTTCAAATGAAATATTATTTATAAGAGTAGGAGTTCTTGAAACATCGGTTTTTTTTGGTTTTTTTTTTGGGGGTAATTGGACCCAAAGTGGTTTAAAATATATATTTAGTAGATACTTCTAATTGGAAAAGTTATGGCCCATATATAACTTAGCTATAATGAATCTATATAAACCATATGTTTGACTAAAATTATTTTTTAGTTATAATTACTTAAATTCACTTGTGCTGATAAGTTGGCCTGAAATGTGACATGAATTTGTGCTTTTACCCTTCTGTTGAATCCATTACTGATCATATATGAATCTATTATGCTAGACCAAGCTCTTGGTGCTTGTTTTAACTCACAAAATGCCTTTTTCAACCTATATAGCTTGTCTTCATATCCTTTTACTACATATCTTGGTGGCTTCTGCAAATAAACTTCTTTAAAAAACCATTTAGGAATTTTGATTTGTCATCTATTTGAAAGATCCTCCAAATTTTTTTGTGTTGCAATGGATAATACCATTCTAATAGTATCAAGTATTTCTATGGGTGCAAATGTTTCATTGTAATCAACCCCATATTGTTGTGCAAATCCCTTGGCTACTAACCTCACCTTGTACTATTCTACATATCTATTTCCATTAAATTTAGTCTTGTAAATCCATTTCAATCCTTTGCTTTCTTTTTCCATAGGCAAATCTACTGACTCCCATGTGTCATTATTTTCTATAGACTTGATTTCTTCATTCATTGTGTTAACTCAATGCTCTTCTTTAATTGCATCCTCAAAATATGTAGGAACATAAGCAAATAAAGAAAAGTTTGATCGTGATTCTATTCTATATCCTTGATCATAAATTTCTTGTAAAATTCTAGCTTTCTTTCTTGTAATTCTTGATCTTAATGATGCAAGTATATGATTAGAATCATAATTACTTGTGAATTCAGAGAGGAATGACCTGACGATTCTCTTTATGAATTGTCTCCATGTGGACTTCTTGATGAAGTACCCTCTTGCAAACTTGATTGATATCCTTTCCCTTCTTGATCTTTATCTTCTTATTTATTATGAGGTGTTTTTGAAATTATTTTGTCTACACCTTCATCCCAAGATTCTTGACTATAGATCCTTTGATCAATTACTTCACATTTCAACCAGCTATAACTAAATAATCTCCTATCCTTTGGTGGCTATGCCTCTTTCAAATAGTAGGATTTCATCAAAACAAGCCTCTCTTGGATACAAATGTGTCCCTCCAAACAATGATTAATATTTAATATTTGATTGTAGTTTGTAGGAATTCTCTAAGAAGCTAATTAAAAAAAAAGACCATTTAATTTTCCAATTTCTTAGAAGGATTGTAGTATTTATAATACTATTCTATTGTAAAAAGAAAATGCAGCACAAGAATTTGTAATGATCTTGGAGTCAAAAGGGCCAAAGCTACAAGTTTTCAGATGTTGTTGTGACCACATCTATCATAATAAATCTCATCTTGGCCATTATAATATTAGAACTTCACAAATCCCTTGGCCACCTATTCACAAGCAATACCACTTCATCAAGAGACTAGTTTCTTCTACGACACTATTAATTGCAATATCTATCTTTCTAAATGGTGTCAAACCTATTCTTTTAGGTTCCACTCCACTGCTTCCATGCTAACATCCTCTAAGACCATTATACTTTATTTTAGTCTTACAATTGGTAACAAAATTAACTCTATTTGCATGAAGAAAATAATGTTCTTCTTAGTCAATGTATTATAGTTTAGCTTTAAAATGAAGAGATTGGTTGATGTAACAAGTATGACATTTGGATTTGGGTGACAAAAAATTGTTGCATATTTCAATATCATCTCTTATTACATTGTCAATTTGTCAACTAGAATAATTTAGGGTTATGTAGCAAAACTAGGAGCAAAGGTGTCAAACATAGCACTCTAAGATGCTGGAAAAATTTAAAAATAATTTTCATCATGATATTAAACATTAAACAATATTTTTTTTAATTTGTACTACAGACATTAATTCTCTTTATTTTTATACTATGTACATATTGCAATAAAGAGGTACCGCATTTTAAGCATAGGAGACATTCATGCTTATTAAGTTTTAGGTTAGATGAATATTAAATCATAAATTGATAATTAAATGTAAGACAAGATACATTCAATTAACATCAAATGTTGTCTAGTCATTCATATAGTATCTAAAAATATTAAATCGGGAGAGGCCCGAACCTTACATATTCGTAGCAAAAGGCGATAAAACTAGGGACTCATGAGGAATGAGAATCCATTAACAAAAAACTACTACTAATCAAACCTAGCAAAAACCACTAACACTAACAAACTCAAAAACTAAAACCAATCACCAGAAGCAACCAGACACAACAAAACAACAAAAATAAACACTCTCCCACTGAAAGCACAAACCAATGGCTTACTAGGTGGGAGATAAATCGAACTTCCTATCAACATAGATATCATTACCCTTTTCCAACATAGAAAGTTTTTTAGATGAATCTTTCCTAGAGGAAATAGTCAAGGAGTCTTGTGTGGCTTTCATCTTTGAAAAAAACACTTCCAACCCCGTCATAGATGGGGACTCCAAATGTCTTATTTTCTTCTCTTGCCTCCTCACAATCTCATCCTGAATATCATGGAGAGAAATAGAGTTATTTTCTATAATTTCCTTAAGTTGGTCAAACATGTTCTCGATAGTCCACCTCATTTTTTCTTGATTTTCCTATAGAACCTCCACCATATCAATCAAATCATTCACATTCTTAGTTTGACCAATTTTATCTATGATCTCATAATTGAATTTTCCACCACTTCCCATTTCTTGATCATCCCGACAAACTTCCCAACTACCATTCAAGCCCTTTCCTCCTTCTCATGGTCCAACCAACTAGAGGCTTTGACCTCTGCTTCTAAGATAGCTTCAAGCCTATTAATATTCTTTTACACTCAAATTGACCCAACAACCATAGGATAGTTGTTTCATGTTTGTTGAACCCCTCAAAAAGTTCATCAACCTTAGCCCAAAAGAGGGGAAATTCCTCCTTAAATAAAGCACTCTGGGAGAGGATTTTTACAAATCATATGGGGAATGAGGGGATGGGGGATTAACCTCTTTACTCTCAATATTATTTGAGGCCCAATCAACCCTCTAGACCAAGAAGAGGTCATATCCTATGATTCCTCTTCGACAATGACTATTTTCTGAGAAAAGTTTACACCAATAGGGGAGCCCAAAGGGGTCTTGAATTTAGTATTTTGAGAGGGACTAACCCTAGTACACACCTTATGAGGTTTAGTAGAAGAAACAACCACAAATTGATTAACCAAAATCTCAACATAGAGACCCATACTTGAACTAGGGTTAGGGGGTTAATATTAGGGCCACTAGAAGGGGTTAAAATAAAATAGAACTTATAGAGACACAAGATGAGCCCTTGATTCAAGGGAAGGGAGCCTTTAGAATTTGTAACCTCTACAAACTGGGGAATAGAAATGAAAATTCAGAAGGGAAGATTCATCCTTACCTTGTGCCAAAGGTGATTGAGCATCAAGAATAATTGAGAGTGAAACCTTTTGAAATTTCCGTTGAGAGTGAAGAACTTCATCAAAAGCACATTCGTGCCTTCCAAAAACTAGGTACGTCATTCATCTTGAAACTGCTTTGGTGGTGGGTCACCTTCTTGCCTGGGCCTAGAAATATTTTGAAATCTTGCTTATCGTTCCCTTTAGGATTATTTTGGAAATCCTTTCTCTTGATAGGAAGCCCCATCACCACAACAATAGTCTCTAGTAACACGGTAAATTTCACCTTCCCCACTTGAACAACACCATTTTTCCATGACTGGGCATATTGATCAGAAATCATAGTTAAATCCCTTCATACTCTCCACATAATTAGTTAAATTACCTTCAACCACTTTCTCCCAAAGGGCATTATTTTCTTTATACTTTTCACAGGAATTTGACCTATTTTGGATTAAGTCCTCAATACTTTTCACACAAACCAGGATGGAAATAAACCCTTTCAGAAGTGGTAAAGTAAAAATTACTTACCTTTCCATTAATGCATCAATCTACCTCAAGAAATTATAGAAGTACACTATAGAGAAGAAACTGAACAAAAATGCTTCAAATGTTTTGGTGCCATAGATTTAGTTTTTCTCATCTGACATGACATGTATTTCACCAGGGAAATCATGTGGATCTGTCTAGACTTTAATGTCGTCGGAGAAGGGGCCCAGGTTGGAAAGCTTGTCGGTAGTGTTATTACCTTCTCTTAAAATGTGTTCAAACATGACGTGGTGAAGTACAATGGTGACATGAAGGCAATTCGAAATGGTGTTCACCCCTTGCCAGCTAGATATGACTACACCTTATAACATCATGATTATGCTCTTTGAGTCCCCTTCAATAATTAACCTCCTACCTTTATCCTAGGTGATAGAAATGCCAATAAAGGTCGCCATCATTTCAACCATACTAGAAGTTTGAGTGTACTTAGATTTGCCATGTAGGCTACCACTAGTTTTTTCTCTAAAGTCTCTTTTTACACACCCTCTCCCACCCGATCTAGATTCCCCTTAGAGGATCCAAGTCATTCATGTAGGATAAGACTATATTAATTTTTAATTTTGTTATTCTTTAACAACTATCTTTAAATTGATATCTCTTGGTTTACTATGCATAAAAAATTTAAAATATAGGTATGCTAGTTGAAAAATAATGGCATAATTCTACTTCAAACTCTAAATTTAACTATTCTACATGCTATTTTTATGGTGAGAGGAATTCCTACATAGAGAGCATAAACCTTGGTAAAAAATTTTAAATGTGAATTCCATTCTCCCATCTAAACAGCTAAGTTGGCACATATTTTTTGTAACCACTAGATTTTGTATAAATTAAGCTAGAAAGAGGTCCTTCAAGTTGTCTTGCATGCTAATGTTATTGTTGATAGTGTTAGACATGTTATTTTTTTTGCATGTATGGAAGAATAGGTGTAGATTTATTTTTAATAATCATGATGATCATTAGGAATTTATATTTGTAAGGCTTTACTATGATGTTTTATACTATATTTCTTCTCTATTTTCTCAACTACAAGTTGAGGCTGAAAAGAATTTAAAGATGGAATTCCAAATTCAATGAATCAAAATCTCAAGTTACACAATTTCTTGGTAAAAAGAAGGTTGGCATGGGGCAAAGTTTAAGACATTTCTCACAAGTTCCATTGTTTCTCACTATCTACTTATTATTGGTCACTTTGATAGTCATATTGTTGGTCTATTATGTTCTTTTGTTAATGCTTACTTGGTTCTATTGATGGTCTTTTCATGTCACACTTTATTGCTAGTCTTTCTATGTACTATTGTTAATGTTTATTTTATGTCCATTTACTAGTCACCTTTGTTGTTGGATAGCTTATTATTATAATTTTTTATTGCAAGATCTTATGTAATTTACATTCTTTCAGTAAAAAAATGTTGAGGTGTATGGATTGGAAGACCATAACTTTATTTCTCAAAGATATTGTTGGCAACCTACAAGTTGTAGAATCTAAAAAAATAGAGACTATAGTATAGAAACACATAATGCAAGACACATACACCATAGAAGAATAAAACTCTATTATTACTAAGGACTATTATACAACAATCTATCAATCTTACAAAAATTCATAGTTGAATATAAATATAGTTTACTACCACTAAGAAATAGTTCATAGCCATAAAAGAAAGAAGTAAACCTGCATAATTTATATCATACAAACTTCATTCCACTTGATGAGTAGTAGATAAATGGTGAAAAAAACAATATTAATAGTTATCTAAAAGGAAAACTAAACATAAATTGACTGTCAAACTATGAAAGTAAATAAACATAATGGTGCATAGCACGGAGGCTCATGCATCACTGTCAAACATTCTGCCTTGATATTGAGACTCGTGTGCTATGATCTCAAAGCTTTGAAAAACTAGATTATTGTAACTCAATCTGACCTTGTTAGTACAAGATAATGCAATGTGGAAAAATCCAAACCTTTTCAACTCATTGCGCAACATTTTCGTCCAACTTATTTAATTTTAGTATTTAATTGATCAGGTCACAAACAAGCACGTACACAAAATTTCCCCTACTAGGTTTAGGCCTGTTTTAGCCATAATTAATCTATTTCAAAATACTTATGACTTCAACTAAATCGATTAGAAGACAAAATCTATCTTAACATGAATCAAATTTGTGATATTCCATAGTTCAATTAATTTATCAATTATTAATTAGTAAATTGTTCATTTAACATACTAGAGAGTTAATTATATCATACTAGATAATTAATTTTATCATCCATAATTCTTAATGCAAGTGTCAGCCTACATTACTACTTCAGTTCTAAGGAAGAAGGGGATATCTATGTTACCAAAGCGCTCAGAGACCAAAATACAATAGGCTCCCTCAAAGTTTACGGTTCCAAGCTCTATCTTGGGACCATACCCTCCAAGTTTACGGGATTCTGATCCTTATCCTATCTTGGGAATCATCCTATTGATTGTATTTAGACTTCCCCTCTTTGGAAACAACTCCATTCCCAACTTTCTTAAATACTGACAGTAGTAACAAGCATTAGGCTATAAGTATAATAACTTGTCATGAATTAAGAATATATATGAAATTAAGTATAACTGTCATACATATTGTAGTCCATATTAATGTTATTATTAAATTTTGTAGAAGAACATTATTAGGTATCATATATTAAGCATACATATTAAGCACATCCCCATGCATACCACCTAGAACAAAGATGTTACTGCCTGTAACTTAATAACAGTTCTGATCTGATCCGATCTGAGGTGATATCACTGGATGCTTTGATTCTGTTCTTTTATGTCTCTTAATATGAGGGAGAGGTCACACCTCCTCATCATGTATGCTCTTTGGCAAGAGACACACCCTTTCACCATCAGCACCTTTTGAAAGAGTGCAACTCTTCATTATTTCTGCCCTTTGAAAGGGACACAACCTTTCATAATCAGATCTGCAACTCTTATTTAAACCAGATCTTAACCACTACATAAAGTTGCAGCCCAAACGAAAGAATAAGCCCTTAACAACAAGCTTAATTAACCAAGCATCCTCTTATAATATTTGGTTTAACAAGGACTAAATAAAAGATTCATTCATTTAACATTTAATGTTTTCATTGTCATCAAAGTCATCTTATTGAGAGATCCTTATATTTACTAACCTATCACCAAAGAAGGAAGTAACAAGAGACGGATTACATGATTAAATCTGATCACTAGTTAGTACGAACCTAGCTGTGATACCATGTTGATTTTATACTTTCAGATTAATGTAAAACTTAGAAATAAGAATTTAGTTTCTAATTAATTTGTTTGTTGTTAAAATTTAGAAATTTCTAGATCTAGGCATAGCATAGAAATGAACAAATAAGAACAAAACACAATTACCCTGGGAAAACCTCCTAGGAGGAGAAACCCAGCCAGAAAAGATCCTCAGATCTAATTATGGATTATATTCATATAATGATTGCAACACTTATCCCAAGTACTTGAAGATGTATGTACTTAGGGTTGATAAGGTCTTCCACAAGACTGCACTTTCATAAGCATCAAGCCTTCAAGTCTACCCCCTTTAACACTTCAAACAACAATCCGGTCCACACCCTATGTCTGCATTATATTGTATTTGAAGTCTGCACCTTTGCTGGACTGCAACCTTAGCACCTTGACCTAGATCAGTTTGCTCTCCTTATGATGATATTTGCACCTGAAATTTGCACCTTTAATGGCAAATACAGTTTGCTAATATTGCTTCTTCAACTTCACATTTTGGCAGATGGATATTTCACATAGAAGGATATTGATTGTGTGTTGAATGAGGTGGATGTGTCTTTACTTATATGTGATGCAGGATCCATTTATTTCGACCTATGATAAATTAATAACCTTTAATTTATTGTATCTCTTTAACCAAAATGTTTTATAGGGTCGGCCCTATTCATGTTAGCACATTATCTTGCATGTAGCGTGGGGTTTTATGAAGTGTTGTGAGATATAGGGCCTAGCCCTACACATTGAAGAAGGGGTTGGCCCCTTGGGCGGATTCCAATGTTGCCCAAGGAAATTGGAATCCGCCATTCCCTAATTACAATCAACACTCCCTCTTAATTAGGGAGAAATATAATCTTACAACCAGGTTACAAGATTAGGGCCCAGCCCTAAGTAATACATACACAATTATTCATGCACATCATGGAGTCTTTCCATGCTATCGATCACACATATCCATCATTCATTGTCTTTACCTCAGTCTTCTCCTAAAGAAGAATGTAACATCATAATCTTCCATCTTGTACCCAAGCATAGATTGGAGTTACATAATCATTGTTCTCCATAAGCATAAAATAAACATAGTCCTCCATCTTGCACACAAGCATAGAATGGAATCTAATAAACATGATCCTCCATCTTGAACACAAGAAAGGAATGGAATAAACATAATTAGAATATTGTAGTCTTCCATCTTGTACACAAGCATAGAATGGAACTACATAACATAGTCTTCCAGCTCACACACAAGTATAGACTGGATCCACCTTACATTGCCCACAGAGGGTGGAGAGAAATTTTTCTACCATCTTACATTACCCATAGAGGATGGTAACAATTACTCTTCTCCTTGAGAAGATTACACTACCACCTTACATTGCTTGCAAAGGGTGGTTGATACAACACAATGTAACACTGAGGTTGAGACTCCCTCTCAACCAAGATGGTGTTCTCCATAGCTCCAAGTCTATCTTTTGAAGTACTCAAGCTTCAAGAGACTTGGTGAGAACATCTGCAGCACAGGATTGTCCTGCCATAAAACACTGAATTGTCAGGTATCTCTATACAACCCTGATAATAAATCAAAACAACATAACTAGAATTTTGAGAAACCACACTACTTCTCTTGATGCAACACTTGCAACAATGTATTTAGCTTCAGAAATACTCAATGCAACTGAGGACTATCCCTGTTGGTCCAACAGATCGCAGCGGGTGGATGTTTGAAGTGTTTTCCTTGTCCGTAACACTTCTTGACCAATCTGAACCTAAGCAGCTTCAGCCCACAATCAATTGTGTCTTGCAAATATCAAAATATGCTTGGTTGCAAAAATATGCTTAGCTTTGATTAGCTGAAGCACTCACCAATCAACTTGCCTCTATTCAGATGAATTTGCAAGATCATAGTTGGTTGCAGACATACTCAACTTCTTTAAGTTAGTTTCCATATAAGTTTACAATCCATAATTCTAACATAACAATAGAAAACTTGACTTAGAATAATTTCTTTAGATCCTTGCCACACTTCTAACCAAGAAGTAATGCATTTTAGGTTTAGATCTTCCATCTCAATTATGAGCTAATTCTTTCTTATATTAAATCATGAGGCTATCTTTATCAGTCAAAGTTAGATCATCCACATAAGGAATTGTTACCCCTTTTTTTTTCGCTTATAGCCCATCAAAAATAAGGGTCATCATTTTCGCAGAGCTTAAGTCTTCATCAATCGAGTTTTGTACTCATCTGTTGAACCTTTTATAAAGTTCAAAATTTGGGTTCAAAGGAAATGCGATCCATTAAGTTCTAAGTCTTCATTAGCATAGTCGTTGAACTTGAACTTTGAACCTTTCCGGTTCAAGGTTCAAGGTTCAATCGGTCTTTTGTCTTGTGTTTTGCGGATGTCTCTTTAGTACTAGTCTTGTGGTCACTTTGAATTTGAACCATTGAACCTTTTTTGAAATGGTTCAAGGTTCAAGGTTCATTCCCATGTCATTGAATGTTCCTTTTGTCTCTTTTTGCCTATTCGCAAATGTTGATCTTTTGTCATTGAACTTTGAACCAATGAACTTCTTTTAAAATAGTTCAAGGTTCAAAGCGGTGTTTCAAATCAACCCAATGGTGTTTAGGAAGAAAAGGCGGCGCGATGGAAACAGAATATTCCTTGTTTTCCGTGTTTTCAAATTTTAATTATGGAAAACAATCATGAGAAAGCATGTCAACTGTGTGAAATTGATTTTTAATTAATGAGCATGTTAGAACTATATCAAATCATGAGGGGTTTTACACGGATAAATGAGCTGGGGCGAAGCATGTTTTGGCACTTTTCAGTGTTTTCCATCCTTAAATATGATGCTTCTCAAGTAAGACAATTATTGTTGCCGCTGGTGAAGAGTAGAGACACGGAAGGTAATTTAGCTCAGTTTTTCCGAGGGTTACACAGTTTGATGGTGAAGACAGGTGAGTTCAATTGTTTATTTCCTCCTACTCTGTTTTAGTTCTGAAATTTGAAAAGTGTAATTCTTTGCCTCGGAGTTGATGCTGTCTGATTGATGCAATTTTAAGAAAAAATGAGACCGACTCTTCCAAAATTGGGTCGAACATCATGCTTGATTAGTACCCTCCCAGAATTAGATGATACAGCCTTTGTTCAAGATGAGTTAGATATTTTTCTAAAAAGGGCTAAGAACCCAAAAGCCAATTCCATGATGGAAAAGATAGTTCACATTTGTCTGGTTGAGGCCGCCGCATTCCCAATTGTTGCTCCTTGCCCAAAATTAGTATATGCATGCATGAACAGATATGATGCTAGTAATAGGTGTATTAGGGCCAATAATGGAGACATGCTAGTGCGGATTGACAGAGAAATAGTAATGGATGCAATTGGAATTCCTCACAAAGAGTCATATGAAGATTGGTCCATAGGAACCTCAAATGCATTTTTCTCTGAGAAGAAAAGTGTTTATTGGAGTGTCATTGCTAGAAACTGGCTCCTTAAAATACAGTAGGGAGGTTCTAGGTTGCCTAAACCCTTGACAAGAGAGCATTTTATTATAGAAGTAAGAGATATTGTGATTCTTTTGAATAGTCTTAAGGGGAATTTACATGCCTTCTATTGGGAAGACTGGATGTATTTTTACATTCAGGTATTATTATCTGGTGAGAAATACCTTGACTGGGTGCAAGTAATTGCTGAGAGATTGCACGAAGGTTTGAGTAATTTTGTTGGAATAGCGAGTTTTCATATGACTTCCTACCTGTTTTATATTTTAACTTGTATCAGAGAATGGCCAGGATTATATCAAGAACCTTGGTTGATGGAATGAAGGTCTATGAGTTCTATCCACATTTGCAGATACAGAGGTACACATAAAACTTCTTGAGATGGAATGATGTCTTTGTGGGAAGATTAACTTTTGAACTGCAGGGAAATTTGAATAATAGAATGTCACCTGAAGCATTAAAGTTGGTCAGTACATATGGGAGTTGCTTTATTCAATTTCCTAGATTTACTTATATTAGAATTGGTGGCTTTGAAGATGAACCTTTCAAATTGCCCAGATATGCTCTTGATAGTTATGTACTCTTAGGAGTTTGCAGACAGTTAGCCCATGTTGATAAGAAATTAGGGATGAAAAGTGAGTATGAAGCAATTTTCCCAGTTGAACTTGGATATTATAGTTGCAAAACTGTTTCTGATGCATTGAACTTAGAAGTGGAGCTCAAGAAAATGAATTTGCAGCCTTATGTTGCTCGGCAGGGGTTTGACAGCAAAGAATATGCAATGAAACACTTGAATGTTGATGTGAAATTTTCACATATACCCCAGTTAGAAGACTACTGGGAAGATTGTCATGATGAATTTGAAGTACGGAGAAGATTATGGTCAAGGTTCACTATACGGCAAATCATTACTTTGAAATTGTCAATGAACATAGCAGGAATACAAGAAGAGGAAGGTGAAGATGTATTGGACCTGGAGTTCAATGAAAGAGTTCATGAGCAACCTATTCCTGAAATTGACTAGGATAGGAGAGAAGAAGAAAATATTCAATCTAGAACCTTTAATGTTATAAGGAGAACAGAAAAATGGTTAAGAGACCGTAGATCTGGAATAAGATTGACCACTACCTCAGTCGAGAAATCAGTTGAGCAACCTCATGCTGCTGTACCAATTTCTTCTTCTGACATTATTGTTCATATTGCAGGTGTCACTGATACACAAAGTGAGAAGGTTCAAACTAGGAGATTTAAAGAATCACTATTTGGCCCCTCATCAGTTCGAGTCACCCGTTCCAGAAGTAAGAAGAAAAGTAAAGAAATTTCAAGAAAAGAAACTATCATAATTCTTGATAGTGAAGAGGCGCAAGTGATTATGGGTGAACCGAAAGCAAACATCCCTGCAGCTCAAGATGTAGGTAAAGAAAAGGAGCAACCTGAGGAAAACCCGATCAAGTGATAACTTTGGCTATCATGGATTCATCTGAATATCAGACGCCACCAACAAAAGAATCTCCAAATGTTTCAAGGTGGTTGGGAGCTTCAATTAGTAAGAAACGAAATGTAGTCCCTATCAGTGTACCAATGGAGGATATGGTGAGTAGATGCCTCGGGAAAACACCTAAGTCTAAGAAGCTAAAAGTAGAAGCTATGCTGGAAGTGGATGAGAATACAGGGCATTGGGTAGCTGAAGTGGCTAGGCCGATTTCAGACAAAGATCCAGAGAATGCTACTGAGAAGGATTTTGCCGCTGAAAAGGTTGATTTAGGAACTACTTCAAGCGCTGCTGATGCAAAACACCTAGAGTCCTCCACTAAAAGAATGTTATCCAGAACATGGAAGGATGAGAAGGACAAACGGGAGTTGAAACAGGTTGTTAAGTAGATGGCAAAGTACATCAATACCATACATCATCCCAGTCCACAGCCCCTGTCACAGGTTTCTCAGAGTTTTGATCCTAAATCACCCATGAACCAAAATTTGTTGGACGAGGTTCAGAGGAATCGTATGATGGCGAAAACCTTCGAGGAGTGGCTTGAATCCATAATTCAGCAAGGAACGGGGTATATCGCCAATCTGATCAGGGTGTACGAGGATGTTGTAACTGTAACTCAAGACCTTGAAACAGAGGTGTCGGCGTGGGAGAAGGAAAGGAACAAATGGGCTGCAGTATTGATTCAGATGAGAGATGTGCAGAAATATGGTGTCATGAAATTTCTCGCAGAAAAGGCAGTAAAAGATTTGGATGACAAGGTACTGTATGTGGCCAAGGAAAATATTGAATGGAGAAATTTAATCATAAAGCAAGGTCACAAAGATTCCATTAAGTTGTTGAAAGAATTGAAAGAACTCATTGCCGTGATGTAGAAAGACTTAAAGTGCATTGATGTACAACTTCTTAAGGAAGATGGACAGACCATCGAGCAGACAGTAGATATGGTGGAAAGTTTCAAAGGAAAGATGAACTTGGTTAAAGAATCAAAGTCTTTAACCAGAGATGACTTCACCAGAGTAGCTCGAATTGAATCTATGTTAGTTGTCTATTCAGATCACTTGGAAGTGCACAAAATTAAAGTTATGCAAGTGAGTATGGACAAAGAAGTTTGGAAGCAGCGCATCTTGCACATTGGGCTCCCACATTACCAGGTTGTTCATAACTTCTCCATGGCTCATATGGAGTGGCGAAATATATGTGGTACACACACCTATGAGACAATTTAAGCCATTTTCTGTTCTTATCATTATAGCTCTATTTATGGCTCTTGGCCGTTTAGTTAATTTCAGTTACGAACAGTTGTTTCTTGAAACTTTGGTTTTAGTTAATGGGTCAGTTTTATTTGCTTAAAAAAGACAATTTAGCCTAGTGGCTATAAATATTAGTTATGGATGTTTTGGTGGGGATCCATAAAAATTTTGTAAAAATTGAGAGAGCAGACTGGTTTTACTTGTTAATTTTAGTGAAATACCCATCTTTGAATGGAATGGAATATATGATACAACTTTAGAAAACCTGTGAGTTTGAATATATAAAGATTTCTGTTGGAATAATTATGTGTTCATGTATCGGATTCCTTTCTCTAATTTTTCATTTTAAGTCTGTGAATCAATTTGATGAATGAAATTAGTTGAAAGCATTTGAATATTCTGATTCCCCTTGTCCTGTGAGACATGAGCAAGTATCAATCAGAGTTCAAATATTTTTGATCATCCTATGAGTTAGTCTTTATTTGAAGTTTAATGTCTTAATATGAATTTCATTATCTATCATGAAGCATTCACGTTGTGTTAACAAGTGAATGTTAAAGCCTTTTGTTTGCTTTCTAGTTAAAAGTGAATTACATGATTTAATTTATTCAAGATTCATTGAATATCATATAGGGAGTTGTACCTTTATGCAGAGGGTAAAATAATATTATTTACCCAATTGTTGGTTTTCATTGGTTTTCTATTGGGCAACATGAGTATTTATTTTGAGAGATCCAATCTGTTAACCAATAGGAATCAGAATTAGGATTTCAAATACTTTAAGGAACAGGTTATAATCTTTACAAAACCCTAGGCTTATCAAGAACTCTTTCATACCAAGAGTTTTATTGAAGATCATAGGGCTCCCACTTAATCCTCAATATCAGACTGATAGCCAAGCATCATAGATCATAAGTATTCATAAGCAAGAATGAGAAATGCCAACTTCACCTTTTATGAATTGGACCCATGGCGCAATTATGATCAGGACATATCCTCAAACTTCTTCTAATTGAGTGTGAAGATCCTTATGCCTTATTTCAAAGCTCCCTCTGAAGCCACATCAATCCAAGCTTATGGATTTCTAATGTCAGTATGGCCTTGGCCCTCGACATACATCACCTACTATATCAGGTTATATAAAAATGACCTTGGGTGAGGATCACAACATTCATGATAAGTTAGATGCATCCTTTTAACAATATAACCAATGATACATAAAATGCTGAGACAATACTTATGTGACATAAATTAAAAGAGCCAGCCTATAACACACAACCTTGAAAACTTGTACATCACCATACAGGTTATAACAAAAATCTAATTTTCATAAAGAAACTCACAAGGGTTAAGTCATGATCATTTTCTACCTCACCAGGGTTTCCACATATTTGAGAGTGCATGCATACAACCATTAGTATGACCTAATAGAGTCTATAAGTGGCTCAAAATGTATGGTAGTTATCAACTAGAATAATTCTAAGTCAGCAATTAAGGATATAGTGTATATTATTAATTTCCATAATACTTCACACTTCATGATAGCAAATACTCAACTGAAAAGTCAGTTTTATGTAACTATTATAGAATCGTTCAATTGATAGTGAAAACTCAATCAGATCATAGGTGAGGAAGTACTAATAGAATGTTTACGAGGAGAGTGAAGTATACTAAATGAAGATACTAACCAAGCAATGACAGTGAGAGCCTATACTTCCATGAATCAATAGCAATTAGTAAGTTGTAGTATATATAATCAAAATAATTCTGATAAAGGATTTAGATCAAACCTCTAGACATCCAACAACAAATACATCAAAGGAATTAATCTTCAGATCAAGCATTGTGAACAATAAATTCCTAGCTCACTTATTTATGACATTTATTTAATGAATACTTCATTTACTCAATTAGCAGCGATACTTATGTAACTGGCTTATTTTCCCTTACGCACATAGATAAAGGCACACATAAATTAAATGAAGTTCAAAACAGAGAGGAAATATTCAAATTCACAACGTCTTTATAAATATGAAGTTCAACTTTTCTTCTTTGTTTTAATCTCACTCATTGGAACAATTAAGCACTAGATATTTAATGTGGGCATACATTCCATATTTAATTTTAGCATTTAATTGATCAGGTCACAGACAGACACATACACAAAATTTCCCCTACTAGGTTTAGGCATGTTTTAGCGATAATTAATCTATTTCAAAATACTTATGACTTCAACTAAATTGATTAGAAGACAAAATCTATCTTAACATGGATCAAATTTGTGATATTCCATAGTTCAATTAATTTATCAATTATTAATAAGCAAATTGTTCATTTACCATAATAGAGAACTAATTATATCATACTAGATAATTAAATTTATCATCCATAATTCTTAATGCAAGTGTCAACCTACGTTACTACTTCAGTTCTAAGGAAGAAGGGGATGTCTATGTTACCAAAGCGTTCAGAGACCAAAATACAATAGGCTCCCTCAAAGTTTACGGTTCCAAGCCCTATCTTGGGACCATGCCCTCAAAGTTTACGGTTCCCTGATCCTTATCCTATCTTGGGAATAATCCTATTGATTGGATTTAGACTGCCCCTCTTTGGAAACAACTCCATTCCCAACTTTCTTAAATACTGATAGTAGTAACAAGCATTAGGCTATAAGTATACTAACTTGTCATGAATTAAGAATATATATGAAATTAAGTATAATTGTCATACATATTGCAGTCCATATTAATATTATTATTAAATTCTACAGAAGAACATTATCCAAGTATCATATATGGATCTGATCTGATCCGAGGTGATATCACTGGATGCTTTGATTCCTTTCTTTTATGTCTCTCAATATGAGGGAGAGGTCACACCTCCTCATCATGTATGCTCTTTGGCAAGAGACACACCCTTTCACCATCAGCACCTTTTGAAAGAGTGCAACTCTTCATTATTTCTGCCCTTTGAAAGGGACACAACCTTTCATAATCAGATCTGCAACTCTTATTTAAACCAGATCTTAACCACTACATAAAGTTGCAGCCCAAACGAAAGAATAAGCCCTTAACAACAACCTTAATTAACCAAGCATCCTCTTATAATATTCGGTTTAACAAGGACTAAATAAAAGATTCATTCATTTAACATTTAATATTTTCATTGTCATCAAAGTCGTCTTATTGAGAGATCCTTATATTTACTAACTTGTCACCAAAGAAGGAAGTAACAAGAGACTAAAATTACATGATTAAATCTGATCACTAGTTAGTACGATCCTAGCTGTGATACCATGTTGATTTTATACTTTCAGATTAATGTTAAACTTAGAAATTAGAACTTAGTTTTTAATTAATTTGTTTGTTGTTAAAATTTAGAAATTTCTAGATCTAGGCATAGCATAGAAATGAACAAATAAGAACAAAACACAATTACCCTGGGAAAACCTCCTAGGAGGAAAAACCCAGCCAGAAAAGATCCTCAGATCTAATTATGGATTATATTCATATAATGATTGCAACACTTATCCCAAGTACTTGAAGATGTCTGTACTTAGGGTTGATAAGGTCTTCCACAAGACTGCACTTTCATAAGCATCAAGCCTTCAAGTCTACCCCCTTTAACACTTCAAACAACAATCCGGTCCACACCCTATGTCTGCATTATATTGTATTTGAAGTCTGCACCTTTGCTGGACTGCAACCTTAGCACCTTGACCTAGATCAGTTTGCTCTCCTTATGATGATATTTGCACCTGAAATTCACACCTTTAATGGTAGATATAGTTCGCTAATATTGCTTCTTCAACTTCGCATTTTGGCAGATGGATATTTCGCATAGAAGGATATTGATTGTGTGTTGAATGAGTGGAATGTGTCTTTACTTATATGTGATGCAAGATCCATCTATGTCGGCCTATGATAAATTAATAACCTTTAATTTATTGTATCTCTTTAACCAAAATGCTTTATAGGGTCGGCCCTATTCATGTTAGCATGTTATCTTGCATGTAGTGTGGGGTTTTATCATGTAGCATGGGGTTTTATGAAGTGTCGTGAGATATAGGGCCCAACCCTACATGTTGAAGAAGGGGCTGGCCCCTTGGGCGGATTCCAATGTTGCCCAAGGAAATTGGAATCCACCATTCCCTAATTACAATCAACATTACCAATTTTCCCATTGAAACAAACTAAATTTACCTAATATTATGACTTTCTAATATACTTGACCCCATGAACTTCTTCACACTTATTTGATATAAAGGATATGTTGGGAAAATGTCTTCTTTTAGCTACTTTCTTTGGATGAGGCAAATGGTCTTCCTCTTGCTTAGATGCACGACTTCCCAAATGTTATATTTATTTTTTAAAACAACAATTTTGTTTTTAATGAAATTAACAAAAACCCTTCTTAGTGGCTTCAACTTATGCTTAGCAATTGACTCCTATTACAAATAATATCCTATCTATAGTGGGATAGAATAGATTTAATCCTTTGGGGAAATCCATTTCTCCTTATTTATTCTTTCTTGTAATGGTTGATTCAGAACTGTGTGAACTCTTGTTGCATGGATTCCTATAGCAATCTCCAAGAAGTAGAATTGTTTGACAACTACAATTTTTCTATGCAATGGCTATACAATTTCAATTTCGTATTGTTGCCTACTTTTACACGACATCCTCCTCTCTAATGGTATGAGGTAGGATCTCTCAATCATTTGAAAAAGATAGTCGTCGTGAGTAGCAAGCTGAAGAGCCTGCAGACAGGTTTTTGCCGGCTTCAATCGCTGGAGCACATTGAGTTGAGGTATTGTGAGAAACCTGCGGTATCTATATTTGTCGACGAAGGGGCCTCCGCATTTGATGAGAGAAGGATCTCTAGATTCTGACTGCTGGGATTTAAGGAGATTGCCGGTAATTTTAAGTCGCTGGCACTTCTACAACATCTCCACCTGGGGAGGCTTCATAAACTTTGCTTGGAGTCAGACATTCTCAAAGACATGAAAAAGCTGGAGTATATGAACTTTATTGGCTGCAAGAAATTGCAAGAGTTGCCTCAACACATCATAAGTCAGACCAACTTGACAGAGCTCCATTTACTTTCTACATGGATGTTAAGGGAGGTACAAGTGAACATTGGTCAACTGAGCAAGTTACGAAAGTTGTGTCTCGGGAGTAAGGTGTTGACAATCCTGCCGACATCACTCGGAGAATTGACATCTCTGGAATTTTGTGACTGTTCTCAGCTAGAATCTTTGCCCAGCTCTCTTGGAAATTTGTCCATCTTGACTTACCTAAAATTTGATTCGTGCCCGAAACTGGAATATTTACAGACACTATTGGAAAATTGTCCTCCTTGACTACTCTGAATGTATATTCGTGCCGCAACATGAAATCCTTACCAAACACTCTTGGAAATTTGTCCTCCTTGACTTCTCTGCTTGTTACATATTGTGACAAGATGAAATCTTTACCGAACAGTCTTGGAGATTTGTTCTCCTTAACTTCTCTCTATATTCTGCATTGTGAAATGCTAGAATGTTTACCTGACTTTGGGGGGCTTAATCTCTTAAAGAATTTATTCATCAATACTGTAGAAGTAAAATCTTTACCCAAATCATTTAGGCAACTGAAAGTGAAATCTTTACCCAAATCATTTAGGCAACTGAATAATCTTCATAAGCTGCTAATAAAGAGCTGCCCCATCAACCATTGGATATCGGGGAGAGGTCATTTAACCTTATAGAAATAGAACTAAAGTCAACTGAAGTGTCTGAGATTTCCATCTCCGAAGACTGTTGTCCTATCCTCGAGACACTCAAACTTAAATGCAATGACCTACATGACTTACCAAGTACAGTCAAGCACGTTACAATGAAATGTTACGAAAAGTTGAGGAATGTAAGGGGTCTTTCTAAAATGGTGATCATTCAAACATTGAAGATAGTAGGTTGGCCCGAGATGGAAGAACTTCCCAGTTTCCTACAATCCGTAAATGATGGGACCGAATCTGACTCTGAATTTGAAGATTTTAATTTTCAATCTGATGATTGGATCGGTGATAGAAGCGAAGATAAATGCCTCAGTTTTGGATCCGAAGATGATGAACAATCTGAAGATGATGGGCAATCTGAATATGATGAGCTCTAATCTGAATCCGAAGATTATTCACTTCACTTTCTGAAGATGATGGGCTTCAATCTGAAGATGATTCACTCCAATCTGAAGATGATGGGCTTAATCTGAATCTGAAAATGATGAACAATCTAAAGATGATGGATCCAATCCAAAACTGAAGATAGATTCGCTCCAATCTGAAGATGATGTGCAATCCAAAGATGATTCGGGTTAATTCAAAAATTGTGAGCTTCAATTTATAAAAAAATTGCTAAATTCAGAAGATAATTTGGATTTGTAAGTTGAAATTTGGCAAAAGATTTACTTCATGATAGAAGAGAAAGACTTGTAGAGGCTTTCCGCCACTTAATTGCATTTCCAGTAAATTGATATTCTTAAACTAATCTTTAAATGTTTGGGGGCATGGAGTATATATAGAAGCTTTAGAGAATAAATAGAATAATATCCCATCCATGGAATGGTCTTCTTCAATATGGTAAAATAAAGATATGAAAATTTAAATAGGTGGAAGTCTATTGATTTGTAGCATATCAAGATCTTTATCTAAAGGTAATATCTTTGAAATCAAATTGTTGTATCTAAATTTTAGCGCCCATTTTTAAATGAATTTTTTTTAAGAATTTCAAATAGATAAATCATATCATACCATACCAAAATAAATTTTTTTTGATCATCTATTCCAAATTTTGAAAAAAAAAAATGATCCACCAAATTTCTAGTAAAGAAAAACATTCTTCACTCTATGATTGATGGGGAACATTTGAAACTTGTCTTGTTTAAATAAATCAAATTAAAAATTATTTAATAAAAAATTAAAATGGTGTCATTATTTGAAATTCAAGAATACCCTGCCCTATAAATATGAATCACCTTTCAATAAAACATTCCTATTTAAAAAATAATTTTTTTTAAAAAAAACAAAACTTTTTAACATAGATAAATAACAAAGGAACCTTTTTTTCATTGAAAATTTCTCCCAAATAATTGACTATATATAAAATTCTGAAAATTTCTCCCAAATAATTGACTATATATAAAATTCTACCAAACTAAGACTAAATATTAAAATTTAAATATAGAATGACTTTCTTTGACCAAATTTCCTGAATCAACCACATATAAGCTATTTCGAAGAAGGGCTCTTTATTTTTCACTGGAGACGAATTTGGAGTAAAATTCACTTACACGAGACATTACCATTTGTGGGCTCTAATATTATCTTATTCACTGCTTTTTTAGAATTCCTCGAAACATTAGGTGAGTTCTACCAATAATATTTTGCCAGAATATGTGATCCCATTTCTGTCTAGGATATGGTCGGAGACATCAGTTGGTGGACAGATAGTTGAAGCGGTCATTCTCGAGAGGGAATAATACGCCATAACCAAACCATCATCGTTTGATTTCGTGACCATTTTCCCCATGCTCTCAGGCTTATGACAAGAAGAGTCTGCTGCCTTGTTAATAGTCATAGAAGGGCACTTTCTGAACCCTGAAGCCGTATAAGATCGTCTCTACACAATGCCGAAGAGACATGGAGACACAATCACAATTGGGTAAAGCCAATATATATAAAACTGATCCACCCATTGAACGTAGCAAGGAAAGATAAGTGATTTGGAACATCCAGATGGGGCAAAGGCTACCTATGAGAAGTTCAACTGATGTTTCTTAATTTAAACAATTTTTTAATATAGTGTTTTCAAATACATTTTTAGGGGGATATGAAGATTGATTAGTGAAGCATTAAGAAGCTAGTTTGGCTTTGCTACTTTGAAATTGCGTAAAGCATTCCTTCATTAATATTTGTTACTGAAAATTGGCTCTCCAATCGTCAACGGAAAACCCTGGTCTGGAAATCAAGGAACTCGACAGCATCAGAGGAAATGGTCAAGCTTGGCTGGGCAACAAAGACCAAACCCCATTAGATAGCTGTGGGAAAACTCTTACAGAGACAAAGGGTCATTTTTTTACAGAGAAAAGGGAGCCCATAACTGGAGAAATTCTGGAAGGAAACGACTGGAATCCCAAACTAAGGGGATAATTCAGCATGAACCCCACAAGAGAAAATGGATAGTGGTCCTGAAGGGAAGGAAACAAAATGGAGAAGAACTTGGAGTGGTTTATCAGGGAGAGAAAAGGAACGCGACCTAGTTTTCCCTAGCTACGGGAGCAAATAAAATTCCAATCGGTAAGTTTGAATGAAAAGGAAAACAGAGCTTCTAGATGCACTCAAACGAATTGGATAATAGGATCCCAATAAATAGAAGAATCAACGCTAGATTTCCAGAACACCCAAGTGGAGAGAAGAGAGGAGATTTAAATAGATTTTTTTTAAAAGGAATGAAAGAGAGGTTGGGAGGCAAAGATTATAAAATGGGAGCACAGATCAAAGTCGGGAAGGAGTTTGGAGGAAGAAAAGTGTGGGCAGTAAACTGTTTGTAATGCCGATAGAAATAATGGCCCCAGCAGTGAACAGGCTGAAAGATCTAGCGTTGTTCGTCAAATGGAATGGAGAAGGAGGGAATGAAAAAGAGATCATGGACTGGTGAAAAAGGGTACCCAAGGAAGGAAAGCATCCGCCCTCTATAAAATGACTTTTTTCTAATAGAATGCATAGATATGAAACTAAAACATGAAATATTATATGGGAGCCCTTGCTTCTTTAAAGGAACTAGTTTTAGTAAATTAAACTGAAATCCAAATTTTAACCCAATGAAATGTAAGATATTGAGTTTGGTGGGATTACCAGCAGAATATTGGAATGGGAAAGCAATAATAAAGATTGGGGATGCACTTGGATCCTTTATAGGTGTTGATGAAGATTTTCTGAATGGTAAAATAGGTGATGTTGTAAACATTTGTGTCAAAATAGATATGGATGTAGGAATTTACAAAGAGAAAAAAATAATTTCAGATGTGGGAAGATGGAAACAGAAAATATGCCCCTTGTAAGGTGGGCAATCAGATAATTGTCTTTCAAGAGAAAATATGCAAGCAGGGTGCTCAAAAGTTGTAGAACTGACAGATTTTCCCAATATAACACCACCAGAGAATATTGCTAATGCTATAACTAAACCCCCCAGTCCTTCATAGATGAAGATGAATACCAATGATCTGAAAGAGTCAAGGAAGGAGGAAAACACACCACATGGTAAGGAGACTATGTTGTTGTGTAGCTAGGTTGGATCCCTTCTAGGACTGATCTAGAGCACAAAATGTGAAGTGGCCTGTCACCCTTGGCATTTGGATATTTCAGTTGTATGAGTCTAATTTGGGGCAGACACTATTTGGGTGAACTACTTGTGTGTAATTTGTGATTAGGCTAAATGTAACTTGCAACTAAGGGAGATTCATATGTAACTTGTAATATATAGGTCTGATCCCACCCTTGGCACCAAAAGTATATGGCCGACTTGAGATCTATTACAAGGCATCGATTCATATATATGCAAGGTCATGATTGTGCATCAATAGATATGAATTCAATAATATGAAGGACATGTAGTGTGCTCGGAGGTGATGATAAGAACTTATTGTCTATAATTGGGAAGGCAACAAATCTGATGTTTGTCTGTGGTTAACGAGCACTACTATTAAATCAACATGGTATCGAAACAGGTTCCTTCTATAGAGTCTAACCGCTTGAAAGTAGATCTTGTGCTTTTGAGAGAATTCAAAAGAGAATTGAGTTGAGTTAAATTGAATTGTGAATGAATGGTATAGCAGCAGGAGATGGCGATGTCGTTAGGGCAAGCAGTCATACCTCTAGTTAACAAACTACAGGACATATTTGCGCAGCTGGGAAGTGCCTCCACCATTGATTTGCCTCAGGTGGCGGTGGTGGGAAGCCAAAGCAGCGGAAAGTCAAGCGTTCTGGAGGCTCTAGTTGGTCGTGACTTTCTTCTGCGTGGCCACGATATTTGCACTCGTCGCCCCCTCGTTCAAATTCTCATACCCCGGAAAGACAGGCAACGAAGATGCCCTCGCCCACGAATGGGGTGAATTTCTTCATCTCCCTGGGAAACGATTTTTTATTTCGCCACCATTCGGTCGGAGATTCAGCCTGAGAGAGAGAGAAGTTGGAATCAACAAGGGTCTATCTGATAAGCAAATCTGACTGAAAATATATTCACCACATGCCCTCAATATAACCTTGGTTTCGGTGGGCGATCAACCTTCTGATATTGAAGCTAGATTGAGAACAATGATTCTGTCCTATATTAGGCATGAGACTTGCATTATACTAGTTGTTTCTCCTGCAAACTTTGATTTGGCAAATTTAAATGTACTTCAGATGGTAAGAATGGCCAACCCTGATGAGTCTCAGACAATAGGTGTCATAACAAAGCTGGATATTATGGACGGGGAATTGATGCTCAAAATTTTATTCTTAGAAATGTTATTCCTCTTTGACTTGGCTATATAGGGATTGTTAATCGAAGCCAAGAGGACGAATCAGAGATTGCAATCAAGGAAGGAAGATTGCTTGCATTTTTTCATAGAGAAATAATCAACATTCAGAGGGAGTCTAACATATCATCAGAAGTAACCTTGGACGAAGAGATCAGAAGGTTGATATCTGCTTCAAAGGGGAGTTTGTTTTTCAGCTTCATAGGGAGCCTGACATTTCAACTTCAGAGGGAGCCTAACTTTTTCAGCTTCAGAGGGAGCCTAACATGTTAGTTTCAGAGGGAGCTTGACATTCCAGCTTTAGAGGGAGCCTCGTCATCATGAAGATTTGGTTAATGTATTTTTCTCTATGATGGAGAAATTTGAGGTGAAAGCCCTTGTTAACGAGTTCTTCTTTGTGAGGGAGAAGTTTGAGGTGCAATCCCTTGTTAATGAGTTCTTCTATGTGAGGGAGAAGTTTGAGGTGCAATCCCTTGTTAATGAGTTCTTCTATGTGAGGGAAAAGTTAGAGGTGTAATCCCTTGGTAATGCATTCTTCTTTGCGAGAGAAGTTTGAGGTGAAAGCCCTTGTTCCACCCTCTACGAGTAGGCATGGTGGAACCACCCTCTATGAGTAGGCATGGTGGTAATGCACTCTTCTCTGGGAGAAGTTTGAGGTGAAAGCGCTCTTTCACCCTCTGCGAGTAGACAAGGTGGATCCACCCTCTGCAAGTAGAAATGGTGGAGATGCATTCTCATCCCTTCTAAGCATTCACTCTTTGTCTTCAACAAGACCTGGTCCTTGGTGGGCTCTTTGTAATCTACTCAATTTCATGAATAGACCAAAGGACAATTGAAAACAGTAAAGATTTATATTCGAACTAATATTCTATTTATATAATGAGATGATTTCATTCAGGAGTAGAGCATCTCACTAAAAGATAGGGTCACATATGGGGCCACCATAGGGGTCACTAGGAGGGACACAACCCTCAAGAGCGAGTGAGGACAGGGAAAAAAGTGTTGTTGTGTAGCTAGGTCGGACCCCTTCTAGGGCCGACCTAGTGCACAAAATGCCAAGTGGCCTGTCGGCCTTAGCATTTGTATATCTCAGTTGTATGAGCCTAATTTGGGGCAGGCCCTATTTGGGTGAACCACTTGTGTGTAACTTGTGATTAAGTTAAATGTAACTTCCAACGAAGGGAGACTCATATGTAACTTGTAATATATAGGTCTAACCCCACCCTTGGCGCCAAAAGTATATGGCTGACTTGAGGTGTATTAGGAGGTATTGAATCATATATATGCAAGGTCATGTTTGCATCAATAGATATGAATTCAATAATATGAAGGAAATGTAGTGTGCTCAGGGGTCACGATAAGAGCTTATTGTCTATGGTTGGGAAGGCAACAAATCTGATGTTTGTCTGTGGTTAACAAGCACTGCCATTAAATCAATAGACTAAAGCAAGCCCTTCTAAGAAAAGAAAGCATATAAAAACAGAAGGAATAATAGGAGTTGGAAGAGCGGGCACAATACAAATGGGAGGTGAAATGAACAACCCTACAAGCCATGATAGGGACAAAGAGGTAGAATTGTTGGCACTTCTTAAGGATACAGAAGACTTAAGAGAGACTATTTACCAACAATTAGAGGAAATCAGACAAGAAGTCGAGGACATAAATAATGCGGTCTTCTAAACCCTGGAGGAAAATAAAGATAATAGAAGTGAAGCAAGAATGAAATCACTGGATGTAGTCCACAAAGAAGTTAGGTTGGGAACTAATAAAAGGGAATTAGAAGACAACTTATCAAAAAATCAAACAAGGAATGCATAGATGGAAGTAGAAACAATGGATCTAATAAATCACTTGGAAAAAGGTGGAAGTAAAAAAGGAAACAAAGATAATAAACAAGCATGGAAGAAAGGTGTAAGGAAATCCACTAAAGAGGATATAGAAATTGACGATGAAGAGGAAGAGTTGGAATAATTATATCATGATGAAGTTGTGATATTAGAAGAAATAATGTTGGAACGAATACAATCAAGAATCAAGGTCCAAGAATCAAGAAGAAAAGGAAAAGAGGAGCACATACATACAAATCCAAAATGACAATAGCCTCTTTAGCTAATCATAAAGGGGGGAAAGGATAACAAGCTTAGGGAAGGAGCTTATCCTTCCCCAAACTCAATGAAAATCATAGCATAGAATGTTAATACCCCTAAAAAAGGGTGTCTGATCAAGCGCCTGTAGATGTATAAAAATGACCATATTCCCAAATGAATATTTTATGTTCATTCATCTATTTAGTTAAATATAATTTAATTAAATTACTTGCATTTCTCTATTTAATTAAGTAAATTATTCAATTTATTTAGTTAAATTCATAAGACCCCTTTCGCATCATTTAATTGAATAAATCAATATATTTAATTAAACCCCTTTCTAGCTACTTTTAATTAAATTTACAATAGTCCACCCCAAATTGAATAAATCTAATTTATTCAATTTCCCAACTTGCAACCAAATTGAAATAAAGCAATTTATTTTAATAAATTCTATTTTCCCTCACCCACTTGCATTTTCCTACATCTCCCACTTGCCTCCTAAACCCCTTCCTAACCCCTTCTAGACTCTTCTAATCACTTCTCAATTAGCCTAACCCATCTCCTAAATGTTGTCACATCCCTAAACAAAGGGAAGTCACTTCTCAAACCTCCAAAGTCTTCCAAACCATTAATGGTTAACTCAGCCCTCTTACATGGTTAAAGACTTTTTGTCTAACTTAACCTCCATCTAACCCAAGGGTCTCATCAAGCATTCATTGCTTTGACCATAGTTATCTCTTTAACCTTTGCACAAGAATTTATCCTTTGGGTAAAAGCTTTATCCAATGGATAACCCTAACTTAACCTTAACCCTTTACCCCTAGGGTAACCATGAGGTCTTCTCAAGCATTTAATGCTTCCTACCTCTCTTCTCAACCCAGTCTTATGTTGACAATTGTCACCATTTCATTTGTGCCAATTGCAAACATGGATTCCCAACTTTCAAACTCAACCCTTGATTGCCTCTTTCAATCCTGGCCATCCATTGCCCTATTTTTGCTATAAATAGAGCTCTCATCCCTCCATTTTCATATCATCCAAGTCTTTAGCATCACACTTATACTCAAATCCATTCAAGCTTTCATATTTCATATATGCTCATCTTTTAGCCTCTTTCTTTTTAAATGGGAATTAATCTAAATATGCAATTTTAGAGTATGTTCCTTATCATTTAGCTAAAATCATGAACTAATATAGTATGCTAGGATAGTCTTGTTTGCTAGCCTTGTCATCTTATAGCTAGTTTATTGCATTTGTAGCATCATGCATAGCTTAAGATGCATCTCATATTCAAATCAATAAAAGCATCCCTCATTCTTGCATTTCCCATCCCTAAACCATTTTGCTCAGTGATCTGAGAGCAAAAACGTTGGTTTGAGGGACCGTGCAAGATAGAGAACCATGGAACCAACCTTGGGAAGCTGAGCCATACTTCATGACTTCGTAGCTTGCACCAAGAAGTCCTGTGGGTGTGTGAGCAAGGCTCCATAGAGCTCCGTTTTCCACATATTGAGTTCTATCGACCCACTTTTCCCGCATACATTTATGGTGCCCACCATGGGGCATTACCCCATATATCAAATCGGTTTTTAAATTTAACCACTTTTGCAGGTCCACAGGAAACGAGAATCAGTGCGTGGGAAACATTCCCTAGCGCATCTAGTCAACAGCCTAGCGCATCCGATTTACTGTTCAGCGCGTTAAGTCCATCATCTAGCGCGTGAAGTCGGTTTATTAGCACATCACAATACTAATTTTTTCTTGTAGGTCTCGACGCGGGATAAAAACATAGCAGCGCTTCTGGAACACAGAGTAGCGCATCCCAAAAATAGTGTAGTGCATCACCAATTTCTTTTAGCGCGTACAATTTGTTCTGTAGCGCGTATAATTTGTTCTGTAGCACATCGAAAATGGACAAAAATCAAAAAATTAAAATCTGTAACCGGGAGTAAAAAAGTAGACATGTTGAAGTCCACCAATCATCTAACATTTTTCACTTGTTTTCTTGCAGGATTCTAACAAATTTGTTGCAAATGGGAGCTTAATTTTAAAAATATTAAGATAGTTAGGATTTTCACTAACTTAGTTAAGTTAGTTTAAAATTTTGAACTTCTTTCATTTTTAAAATTGAACTCACTTGTTTCCTTTGGGCTATAAAAGAACCACAAATCAGAACATTTTTTGCTTTCATATGAGAAAACTTATTTTTTGAGGGGCTTTAAAAAGAACCATACAAACCTTCCTTTTTGCAAAAATAGCTATAAAAAGAACCTCACCATCCTTTGGTGTATAAAATGATTCATTTCAAATTTTTGCAAAGGAAAGAACTCACTTAAAAAGCTTTTGTTACAATCAAAAGAGGGAAGTTATTCCCCTTCTTGTCGATTTACCTTTTGTTGTCCAAAATCAAACTTTTGCTTTGTTAACTCAATTATTTTTCCTAGATTAAATAATCACTGATTTGGGGAAATAAAATTAACACCATGCTTTTTTGGAGCAACATCTCCCAATAGAAGTTAGCAAATCATTTATCTTGAAAGGCTAAAAAGAAAAATTGTTTGCCTTGTCTCGAAAGTGGAAGGAATATGCTCTCCCCTTAACTGGGTGATCAAAAATCCAGACCACTCTTAAAAGCTTTCTTTATTTCAAGCAATAAATCCTTTAGCGGGCCTGCCTTCCCGAGGAGTTGTACTCAACTCTTAAAGCCATTTATGGCCAGTGTGAAGGGAACGACCTAAGTGGGGAACGACTTTGATGCCAAGTGTTCCAACCCACTATAATCAAAAGTGGAAAGTGACGAAAGTCCTTTTCAACGGTTGCGCACAGCGATTAGCCTTCCCCCAATATCCTTGAGATACGTAAAGCCTTTGTTCTAAAGGTTGGGAAGCCTCCTCAGGGAGTTTATCACTGACGGCCGAACAGGAAGCCTGATTACGAACCATAGAAATAGAAACCTTGAGCTGAGTTAGTAATTAGACATTTATAACACCATAGTGCAAGGGTGGGGAAGAATCCGCCCCCACGATTACTCACCATATATCTCCCAAGATAACTACTCAATTATGAAGCGATTCACTTTGAGTTAATTTCTGGCAAAAGGCAAAAAAATGGGCGCCCTCTAGGGGGTGACACAGTTGTTTGAGCTGACGAAGTATCGAGACTAGTGGGCTATGATGTTATTTATGACCTTTGAATAAAGAGTCTTCTTGGTATGTATAATTTGTATCCAAACCCATTAAAACATTGGGGATTTGAACACATCCTTGTAGAACATACACTTTTTGTTAGATTAAGCAAAATGGTTATCTTTTTTGTACCGTGCTTGCATTTACTACTTCGGAAAATCACCCATCAAGACTGAAAACTTCACAATCAAATCCAAAAATTGCAGAAAAACCAACCAAAGGAAAACTCAGGGCAGTTTAGCACATGAGAACAACTTCGTAGCGCGTAAGGTACTTTTGTTAGCGCATCAAAACGTAAAGTTGGCGCATTCAGTCAAAATATTTGTGTCTCATCCAAAATTTCAAAACAGTGTTAAACAGTTAGCGCATCTGAAAAATAGCTTAGGGTGTTGGAGCATCAGCCTAGTGCGTAGGAGTCAAACTTTAGCGCATAGGGTTTAACAGTTAGCGTGTCACAGACCCATACTAGCGCATAACCTTTTAAGCCAGGTAGAAAGCAAATTTTAAACAGTCAAAACTTTTACCACGTGGCAAGTGGCAACCTAGCGCATGTAGTCATTCTTTTAGCGCGTGGAGTAAATTTGATAGCGCATCTTGTCTCTGTTTTAGCGTGTGACCGAAACTAGAAAAAAGGGGGCAAAACAGTAAGGAATTTTGAAAATTTTGAAAACATCTTTAGAAGCATCTTTTCATCAGCATCATTTTTCATCAAAGCAGAGTAGCGAAAACAAAGCCGTAAAAACTATTTCTTGAGCAAAGTTTGTGTCAAACCAACGTTGTCAAAATCCAAAACTGATTGCACAATAAACATATCTATCCTATCAAAATCTGGAAACATCATCACAAGTATCAAAAGGATCCTTTTTCATCTCAAAAACACTTGTTTAAAACCTCAGGTTGTCAAATCAAGTTTCTATATCGGGAGACTTTATCCATATCATTTGACATGCTTTGTCATGAACGGGCATCTAAACCTTCACTTTGATAGAGTAAAACTTGAATTTACAAAACAAGATCAACTAAATCCAAAACAATTCAAAGGAAACCATTGATCACTTATGCATGACTAATCCCCATATTCT
This sequence comes from Cryptomeria japonica, assembly GCF_030272615.1. Taxonomy (NCBI): domain Eukaryota; kingdom Viridiplantae; phylum Streptophyta; class Pinopsida; order Cupressales; family Cupressaceae; genus Cryptomeria; species Cryptomeria japonica. The sequence continues at coordinate 21,390,433 of NC_081411.1, read as the reverse complement.
GAGAAGAAATAATCTTTATCGTAACATCACGTTGAAGAAACAACAACCAAGTTTTTCCAAATTTATCAAGAGAAACAAGTTTTTATACATCAATCGTCAACTCTTCAAATCTCATCGAGTATTCCTTCATCACGTCAAACGTTATATCCAAAACAAATCCAACGAATTTGACAAAGAGCCTTTAAAGACTAGGGCATATTGTCAAAAAATTTCTTTTAATCAAATCATAAACCGTGGAGGAAGAATCAATCCGGCATTCTTGCCCGACGAGTGTATCACTTATAACACACCCCAACCAAAACCACCAACCCCCGAGCAACATATCGAAGAGGATTTTGTCCCCTTCGTCACTAAAAGTTTCTACTAAAAATGCCTATTACTCGCTCTCAACAAAACCAACTGATGCTCTGCAAAAAGGATTAGAAAATCTGTTTGATGGCAATACACACAAGAGCACAAGAAACAAACATTAGTGTTAGCAACAAAAGATTATCCTAAACAGGAATATCAAGAAAGATATTAAGCATGAAATAGAAAGCATATAAACATAGAATAAAATAGCTAATCAAGATGCTCATAGTTGCTCCTCCCTTGTTCCTCTCCTCTCCAAGTTCCACATGAGTGTAGCTCTCAGCTTTTAGCACTAGCCATGGATGCCATATGGAGATTCAAGATGGTTGAATATGATAAGAAAATGCTATGCAAGTGTAGATAGTGATGCTATGAAAAAGCTCTATGCTAATACCAGTATAACAACAATACTCTAATGCTTCCTCTTTGCTTGAGGAGAAGGGTTCTATTTATAGAAGAAATGGGGAAATGAAGGGTTAAGATTGAGCAATCTTAACAAGGGTTAGGATTGAAAGATATTCAATCCATGTGAGACTTTCAACCCAATCCCATGTTGACAAGTGTCACCATGAGGACGCTTGAGAGGAGAGATAAGGAGCATTAAATGCTTGAGGGGACATGATGGTTACCCTAGTCAAAGAAATAAATGCTTTGAAGAGACACATGGGTTACATGAGGGTTAAGTTAGGATTCAAAGTCCTTAACCATGGGTGCAAGTGGAATTAACCATTAATGGTCATATAAGAGCCATAAGTGGTTTGGAAGACTTTAGAGGTTAATTTGTTGAACACACAAAGCATTAATTGTTTTTCAAAGATTTTGGAGTCTTTGAGAAGTGACTTCAATTTGCTTAGGAATGTGACAATATTTAGGGGATGGATTAGGTTAATTAGGAAGGGTTTAGAAGAATCTAGAAGGGGTTTAGGCATGCAAGTGGATTTTGTAGGAAAATGCAAGTGGGAGAAATTTTGGTATTTTCAATTAAAATAAAATCATTTATTTCAATTAAATGGTGTAATTTGCATTTGGATAAATATTCAAATAAATATTAATTTATTTAAATGAGAAAAAGGAAGATAAAGCATTAAAATGCTTGAAGACTTTGAGGGAAACTATTAAAGGCTTGAAGACTTTAAGGAAAACCATTAAAGTCTTAAAAAGACTTTAAGGGAAGCCATTAAGTTTGAAGACTTTAAAGCCATCAAGTTTGAAGACTTTAAGGGAAACCATTAAAGGCTTAAGAATACTATAGAAGGAAGCCATCAAGTTTGAAGACTTTAAAGCCATCAAGTTTGAAGACTTTAAGGGAAACCATTAAAGGCTTGAGAAGACTATAGAAGGAAGTCATCAAGTTTGAAGACTTTAAAGCCATCAAGTTTGAAGACTTTAAGGGAAACCATTAAAGGTTTCAAGTGGGTGAGGATAAATAGGATTTTAAATAAATAATTTATTTAAAATAGTTGTGCAACTTGCTTTTGTAGGAAAATACAAGTGGGTGGAGGATAAAGGTGATTTAAATAAATTATTTATTTAAAATAATTGTGCAACTTGCATTTGTAGGAAAATGCAAGTGGATAGAGGATAAAGGTGATTTAAATAAATGTTAATTTATTTAAATGTGAGAGGTGGGATTTTGGGGGATTTAAATAAATATTAATTTATTTAAATGTGAGAGAATATTTAATTAAATAAATATGATTTATTTATTTAATTAATGGTCTGAATTTGGTTAAGTGAATTAAATCAAATAAATTGAATAATTTATTTAATTAATAGGAGAAGAGGGTTAAGATGAATTAATTAAATATTAATTTAATTAATTATTAATTGATGGTTAAATAATCAAATAAATACTAAGTATTCATTTAATTAAGTGGACAGATTTATGTGACTACACCAACAAAGCGAGGCACAAGCAGAATCTAGTATGAATCGAAGGTTATCAAATCCTTTTGAAGGTCCACACCTAGAGGATACTGAAATTTCTGAAGAGCTTCTTCAGGAATGTCAGGAAAGTGTTTCATTCCAAAAACTTGTAGAAAGGCTCATGGAAAATGACAAAGAAAAATACTTGCTCATGCTCACAAGTAAAGGAGTCAGACTCCCTGAAAACCTTGACGCAGATGTGTTTAGAATAGGACCTCAACACTACGAATATCAAGAACAACAATGGGAAGGGGAAGCACGCGACCATGAGCAAGATATCCCCGATCAAAACATACCAGAACAACATACACTGAGACAAAACATTCCCAAGCAAAACATACCATTCCATACACCGTTTCAACCCTGGATCAATACTAGGGAAGAACTTTTCCCTCGACAAAACAATGCGCCTTTGGTTGCCCTCACTCAACAAATGCAGATGTTACAAAGACAAATGCAAGATATGCAACAAGGGACGACAGTGCGGTACTCATTAAACAAAATCTATCCTTTTCCTTTTGACAAAAGATTGCACATGATCCCTTTTCCTCCAAACTCAGACGTACCTAAATTTGACAAGTACGATAGGAAAAGCGATCCCAGTGATCATGTCAGAGAGTTCTGTACCATGAGTCTTGAATTTTCTCATGATGACACCTATCTGATGAGGTTGTTCCCCAGAAGCTTGGGAGGACAAACAATGGAATGGTTATCCAAAACTACACCACCTATCGGATCGTTTGATGAATTGGTTAACAAGTTCATAACACAATATTCCTACAACATTCAACATGCTATAACCATGTTGAACGTCTGCAACACCAAACAAAAGAATAATGAAACATTCATGATATTCCTTCAACGCTAGCGATGTATGGTATCACGATATCCTTGAGATATTCCTGAAAAGGAGAAAATGGAAATCTTCATCGACAACTTGAATGGTGAGATGAGTTATAGGCTCAAGCTCCAATGCATACCGTCTTTCACTAAATTGATTGAAAACAGCATTCAAGTAGAGGAAGCATGTGTCAAAAAGGGAATGCTCAAATTCTTCAAAGAAGGAATGAATTCATCAAACTACAATAACCAAAACAACAGCAACTTAGACAAGCCTCGATTCTGGACTCAAAACAAAAATGAAGGCAATAATGAATCGTATGATCTAAAATCCAAGCAACCAGTGCTCGCATTATCCGAAAATCCGCAAGCTACAAAAAATCCTAAAGGTGCTAATCCAAACACTAACACATATGCACCGAATACCAATCAAGGTCAAACCAATGCAAACAACACCAACGATACTCAAAACAAACCCACGAATCAAGGACCTAATAACAATTCACGCAACAGCACTAACAATTTTCAGAAACGTATCTTCACACCACTAGGGCAATCACTAGAATCAGCATTTAGAGAGCTCCTGGAGAACAAGATTCTCTCTTTACCTACAATCAGCAACTATGAACCCCAAATCAAACCACCTTGGTGGAATGATTCACACTATTGTGACTTTCATTGTAACAAAGGTCATCGAATGAATGATTGCATGAGATTGAAAAACATTGTTCAAGATATGATTGATCGAGGTAATTTAATGGTAGATGGTCTCAAAACAAATGGTGACCACGGAGCCTTTAAAAATCCTCTTCCAAACTATAACAAAGATGGAGCTTCAACCTCAAACGATACACGAGGAGCTCGTATCAACCACATCTACAATAACACCATCAATCACATATCAGCTGAAGACCATCATGTGAATGTCATCACCATCCGAGATCGGCATAATCATGAATCTATCAATGTCGCAACCAGAGCTTAGAAATATGTCTTAAAGGGACATACTGTGCCAACAAGAAGCCAGCATATAAAGAAAGAAGCCATGGTCGCTCACATGACAGGGCTTCATAATCTCACCTTCTCAAAGCATGATAATACTTCTTTGAGTCATCCGCATAACACTCCTCTTCATATTGAAGTCATCGTTTATAAACATCGAGTAAAAAGAGTCTTAATAGATGGAGGAGCTGGACTTAATATATGTACTTTAAAGCTTATATGTGCATTAGGTTTCTCAGAAGAGTCTATTGATCCCCGTAAAAAGATTACCATAAAGGCATATGATGATGAGGAAAGGTCATCTAAAGGAACCGTGATGTTACCCATTCAAGTTGGACCAGTGCAAAAAGATACCATGTGTCAGGTCTTAGACATAGACCTCACCTACAATATTTTATTAGGTCGACCCTAGATACATGAAATGCAAGCAGTGCCTTCTACGTATCACCAGTGTGTCAAATTTCCCTATAACGGGCAAGAGATCTCCATATCTGTTGATCACAATCCATTTCAACATTGTAATGCAATGGGGGTAGCCTAGGACAGTTTGGTTCCCCATAATAGGGAAAAGCAAAGATCCTCAACATCAGATCTACAGACAGTAAAGCCTGAATCATTACTAGGAGATTTCAAGCAGAAAATGCAAATCAAAGAATAAGGTATGGGAGAATACTCTTTGGAACCCATGTATTTGCCTAAATTACCAACATCACCCAAATCTCATGGATTGCCTACTACATCAACGCATCTGGTAACTCAGCCCATCACCAAATTTGATGGTACCTTCATCCAACTAGGCACTCTAGCACATGAATCAGAAGATAAGGACATTCTTAGTTGGTTATACAAAGATGAGGAAGAAGATAACAGAGCAACTGCTCTAGACATAGTTCTACCGACACACCTATATGGAAAAGGCTACTTAATCATGCAGCAAATGGGATATGACGGTAAAGGACCTATTGGAAAACGCAAAGAAGGAGTCACTGAGCCATAGACCTTCCTTCACAGCCCAGTAGAGACAAAATAGGATTGGGTTGTAAACTCACTTTCCTATTAAGAAAGACACCACGCATAACTCCAAAACCTGAATGGAAAGCAAAGAAGAAGTACAAAGAAGAATCCTAGCAGGAAGCACTATTTGAGTCAGCAGAAACAATCCGTAAGGCACGTGAACGTCAAGAATAGAAGAAACATCAAGAAAAGCTTCTCAGCCACAAGAAGGCCATATCTACAGCAGTAGCTCATATTCAAACACCAATATCTCAAGAAATGGTAGAATCATCTCCTGATACCATTATTCCTCCCCAAGGAGGCACAGTCTATGAAAAGATACAAAAGGTAGAAGTAGGATCCGACACCGAATCAACAAAGACTATCAAAATGGTATCCCTCATCAAAGATCTATTTTCACCATACAACATACCTATTTACAGCACTAATAGAATCTAGGATGGTGCCTCAAAGACTGATTCCAATGAATATGAATGGGGTAGCTGCTCAAACACTACTCAAGATATCACTGACAATACTAGTTCCATATCCCTTTCTCAGGAAGAGCATAACGCAGCAGATAGACCTCTTGAATTTGGACCGCAGAATATCTATGACGCCAAGGAAATCAAATAGAAACATTATGAACAAGTCTATACGGAAGATGATACCATTGAAGACCTCGACAAAATCCTTGACTTTTTTAAAACCAAGACCAATCACGATGAAACCTTTGTCTTGACACTTACAGTAGCAGAACTTGATCCCCCAAACGATTCCTTACCGCTTGTCTTTCCCGACCTCATTGACTGGGATGAACCCGAAATACATGATATACCAATTTTCCCAGACGATGAGTTTATTATCCACTACCTATGTACCTTTAACCCGGAAACAGGCTCTATCAGTGAACAAAGTAACGATCTCTGCAAACCAGGGAGTGCCAAGTCTCTCAGTCGCAAAAAGGAACCAAATAAAAGATCTGATGCTGAAAACCAGTCAATGGCAGCTCTAGATCACAAAAAAGTAAAAATAAAGGACGCATTTGAGGGTGAAAACCTTTTCAAGGCACCTAAAGATGGGAGAATTAACACTCTTCCTGAACTTTTTCATGAGTGATCACCCATATTGATTGAGCCCACTCAATCAATCAACATTGGTACTACAGAAGCAGCCAAAAACATACACCTAGCAGAATCTCTGACAGAGGAAGAAAGATCAGCATTTCTCATCTTTTTTACAGAAAAGAAAATTAACTTTGCTTGGTCATATGTAGATATGCCTGGAATTGATCCACGCTTAATCATGCATCACTTGTGCATCTCTCCAAGCGTTAAGCTAGTCAAGCAAAAACTACGAAAGATGAATCCATAAGTGGCACTCATGATCAAGGCTGAACTAAAGAAACTATTAGATGTCGGATTCATCTGACCCATCGACTATGCAGAATGGATTTCCAATATAGTACCAGTATCAAAACCAGACAGCAGTATCAAGATCTGCACTGATTTCAGAGATGTCAACAAAGCTTGCCCAAAAGACGACTTTCCTCTGCCCAGTATCGACATAATTGTAGACCTTACAGCAGGCCATGCAATGCTCTTACTAATGGACGGTTTTTCAGGCTATAATTAGATCAAAATAGCCCCCAAAGATCAAGATAAATAGCATTCACCTGTCCTTGGGGAACATACTGTAGGAATGTTATGCCTTTTGGCTTAAAAAATGCAGGGGCTACTTATCAAAGAGAAATGACAACAATCTTCCATGATATGATGCATACCTTCATGGAAGACTATGTGGATGATTTACTAGCTAAATCATTCACCAGAGCAGAACATCTTGGCATCCTAACAAAGATCTTTGATCAATTGGAGAAATTCCAAGTTCGGCTCAACCCTAAGAAGTGTGTCTTCGGGGTTACATCAGGAAAGTTATTGGGCTACATTGTCTCAGCTAAAGGTATTGAAGTGGATCCAGCAAAGGTACAAGCCATTATGGAAATGCCACCACCAAAGAATATCAGTCAACTCAGATCTCTACAAGGACGACTCCAACCAATCAGGCGATTCATTGCTCAACTAGCTGACAAAAGTCTACCATTCAATCATTTGCTCCATAAGAATGTACCTTTCAGAAGGGAGACCAAGTGTGCAGAATCTTTTTATCAAATCAAATAGTATCTGATGAATCCACCAGTTCTAATACCACTAGTCGCAGGAAAGCCCCTTATTCTATATATCTCAACAATAGATATATCACTGGGGGCACTATTGGCATAAGAAGATCAACAAGGAAAGGAGCGAGCCATATACTACATCAGTAGGACATTGAATGGCTATGAACTCAACTATACATTCATTGAGAAGGCTTGTCTAACAGTGGTCTTCGCATCTCAAAAGTTCCGACATTATATGCTAGCACACACAATTAAGCTAGTAGCAAAAATTGATCCTCTCAAATATCTACTCAGCAAGGCCGCTCTTACTGGCAGATTGGCTAAATGGGTCATGATTCTTAGTGAATTTGACATCCAATACATAGAAAGAAGAGCCATCAAAGGACAAGCAATTGCAAATCAACTAGTTGAAGCACCGCTACCAGGAAAACAAACTATGGAGATTGAATTTCCAAACAGGGACGTTCTTGCTATTTCTATCATACAATGGACCCTATACTTTGACGGATCCTACACCCAACATGGTTCAGGTGCTGGAATTCTCTTCATCACTCCTGAAGGACACACTATACCAAGATCATATCGGCTTATATTCCCATGCACAAATAATGTGGCTGAATATGAGGCATTGGTTATAGGCATCAAAATGGCAGTAGAATGGAAAATCACAGAGTTAATGGTCTACGGAGATTCACAACTAGTCATTAATCAAATCAACAACGACTATCAGACAAAGGATGACAAGCTACTACCCTACAAGCAAATGGTGGATGACTTCAAAAAATATTTTGTAAACATCACCTTCGAGCAAATACCAAGGTTGAGCAACAAAGCAGCCGATACCATGGCTACTATCGCTTCATTACTACAAATTCCAGAGCAACAAAGTCGTTATGAGTTCCTGGTAGAGTAGTTGTTCTCCCCAGCCTATGACCACTCTGAATCCCATGTTGTCTATGCCTTAACTGGTTCGGATTCTCTTTTGTATGGACCGATATATGATTATCTAAAGAACAACATATTACCCATTAACCAATCTCGTAACCAAAAATGTAATTTTATCCGACAAGCCGCCCGGTATACCCTTACTGCTGATACTTTGTACCGTCAAGGTCTAGATGGTACTCTTCTTTGTTGCCTTGATTGAAATGAATATGATTCCGCTTTACATGAGTTTCACAAAGGTATTTGTGGCACACATTCAAGTGGAACTACTCTTGCTAAAAATCTTCTAAGAATGGGATACTACTGGCCCATAATGGAGAAAGATTCTTACCACTTCACCAAGAAGTGTCCTAAATGCCAGATCCATGGCAATCTGATACATGCACCAGCACAGGAACTGCAGCCATTTACAACATCCTGGCCCTTTTGTCAGTGGGGACTAGACTTAGTCAGCAAAATTCATCCTTCATCTTCAAATGGACACAAGTTCATTATAACTACAACAAAATACTTTACAAAGTGGATAGAAGCAGTCCCCATGACCACAGTAACGAGAAAACAAATTGTGTCTTTTATCCTGAACTATCTGATCTGCAGATATGGTATTCCAAGTTCCATCATCACCGATAATGGACGACCGTTCAAAAACCAAGATGTCTGAGAACTATGTGAACAATTCAAAATACGACATCGGTTCTCTGCACCATACTACCCCCAGGGGAATGGTCAAGCAGAAGCATCCAACAAAACAATACTGAAAATTCTCAAGAAAACAGTAAATGATGCAGGCAAAGATTGGCATATACAACTCAATCCAGCACTTTGGGCATATAGAACCAGCATCCCTACACCTACAGGAGCCACACCTTTCTCATTGGTCTATGGATCAGAAGCTATTTTACCACTGGAGGTAGAAATTCAATCTCTTAGAGTATCTCTAAAAGGCCTAATTCCAGATGAAGAGTATCGGGTCAACCGACTGCAAGAACTGGAACTATTAGATGAAAGGTGTCAGCATGCTTACACTCATCTCAAAGCATATCAGCAACGCATGTGTAGAAGCTACAATCACAAGGTCATCCCTCACAACTTCAAAGTTGGTGACCTAGTCCTCAAAGAAAATCCAAGAAATCAACAAGATCGAGAAAAGAAAGGGAAATTTGAACCTAACTGGTTGGGTCCCTATGTTGTCATATTAGTCTATGGATCAGGTATTTATAAACTTACAACTTCAGAAGGAGATGTGCTCGATGAACCAACTAATAGCATTCATCTGAAGAAATACTACACTTGAGTAGTCTAATTCACTGAAAAAGCAAAAACAAACAAAAAAATTTTAAAAATCAAGAAAAAGCAAATAAAAAGGTACAATAAAAGCAACTGGTGAAAACCTAGTAACATGCGCTATTGTGAAAGGACAGCTCCTCCATCTATATCCACATCCTTATCTTCGCAGTAAAGCACTATCGGCCATCACCCGACACTTAGCAAATATCCATTCAGGACATACTTAGCGTAGTCACTATCCTGGTCTATCCATATATCCTTTTACCACATTCCACCATGGCTTGATAATCACTGTACATATCCACATCACGAGGTGCACTCAACTAGGGGCAATAATCGTCAAAACTTGCAAAACTCAGAAACATCACATCCAATAAACCAAAACACTTCATCGCAAAACAAAACATTGGATCGCAAAAGCAAGAATCACAAATACCAAAGATGGATGATTTTCTGAAGTACTAAATGTTGCATTATCGCATAAAGTCTTGACTATTTTTGCATTTGAACTTTTTAAATTATTGGATTCTCTGCTTTTTCTCGCTAATGCTTCAAAGCTAGAGATCATGGAAAAACTCCAATATTTTCTTAGTCTTCTGTCTGTGAAGCGATCACTTGTACTATGTAAATACTTGTCTCGAGATGTGATACACCAAATATCACTGAAGACATGATTCCACTTTACGCATACAAATGGTTTAATCTTGTCTGTTTATACGCAATCCGCACTCTGGTCATCCTGGTTCAATTATACCTTGACGCTTGTGCTATCTTGCAAAATCAAAAATCATGTAAATTTTTCTCAAGTCATTATGGTTCAATTATACCATTATGCTTGTATAAATTTTCAACATATCCAAAGATCTATCCATGCTCAATGATGATACCTATATCAAAAGCAAATAAACATGTGGTTATATCAGGATGACAAATGTAGAATGAGGATGCTCCAAAAACAAGTAGTTGCATATCATTTTACAAGTAGTTGCATATCATTTTACAAGTAGTTTCATATCATTTTACAAATAGTTGCATATCATTTTAAATCTTGCATTTAGTTGCACATCTCATTATCATTATCAAATCACACAGCATATCAAATCATACATCTCATTTTCAAGATACATCTCATTATCATTATTATACATCTCATTTTCAAGATACATCTCATTATCATTATTATACATCTCATTTTCAAGATACATCATCATTATCATTATCATACATCTCATTTTCAAGATACATCTCATAGCATATCAAAGCATACATCATACATTTACATCATGCATCATATCATCTATCTAAGCATTGCATCATAAAGTAAAGAAAGAACATATAGAACATGCATCCACAACACATCACATGATCAAAGAAAATGATGTCATCTATATATATATATATATATCAAAATGATCCAAATATACAAAATCTGTCATGTCTGTGCCCAGAACAAAACAATGATCTAAAAATACAATCGAGACATCGTCTCTCAGGTATGACTATCTCCTGAGGGAGATGGTCTCGCAACTAATGTCCCAGCTCCTGGATCTCTAGGAGGATCCTGTCTCGGTGGCCCCATCACGCCTCTGCTCTCTGACTATGTCCCAGTCTCTCGAGATCGACTAGATCTCGCCTGTGTGAAGCTCTGCACTCTGCACTCCCGGGGCACTGCATCCTCATAATGGCGTCTATAATACTCCACCTCCCTCACTCTCAAGGATAGCTCTCACATGATATCTCTCATCAGGCCCCCTACTGTCGCTCTCTGAATGCTCGCTACCAGCTCCTCCGCCCGACCGCGCCGCTGTATCTCTATATCTCACTCTAGAGTCAGCTGAGTAATTTGACGTTGTTGCGTCAATAGCTGGGCCTGCAACTGCTGAACTATCAACTGCAACATCCTGATCTGAGCATCCTCCACATGTGTAGGGACTTAGACCCGTAGGGGCACCTATGAAGGGGTACCCCCTATCCCTTTGCCTGTCCTAGGTGCTGGTGGAGGTAACTCATCAGTCCGCCTCCTCTATGTCGGCTGCCTCCACTCATCTGTCCCTCCCACCACTGCCATCACCTCTCCCACTCTCCCCTCCTCCCCTGCACCGATAGCCAAACCTCCTCTCCCCCTGTCCATCACAACTTGCCGAACTTCTCTCTCCACCTGACCTCCCCCATCTCTCCCCCTGTCTCCTCTCCTCCCCCTGTCTCCTCTCCTCCCCCGTCGTCCACCTCCGCCTCCATCATCTCCATCTCCCCCAACATCCTCCTCATCATCATCAAAGGCCAGCCGCATCTCCTCAGGAGCTGATATTCCGACAATAGCACGAGCTGCAAACAAACCCGCAAACTCATGGTTCATCCCTGCATCAAGTACCTCGGGAGCATAGTCCCATATCTGAGCTACTAAGCTGGAGAACTCCTCTACAGCTGCTTCGCTATCAATGGTAGGACCCCAATCAGGTACGTCTTGTCTCCGACGCGTGTATAAGCAAGTCCCCTGTGGTATACCCTGCTGCCGACCATACTTCCTCAACACCCTGCCCACCTAAAATCTCTCTATCACAAAGGGCATCCGCCCTATCAAAAACTGGCTCATAAACACAAAAGGCATCTCTAGCCCATCCTCTGCCTAGACCTTGCAATCTGTATACGGTCGCCAGACGACCGTATCTATATCATCCAGGACCCTCCTCCAATGCTCTAGTTTGCCCAGCTTCCGCTGAACAACTAGACCCCTATAACCATAAGCATATGCCCGCCCAGTAGGCCTGTCTTTGTCCACCAGTGGCCTCGTTGCTGGAATGTGCTCCCAGCACCATACCTGTAAAAGTGTCACGCCAGCTGACAAACTGTCGTAACCCAGATACACAACCTCATGTAGATCCCTGTACCAGTGGGCTAACATGGTTGATCCCCAAGCGAACCTGTGGCCCTGGGTCACCATCTCCTCAAGAACCAATCCCCAACCCACAGAGAATCCCTTTGACCTGTAATCAGGACAAAGGAATCCACCGATAAACCCTGCTAGTACTCATGGGAGGGGCGCATAATCTAAATCCAGGAACTCTTGCCATGGGATCTCATACCCACATACTGTCTCATCATGGAAAATGCATCGCAGCGCCTCAGTACCACCCTCCTCTGTCTGCTCATATGGCAATAAAGCACCTGCTACTTGAATCCTCAAAATCCTATAACAGTCCTCTAGAGTGACTGTCATCTCACCGGTAGCAAAGTGAAAGGTGTTCGTATCACTGTGCCACCTCTCAGTGAGTGGTGTAAGTAGACTCTGGTTCACAGTGAACCGAGGCATGTCCAACAAAGATGATAGGCCACATCTCTCTATGACATCTAGGTCAGCCTGTGCCAACCATGGAATCAATGCCCAAGGTCTAGGGAACCGCTCCCGCGACTACACCACTCCTAATCACTCCTGTCAAAACATAAAACGAGTTCAATATCAGTGTCCACATCAAAACAAAGATATCAAAATCAAATTCACATCAAAAAACATGAAACAATTTGCTCATCTAAATCAAGTTCCACATCATATCATTCCATAAACTTGTAAAACAACTCAAGTTTTCAAAAACCATATCAAAACTTGTAAAACAACTCAAGTCTCCACATCACATAAACTTGTAAAACAACTCAAGTTTCCCACCCATATCAAAACTTGTAAAACAACTCAAGTTTCCAACCCATATCAGCTTGTAAAACAACTCAAGTTTCAAACCCATATCAGCTTGTAACACAAATCAAGCTCCACACAATGAACTTGAAACAGTGCAAAAACAAATCATGGTTCGATCAAAACAACACATTCATATCTACATCAATAACTTGAAACAAACTGCAAATTAAATCAAGTTATATCAACACTCATATTGGACACATTTTCAAAAACATGATCAAAAGACCGAGCAAATAACAAAAATCCATCCCCCAGACAAAAATGACCTTATCCTATGTAATTTTTCACATTCAAAAATTACTAACTTTTGCAAAAACCCAATCCATGTGCTACTTGAACCTGGTTATGCACTAAAAATGCACCCATGCGCTACGTTATTTTCTCCACGTGCTATTATATCTACCCTATGCGCTAGACTAACTCTACGCGCTATCTTTCTTTCTCCGTGCACCACCCAACTTACCCTAAGCGCTAAGACCGACCTATGCACTAACCTATCCCATGCTGGCGCTATCTATTCAACCCTATGTGCTAGGTCTAACCTCCGCGCTAAATCCCCCTACCCATGTGACCCCCTGTGGACTCTATGCACTAGGTTTGACCTATGCGCTACCCTTCTAAGCTAACGTGCTACCCTATTTTCATCATGCGCTAATCTGAGACCATGCGCTAACCTAAAACTTTCATGTGCTACCCTATTTATTTTCGGATGCTACCCTAATTGATACCCTATGCGCTACCTAATTTTTCGTATGTGCTAACCTAAGACTCCTATGCGCTAAACGTTAAAACTGAATTTCAAAAATCAAAAACGGACTAAAAACGATCAAATGAAAAATCAAAAATGGGTCAAAAGCGTTGACTTACCGGTGGACCATACGCGGCAGGCCTCTGATGCCTTCGAATGCGCTCAAAACAATGCATAGAATAAGGAATGGGCATTTTGTCTTCTCTCCAAAAGTCCCTTTCTCCAAATTCAACAAGCACAAATGAAACAAATCAAAGCACTTTTCCCCTTTTATAGGAGAAAATGAAATTAGGGTTAGGGAAATGGGCGCGGTCTCCCTCATACCCTAAAACATGTCAATTATCGAGAGATGAATCAATTTAAATGTTTCACCTAGCCAAAATCATACGCACCAAACGCAAATTATCAAATCAAATCAAATTTTTCAAAATATTGATTCATCTCCCAAGGGGGCATTATCACCATCGTTTATCAAATCTGGGGCATCACACATCAAATCCGGGTCATGACATGAAATTCATAAAAATGACATCGATCATAAAATCGCAACGACACATCATTTTTCTTTGAAATAACATGTGCACACACGTCACTTCAAAGAGGGGCAAAATGTAGACGTATAAAAATGCCCATATTCCCAAATGAATGTTTTGTGTTCATTCATCTATTTAGTTAAATCTAATTTAATTAAATTACTTGCATTCCTCTATTTAATTAAGTAAATTATTCAATCTATTTAGTTAAATTCATAAGACCCCTTTCACATCATTTAATTGAATAAATCAATATATTTAATTAAACCCCTATCTAGCTACTTTTAATTAAATTTACGATTAATTAATAGTCCACCCCAAATTGAATAAATCTAATTTATTCAATTTCCCAACTTGCAACCAAATTGAAATAAAACAATTTATTTTAATGAATTCTATTTTCCCTCACCCACTTGCATTTTCCTACATCTCCCACTTGCCTCCTAAACCCCTTCCTAACCCCTTCTAGACTCTTCTAATCACTTCTCAATTAGCCTAACCCATCTCCCAAATGTTGTCACATCCCTAAACAAAGGGAAGTCACTTCTCAAACCTCCAAAGTCTTCCAAACCATTAATGGTTAACTCAACCCTCTTACATGGTTAAAGACTTTTTGCCTAACTTAACCTCCATCTAACCCAAGGGTCTCATCAAGCATTCATTGCTTTGACCATAGTTATCTCTTTAACCTTTGCACAAGAATTTATCCTTTGGGTAAAAGCTTTATCCAATGGATAACCCTAACTTAACCTTAACCCTTAACCCCTAGGGTAACCATGAGGTCTTCTCAAGCATTTAATGCTTCCTACCTCTCTTCTCAACCCAGTCTTATGTTGACAATTGTCACCATTTCATTTGTGCCAATTGCAAACATGGATTCCCAACTTTCAAACTCAATCCTTGATTGCCTCTTTCAATCCTGGCCATCCATTGCCCTATTTTTGCTATAAATAGAGCTCTCATCCCTCCATTTTCATATCATCCAAGTCTTTAGCATCACACTTATACTCAAATCCATTCAAGCTTTCATATTTCATATATGCTCATCATTTAGCCTCTTTCTTTCTAAATAGGAATTAATCTAAATATGCAATTTTAGAGTATGTTCCTTATCATTTAGCTAAAATCATGAACTAATATAGTATGCTAGGATAGTCTTGTTTGCTAACCTTGTCATCTTATAGCTAGTTTATTGCATTTGTAGCATCATGCATAGCTTAGGATGCATCTCATATTAAAATCAATAAAATTATCCCTCGTTCTTGCATTTGCCATCCCTAAACCATTTTGCTCAGTGATCTGAGAGCAAAAATGTTGGTTTGAGGGACCATGCAAGATAGAGAACCATGGAACCAACCTTGGAAAGCTAAGCCATACTTCATGACTCCGTAGCTTGCACCAAGAAGTCTTGTGGGTGTGTGAGCAAGGCTCCATAGAGCTCCGTTTTCCACATATTGAGTTCTATCGACCCGCTTTTCCCGCATACAGTGCCAAATTGATCAAACAAAAGTATACATATGCCTACTTCAAGAAACTAAATAAAAGAAAGAGGAAAGTGATAAGAGAATAAACAATTGGAAACAATGGAGGGGACACTTTTTTGGCTCAGCAAGAGCTTCAGGGAGATTAGGAGTTATTTGGAATCCAATCAAGGTAGATGGACTAGTAATAGAAGAAAATAGAAGGTGGATCATCTTAAAATGCATCTAATGATACAAACCAATGATAAGTTCTACATTATAAATGTATATGGCCCAACCCAAACAATGCAAAAAAGAGAATTATGAATGCAATTAATAGAAAAATTTGAAGGTTTCAGAGGTAAGAAAGGAATTATAGCAAGGTATTTCAATGCTACTATAAATAACCAGGAAAAACTAGGTGGTAAAAGGAGAATAACAGTGGTGCAATCAAATTTCAAAGTTTTCATTGACAATAATCAGCTCAAAGATTTGGAGGCAAGGAATGAAATTTTTACATGGACAAATTGTAGAAAGGGGTTTACCAACATAGCAGAAAGATTAGACAGATATTTTAGCATGAGATGTTGCGATAGCCGAATGCAATACTATGAAGTATCAATGCTTCCATACATAGGGTTGGACCACTATCCATTGCAATTAACAACCAAATAGGTTGATTCCACAATAGGTATTCCTTTTAAGTTTGAAAACATGTTGAATCAAGGGAGGTCCAAGGAGAGGGGTTAGGCTCATTACCTTCTACCGATATGGATGAGCATATTGTGGATATAGCTAAAAAGGTAAAGAGAAATATTTCTTATAAAAATTTAGATCATTTACTTGAAATGGATGTGGATGAATTAAAATTTCTTAGTGAAGAACCTAGACATACTAAAAGGAGGTCAATAGAGGAGATTAGGTTCCACCAATTTGACACTATGAGGCCATAGTAAAGTTCACCTTTACTTGATCGACTAAAGTGGGCCCTAGACATGTTATGTAATTGCATAGTAGTGCACAATTGAGAAGGCCTTGAGTTTTTTGACACTATGAAGCCACACAACCAATCAAATAATGTTAATCTATAGGAGACGCAAACTCCATCTTGGGAATAGATGGATCCTGCTAAAGAAGTATCACCATCATGCAATAGCATAGCTCTAACAAAGTGTAGTCACATAAATCTGTCCAATTTAATTAAATGAATATTTCTTATTTATTTGATTAAAAATCCACTAGCCATCAGTTAATTAAATTAACATTTAATTAATTCATCTTCAAACATTCTCCTATTAATTAAATAAATTATTCAATTTATTTTAATTCATTCATTAAACCAAATTCAAATCAATTAAATGAGTAAATCATATTTATTTCATTTAATCCCCTTTTCCTCTTTTAAATAAATTAAATCAAACATTTATTTAAATCATTTATCCCCCCCCCCCACTTGCATTTTCCTACAAATGCAACTTGCACACATTTATTGAAATAAATTAATTTATTTTAAATAAAAATCCTATTTTCCCTCACCCACCAAATCCACTTGCATTCCTAAACCTCCTTCTACATTCTTTTAACCCTTCCTAATTAGCCTAATCCATCCCCTAATTATTGTCACATTCCTAAGCAGCTCGGAGTCACTTCTCAAAGACTTCAAAGTCTTTGAAAAGCATTTAATGCTTTGTGTGTTCAACAATTTAACCTCCAAAGTCTTCCAAAACCACTAATGGCTCTTACATGACCATTAATGGCTCTTACATAACCATTTATGGTTATTTCAACTTGCACTCATGGGTCTCCTCAAGCATTTATTGCTTTGACCATGGTTATCCCTTTTGTCTTTGCACAAGAGTTTATCCATTGGATAAAAGCTTTATTCTTTGAATAAAGAATTTATTCACTCAACCCAACCATTGACCTTAACTCCCAAGTTAACCCTCAGGTCATGTCAAGCATTTAATTCTTCTTCCCTCTCCTCTCAACCCCTTTCATGTTGACACTTGTCATCCTAGGATTGGGTTGAAAGCCTTCACATGGATTGAATATCATTTGTGTATGGTGAAAATGGATAACAATAATAACAATATTGAAAGGCTAAATGAATCCAACCACAAAACCCTAGCCTAACAACAACAAAGATCCACCATAACATATGAAGATTACCTAAGACAATGCAAATCACATGAAATCACAAAGATTATACCATCACATGTCCAATAGGGTTTTGATCTCCATTCTTCCTATCTCCATTGATCTTGCTTGATATATTTGCTCTCAGATTTTTATATGCACAAGAGCTCAACAAAGAACGGAATGTGGTTGCAAGTAGGATCGTAGTGTAGCCAAAAATGATCATTAGGGTTTGATAATGAAGGAGGCATCTCCTTAAATAGAAGACACAATATGAAATGGAGGGATAAGATTGAGAGGTGTAAAAAGGAGGTCGGCTAGGATTAGAGGGTAGGTAGAAGAAATAGTAAAATAATGAAAGAGGTAGGTAGTGTAGGAATTAAGAGATGAATGACATGTGTCATGTGTAGAAAAAGATAATGAATTAATTAAATAAATAAAGATTTATTTAATTAATAGAAGAAGTAGGATAATTAAATAAATAAAATATTTATTTAATTTAGGAAAAGGATAATTTAAATAAATAAATGTATTTATTTAAATGAGAAATAAGGCTAGAAGAGGATAAATGAATTAATTAAATAAATAAGGATTTATTTAATTAATAGAAGAATTAGGCTTAGATAATTAAATAAATAAAATATTTATTTAATTAGACATGACAATTTTAGGTGTCTACATTTTGCCCCTCTTTGAGACAATGCGGCTTGTCGCGTTGTTTCAAAGAAGATAAGATGAACTGATACAGAGTTGCCCCAGGATGGGAATGATATGCCCCCTCAAGAGATTGGATGAAAATGTCTGAAAAGATTGCAGACAATCTCTCGATAAGAAAGACATGATAGAATGGACTAGCCGGATAAAGTGACAGAGTCACGGGATGAAGAAGACTGACTCAGAAAATGAAGGCGAGGGCTAGGGTAGGCTATAAGATAGACCACAGGCAAAAGACATCCTCATTGTCATCTACACCTTCACAAGATCAAAGTGCAGAGCGAGAAAAAGAGCAGCAGCAGTCAGCAGCGATGGCTTTCGTACACAGATTCGACCGTGTTCGCCGATTTCAGAGACCAGCAGAGGCAGGAGAGCCGGTAAGTACCACCAAACCTCCTCGTACTTTGACGCATTTTCTTTTGTCATTAATGCATGTCGAATAGAGCAATAAATGCGCCTAGGAATAGTGTACAAAAAAGTGCAAAAATGTGAAATCGCGTCTGCGTCGGTGCCAGGCGCGTCTGTGTCCGACAGGCGCGTCTGTGTTCGACAGGCGCGTCTGTGTCGGTGCCAGGCGCGTCTATGTCTGGAACCGCGTTTGTGTCGAATGCGGGCGCGTCTACGTCTTTCAGAAGCGTTTGTGTTACAAAGTCGCGTTTGTGAACAATTTAGGCACGTTTATGTCAAACAGGCGCGTCTGTGTTGTTTAGGCGCGCTTGTGCAGTCAATAGGCGCGTTTGTGAGTTAGAAACGCGTTTATGTCTGAAAATGCAAGGTTTTTGTCTTCTAGGTCAAATCGGCAGTTCTGTGATGAACATACGTTGTCGATTGGATAAGCTGTTGAGAGGATACACTCAAGCAGGTCCTCTAGGAAGACTAGGATAGATCAAGACACTTTGTGATGAACAGGGAGCACCAAGATAGAGTACTTTGTGATGAACAGGGAGTACCCAAAGTATGAGCAGCACTTTGTGATGAACAGGGAGTGCAAAATGTGAGTAACACTTTGTGATGAACAGGGAATGTCACACACGTAGTACTTTGTGATGAACAGGGAGCACAACTAGGATAGATAGCAACACTTTGTGATGAACAGTGAGTGTCACTGAGATAGATGACCATATGCATTTAGATAGCGAGTATCATTTTGTGATGAACAGTGAATGCCACCATGACTGACATGATTGATTTGTTTGACTGCAGGAGTATTTGCCTATGCTAGAGTCACGAGAGAGATTCTCGTCCACACAGAGGTTGCGACTGGAGTTGTCTTTTCAGGATAGAGCTGTCATCGAGGAGATGGGTTTGAGACACGTGTTGTATGTGCCTGAGTTTTGGGCAAACATGGGTTTGCTGACTGCGCTGGCCGAGAGATGGCATTCAGAGACATGCACATTTCATTTGCCGATGGGTGAGATGACAGTCACCCTTGAGGATGTTTATAGGATTCTACATATACCGATCGATGGAGAGCTGATTCCATACGATCGCGATGGAGACAGAGAGGCTTTGAGACGGGTGTTTCAGGATCCCGACCTAGAGATGAGAGCAGGACATATGGCATGGGACACCATGACTGCGACAGGGTTAGCTTTGCCAGCTGTGATTGGAGGAGCTATCAATGGGTTCCTATGTCCGGACAGAGCGACACAGGGGTTGGCAGTGGGTTGGGGAGGAGCACTGGAGATATTGGTGACGTAGCACACCAGATATGCGTGGGGTCCATGTGTTTTGGCCCACCTATATTATGAGCTTCACCAGTTTGTCTACCATGGATCAGTGGGACTGGGTTGTGGAGTGACACTACTGCAGGTTTGGGCATACGAGCATCTGCCTATCACGCGGCTGATACACTTCAGAGGGAGAGGTCATGGACGGAGTTTTGTTCACCTGTACGACATGATCACTTCACAGCCTCGGATTGGCAGGTTAGAGCATTGGCGGCGAGTGATAGATGACATTGACGTCGTCATCTGGAGGCCGTATCTAGGATGCGAGGAGTGGGAGGATGACGCAATGGAGCTGCCTTACACCTTCCGAAGCAGGTATTTGATTGGGCGTACGCCCTATATACTGGAGAGACAGCTGGTGGATAGAGTATGCAGGCAGTATGGCAGGATCCAGAGGATGCCACGAGGCTCGGGTATGTATGCCCGTACAGTTAGGGATCAGGCGCAGTTCGGGCCGTTATTGTCATATGATCAGGCGCTGACACAGCTGGCAGAGATGGTGCCCCTACCCTGGGATATGTGGCCAGAGATCAAGGACGCCGGGATGGATGCGGAGTATGCAGCATATTGGGCCGAGCATCCATTCCCTCGATTGACAGATCCAGGAGAGGCATTGGAGGGAGATGGGGGGGTAGATGATGATGATGATGGTGGAGGTGATGGGGGCAGAGGCCGACGGAGGCGGAGGGGAGTAGTTGGGGAGAGGAGGGTGGCACGTCGAAGGGAGGGTGGACAGGAGGGACAGGCCCAAGTGGTGAGGGGTCGCGGTGGAGTGCCCCTGCAGGTACCAGCAGCACAGGGTCCTAGAGCACAGGGACAGAGACAAGGACAGGTACAGGGACAGGTGCCAGTACAGGCACAGGGACCTAGGCATGTACCGAGACAGGTACCTGTTCAGGCACTAGTACAGGTACAGGGACAGGTACGGGGGCAGGCACCCGCAGAGGGAGAGCCACAGGCAGAGGCAGAGGGTGGGGATCCAGAGGAGGATGAGCTGATTGAGCTCAGCGAGATCTGCCAGGGCCAGGCAGATGAGATCCAGGATCTTGAGAGGGAGAAGGACCGACTCAGGACCAGGCTCAGGGATACTGAACGGGAGAGGGATCAGGCGATTCAGCGCTACACTGAGGCTGAGACAGCACTGAGGGCAGGGAGGCAGGCGGCGGAGGACACAAGAGCAGGCTACGCATATGTCCTGCGAGCCAGAGAGGAGATTGCCTACTGGAGGGACCTGTATTATGGTGTCGTGCCAGCAGATCAGCGGGCAAGGAGCTTCCATAGACCATCGCATACAGCGACAGCTACGGGAGGGAGCCGGAGGAGACAGGCATCGAGTGGTGGGGTCATGGGTCCTCCACCACCACTAGACAGGCAAGGTGATCCTGGAGCGGGTCCTTCTAGGGCTCAGATTCCGTCAAGGCCAGGCGGCTCCGAGGGAGGGATCTCATCATAGCCATAGAGGGCTCCTTTGTATCAGTATTTGTACCATTTTTTTTGTATTGTAGACACCTGCGGGTGATTGTAGCCATATGATTTTTTGACATCATTGTATCATGACACTTTTGATTATATATATGAGAGATGATTCATTTTTGCAGTAGCTATATGCATGTGTACCTATGAGATGAGATGTTCTTAGAATGTATGCTTATGATATGGATGCAAATATATACATAATGCAATGCAATATATATTTTTGTTCTTTTATGTTGTATATGCGATGCATGATGCAAATGTGAATGTATGTAATGCAAATGAATATGATAATACAAATAATTATTTACATGATGAAAATGTAAAATGTACTAATATGTGTTGTGTGCAGGATGTGATACAGTTGTGATATCTATATGTATGTATGAAATGCTTATATGTGGTAATGCAGGTGTAACTACATGAAATGCAAATGTTTTTGGTGTGTCATTATACTCAGTCATGTGATAGCGGGCTACGCGGACTCAAGAAGGACGGTGGAAGTCAATCAAGAAAGGGGGATGAAAGACAGAAGATATGAAAGTGAAAGAGCTTCTTGTGCGTTATCATCATTGAGCTTTATTATGGCAAGTAGGTTATGACAATCGAGGCATTTGTTCGACCCAGAAAGTCATTGTACCCGTTTGCATGGAGATAAGACAGTCACAAACAAGGAATGCCCCAGTTCATACTAGACTCACAATGTCCTCATATCCTTGGACAAGTCATAGCATTACTAAAAGACAATCCACAGATAGCAAATGCAAATAGGTGACGATACCCCATCCTCGCCTTTCTATTCAAAGACATCCTGGAGATAGAATCTCTAGTCAGAGACATCCTGGAAAAGCTAAAAGACATGTCACCAAAAGATAAAATCAAAAGAAAACTAGGACTCGACACCAACATCCACTGTAGTCCTCAAGTTTAGTGTCTCTTGTCACTTGTATAAGTCGTATTTGATTTTGGTCACAATGTTTACTTTCACAAAAAGGATAGATAGCACTGAACCATATGTTGTCTGAGTCTGTTGAAAGATTTGATTTGTTGAAGCCAATTGTTGCTGCTGTGTCTCATCTGAAACTGACTGAATCCATGAAACTGATACTTTATTGTGGAGAAGACGAAACTTTATTGCGAATCTGCGATGCAAATGTTGCTTTATTGCGGATTGTGCACGAATAGACTGAAGGAAGCTGGAAGAAACTGTACTCCTCAAAACATGTGGTGTTCTCAGTTCCACACCCATCACTAGACGTAGGATTTGCCTTAGCCACAGATAGGATCTGACTTATTATGGATGGAAAGGGAGTGAAAAAAGGGGGTTTATTATGAATGGCTAACCAATCTTGGGTAGATCAATAACAAGCCATGATGGGAATGGGTAAGTTTATTGTGAGTGAATAAGTTGTGAGTGTGTGCAATGTGAACTGATGAAAGTGAATCCTGAAGGAGGGAGGAGCAATGTCTCTACGCATGGCGCTGGTGACCCAGTTTTCACCATGGTACTTGCCCAGGGCACCACCGAAGTGGTTTTCACCGTTGGACGAAATTATTTCTCTTTACTTTTTTGATTTTTCAATTTTTTTGTGTCACAAGGCACCTGTTTGCCAGGTTTTCACCAAGTAACGATTTTTTTGTTTTATAATTTTTTTGTATTTTTGAATTTTTTTGATTTTTTTTGTATTTTTGAATTAGGATATTCCGAAGAGCTATGTGTAGAACCTGTGAAGGTGCATGCTGTTGATAGGATCCTCCAAAGGTTCACCTTCTGTAGTTGAGAGCTGATATGCACCGGATCCATAGGCTGCTGTAACGATGTAAGGACCAAGCCAGTTTGGTTCGAACTTGCCTTTCTTCTCTCTGTCTTGCTGATTCTTGGGATTTTCTTTGAGAACCAAGTCACCTACCTCAAATGTGCGAGGCTTGACTTTGTGATTGTAGTTGCGACTCATTCGTTGTTGGTAAGCCTTGAGATGATTAAAAGCAGTTTGTCTCCATTCATCCAGCAGTTCTAGTTCTTGTAAGCGAGAGACCCTATAATCTTCATCGTTGATGATGTTTTGCAAAGAGACTCGTAAAGAAGGTAACTCGACCTCAATAGGCAAGATGGCTTCAGTGCCATAGACAAGTGAGTAGGGTGTAGCTCCTGTAGGTGTGCGGACACTTGTGCGGTAGGCCCAAAGTGCAAGATTGAGTTGGATATGCCAGTTACGGCCAGCGTCGTCGACTGTCTTTTTGAGGATTTTAAGAATTGTTTTATTAGACGCCTCAGCTTGGCCATTACCTTGGGGGTAATATGGTGTGGGGAAATGATGGGAAATATGGAAGCGGTCACAGAGTTCACGAACATCCTGATTTTTGAAGGGACGCCTGTTATCAGTAATAATGGAATTAGGAATACCATATCGGCAAATGATATAGTTAAGGATGAAGGTAGCAATTTGTTTCCCCGTGACTTATGTGAGAGGCACAACTTCAATCCACTTTGTGAAATACTATGTGGCTGTGATAATGAATTTATGACCATTGGAAGAAGGAGGGTGAATCTTGCCTATGAGATCAAGTCCCCACTGACAAAAGGGCCAAGGAGACGCAAGTGGTTGTAGTTCTTGTGCTGGTGCATGTATGAGGTCTCCATGAATTTGACATTGCTTACATTTCTTGACAAACTGATATGAGTCTTTTTCCATATTGGGCCAATAATATCCAGTCCTGATGAGTTTCTTGGCCAAGGTAGGACCACTAGCATGCGGACCACATATCCCTTCATGCACTTCACGTAACGCAATCTGAGCTTCGTCACTTTCTAAACATCTAAGAAGAGTTCCATCTAGACCTCGTCGGTATAGGCTATCAGCTAGAATGACATATCAAGAGGATTGGCGAATGAAAGTGTGGCGGTGGTTGTTTGATAGATCAGGAGGTAAGATATTGTCACGAAGATATGTGAATATGGAACCATATAATTGGGATTCGGGACCAACAACGCATATCATTTCAGTAGGAGTGATCTCATATGAAGGAACCAACAGGTTGTCTACCAGGAACTCATAGCAGGTTTCATTTTGAGGCAGGTCAATTAGTAAAGCAATTGTAGCCATGGCATCTGTAGCACGATTCTACTCTCTTGGTATCTGCTCAAAATCTATCTTTGTGAAGTGTCGTTTCAAATCATCTACCAGTTGCTTGTAAGGCATTAATTTTTCATCTTTTGTTTGGTAATCATCAGTTGCTTGACGGATGACAAGTTGAGAATCCCCAAAAACACGAAGTTCTTGGATCTTCCACTGAACTGCAATTCGTAATCCAGTTGTTAATGCCTCATATTCCGCTATATTGTTAGTGCAAGGAAATGATAAGCGGTATGATTTTGGTATAGAATCGCCTTGAGGAGTTATAAAGAGAATACCAGCTCCTGCCCCATGCTGTGTGTATGAGCCGTCAAAGTACAATTGCCATGGCCTTGCATGTGATATTGTTAAAATGGATTCATCTGGAAATTCTGAATTTAGAGGAACATCATCTATCATGGGAGCATCTGCTAATTGATCCGCAATTCCCTGTCCTTTTATTGCTTTTCTGTCCACATACTCAATGTCGAATTCACTCAGGATCATTACCCACTTGGCCAGTCGCCCAGTAAGTGTAGCTTTGTTGAGAAGGTATTTTAATGGATCAATTCTTGCAATCAACTTAGTCTTATGAGTGAGCATATAATGTCATAATTTCTGTGAAGCAAAGACCACAGCGAGACATGCACGCTCGATTGGTGTGTAGTTTAGCTCATATCCCACCAATGTGTGACTAATATATTATACTGCTTTTTCCTTGCCGTCAGCTATTTGTTGCGCTAGGAGTGCCCCCAGTGCTGTTGGAGTAGTTGATATGTATAGCAACAAAGGCTGATCTGGAATTGGTGGCATCAAAACTGGTGGATTCAAAAGATAATCTTTGAGCATCTGAAAAGCTTGTTGACAGTTATCATCCCATTTGAACTTGATATTTTTATGTAGCAGGTGTTGAAAAGGATTACACTTATCTGCAAGTTGCGCTATGAATCTTCGTATAGACTGGAGTCTCCCTTGTAAGGATCGAAGTTGACTGATATTTCTGGGTGGCGGCATGTCCAAGATAGCCTTGACTTTTGCTGGATCAGCTTCGATTCCTCTTTTGGACACAATGAATCCTAGGAGCTTCCCGGAGGTTACTCCAAAGACACATTTCTTGGGGTTTAATCTTACCTTATATTTTTCCAACCGATCAAAGACGACTGAAAGTATGTCCAAATGTGTATCTCTGTCTATTGATTTACCCAAGATATCATCAACATAATCTTCCACGGTTATGTGCATGAGATCATGAAAGATAGTGGTCATTGCTCTTTGATACGTAGCACCTGCATTTTTTAGCCCAAAGGGCATGACATTCCAACAGAAAGTTCCCCACGGACAAGTGAATGATGTTTTGTGTTGATCCTCGGGTGCAATCCTGATTTGATTATAACCAGAAAATCCATCCATTAAAGATAACATTTCGTGACCTGCTGTGAGATCAACGATCAAGTCGATATTTGGTAATGGGAAGTCATCTTTCGGACAAGCTTTGTTGATGTCTCTGAAATCTGTACATATTCTGATGCTGCGATCTGGTTTACTGACAGGTACTAAATTGGAGATCCATTCGGGATAATCAATTGGGCGTATGAATCCAACATCCAATAATTTCTCCAGCTCTACTTTGACTAGTAATGCCAATTGTGGATGCATTTTCCTTAATTTCTGTTTCACTGGCTTTGCCCCCAGTTTGACTGTCAAATGATGCATTACCAAATCCGGATCTAGTCCAGGCATATCAGCGTATGACCATGCAAAGTTGATTTGTCATTCTTTGAAGAAGCTTATGAATTTTGACCTTTCGGATTCTGTCAATGATTGAGCCAGGAATATATTGTGTGGAACTTCTTCTGTACCAATGTTCATTTTGATAGTATCCTCTATCAACATGGATGAATTTTCCTCATATGATGCTGGGAGAATGTCGAGCCTTCCATCTTCGGGTGCCTCAGAGAGGTTTTCGCCCTCAGATACGTCCTTTCTTTTTACTTTTTTGGGATCAGATAGCGCCACAGTGTGGTTTTCGCCATAAGACCCTTGATTTGCTCTTATTTTCACATTTTTGCGACTGGAAGGTCTGACACCCTCACCAAAATATGCCATGTTGCTGAGTTCTATGGTGTATCCTGCTTTGTGGTCCCCAGGGGGAAGATCATCTCGTATGCCAAGATAGTCAATAATAGCTTCGTCATTTTGGAATGTGTCAAATTGTGCTGGTCCTTCATAATCCCAGTCAATGAGTTGGTGGTGAACAAGGGGAAGGCCTTTAATGTTTTCGGAGTTTGCGGGGCTAAGAGTGAAGATGTGGTTATATTCAGGTATATCGAGGCAATCGTCGAGGTCATCGATGGCACTCTCCTCATCAGTTTCGATCGCAAGCGAATCCAAATTGTCGTCACTAGTAGCGCCTTCCGGGACAGGTGTCCTC
Source organism: Cryptomeria japonica (assembly GCF_030272615.1). Lineage (NCBI taxonomy): Eukaryota > Viridiplantae > Streptophyta > Pinopsida > Cupressales > Cupressaceae > Cryptomeria > Cryptomeria japonica. Next base: position 21,362,881 of record NC_081411.1, on the reverse strand, counting down.
ATCCTATGTGATTTCGATCTAGAACCATGAGACGAAGACTGTGCGGAATCCTTATGGGTTGTTTCTTGACCAACTCTGAACTTTTTATAAAATTCCTCTTCTTCTGTGGGTTCATCTGGCTCTCTGAATGTCTTGGTGAGCTCATAGTCACTGGAGGATTTGTCTGAACCCCATTCCCATTCGTTGGAATCTGTGGAATAGCAATCCTCTTGTTGAATTTTGGCAACTTTGATTTGTGATGCCTCTTCCGTCCTTTTAGTGTGGATCTTGGAAGTCAGAAAACCAAGTCCCTTTGAGCGTTCCCTTTTTACAGTCAATTCAGGTTGTAAGGGTTCCATGACGCCTTCTTTGCGTAACCCAAGAGGGCTTCTTCCATCATACCCGAATTTTTGTAGAATCTTGAAGCCTTTGCCATATTTCTCACAAGGTATATTGATCTGATCATGTGTGTCCTCTTCAATGTCTTTATAGAGCATTTTGTATAAATTTTCCTCTTCTAGTTCGCCCCATCTTTGAAAGGTAGTAGGATCCCATTTGAGTATCATGATGGATATTTGCTTGTTAGGATGTGGCCTTCCATATTCTTTCGGAGAGCTCATGACTTGTCGTAAATACATGGTCTGATTTAAAGTGTATTCTCCCATGCCTTTGTCTTGAAATTTGCCTTTAAGTTCACCTTGTTTTGATGTCGAAGGTTTCAATGACTCAGGGTCAATGTATGCCGAAGAAGGAACAGCCTCACGATTACTGGGAATGATGGTCTCAGTATGTGATCTCAGGTTATTGCAATATATGAATGGATTAGGATCACCGTTAACTGTTACCTCGACTCCATTATGAGGAAACTTAATGCATTGATGATATGTCGATGGGACTGCCCTCATTTCATGAATCCAAGGATGTCCTAGCAATATGTTGTATCTGAGATCCAGATCTAGGACTTGACAAACCACATCCTTTGTAACTGGCCCAATTCTTAGAGGTAAGGTGACTGTGCCCTTGGATGAACGCTCTTCATCATCATATGCCTTGATGGTGATTTGATTTGTTGAATTCGCAGCTTTATCAGAATATACCAATTGTTTAATGGTGCTCAATGTACAAATGTTTAGACCAGCTCCTCCATCTATTAGGACTCGCTTTATTCAATGTTTGTGTATGAAGGCTTCAACATGTAAAGGTGCATTATGTGGCTGACTTACAGAGGCATCATCGGCTTCTGTGAATGTGAGGGAGTGTGGAATGGAAAGGTATCCCACCATGGCTTGAAACTGGTCCACGTTCAGATCAGTAGGAACAGCAGTATCTCTCAAGATTTTGTCAAGAATAGCTTTATGAGCAGGGGATATACGTAGGAGCTCAAGGATGGAGATGAGCGCGGGTGTCTTCCCTAACTGTTCTACAAGGTCATACTCAGGTTTGGTTGATGAAGAAGCGGTATTTTTAGTGGAAGCACCTGGCAAAGTAATTTTACCTCGATGAGTTGTAACATAACATTCAGAGGTAGATTCGGAAGAAGATCCAACACCTCTTAGAACAATCTTGGGTCTCTGAGGAGGATTCTCAGGATTTTTGTTCTTGATGGTAATAGTAGAGATATGATTGTCCATCGAGATGTGATTGATAGTTGAGTCATAGTTGTAAGGTGCTCTAGTATAGTTGGCTTGATCATCTGTGACTTTGGCTTTTCCTTTGTCATGCTTTGGGAATGGTTCCTTAAACATCTCATGTTCTTGATTGGATGAGTGTCCCTCAATCTCAATATCACCTCTATCAATGAGATCTTGCACAATGTTCTTCAGTCGATGGCAATTTCCTGTCTTATGACCCTTGCTCTTATGAAACTCACAATACTCATCATCATTCCACCAATTTGGTTTGACCTTTGGTTCATATGGAGGAAAATCTGGAACTGTGATCACTTTGTTTGCCACTAGCTTTTTGAAGACTGATTCAAGTGGTTCTCCCAACGGGGTGTACTTCCTTCGTGATCTAGAAGTTGCTTGAATATTCACTTGATTGTTTGTATAACTTGATCCCGAAAAGATGAACTTGGGTCTCACTATATTGGCATCAACAACACCATCATTGACTGTGTTCTTGTTTTTATTCCAAAATCTTGGCTTGTCTTTTCCTTTAAAGTCATCTTTGTTTTCCTTGAATATCTTAATGACTCCTTGTTCAATTAAGACCTTTTATGTTGCTAAGCCCTTTTCAATAACATTCTTGAAGGTGGCCAAACAAGCTTTCCTTAGATCATAGCCAATGTCCTTGTTAACGTTTTGAGTGAACATTTCTACCATTTGTTTCTGTGGAATTTCGCAAGAGCATCTGCTAGCTAGATTTCTCCATCTTTGTAAAAATGACGCAAAAGATTCTCCCTCCTTTTGCTTAGTATTGCACAAAGTAGTGACTGAGATATCTGTCTCAATATTGTAGGAGAAATGCTGAATAAATGCCTCTGCTAAGTCACCCCATGACTTAATACCAGGAGGTAATTGAGAGAACCATTCCATAGCTTGATCGCCTAAGCTTTGCGGGAACAACCTCATCAAATATGTTTCTTCTACCGCTACCTCTATGCAAGCTGTGAAAAATTGTCGTATGTGTGCCTTGGGGTCTCCTTTTCCTCTATACTTGTCAAATTTTGGCGTCACAAAGTGTGCAGGAAATGGAGGCATTGGAATGCTCTTATCAAATGGATAAGGACATATGTCTCTCATAGTGTATGTTGGTTTTGGTGTACTTATGTCCTCCATTTTCTTTTGTAAATCTCTGATTTGTTGCTCCAAATTATTCTTAGGTGGCGATTGATTTCTTGTAGCATACCCCATGTTTGAGACACCAATTTGAGGAGGAGCTTGTTGCATGTATGGATGATATTGATCATAGACATGTTCATATGGAGGAGGTTTATATTGATGCGACATATAGGGAGCACTTGGTATAGCTCCATGTTGAGGAACCCCATATCTATTTTGTGCATATATACCATATTCCATAGGCACGTCATGTTCTATTGTGTTGCCACCAAATTTGACATGAGGTTTCCTTGTGTCCAAATTTTGAGCATGCCTTTGAATGTCCACTTGTTTTGATTGATCCATAGCTTGAGCATGTGATTGAGCATATCTATCTGCATAAGATTTCCATAATGGTCTTCGAAGGTAAGTATCATATGTTTGACCGTGTGTATGTGGGATTTCTGGTTTTTGAAGCAAAGCTAATGGTGATTCAGGTACCATATGCGGTCCTCTATTTCCTCCACTATTGGGTCTCCTTTGATCCATGTTGGAGTGAGTTTGTTGCGAGGGTCGGTTTTCCATAAGTTGAGACATGTCAAAGTCATGAGGTATTTTAGCTCCACTTTGTGCCATCATGTGTAAGAAGTATTGTCGATCCCTCTTCATTATTTCTTCAACCAATCTATTGAAATGAGGATTCATTATGGATTCTTCTACATCTGTTGATTGTATTGAAAAGTTGTCCACATTGTCATTGTGTGTAGCATTGTTGTTTGTAGTGTCTGTGTTTTCCACATTGGGAATGTTTCTATAAACATCCATGTCAGGCAGTGTAGTGTGCTCAGGATTGAAAAATAAATCATTGTCATACTCATAAGAACTCATGTTGGCGGACTCTTGAGCTTCTTTAGCTTTTCTCCTAGATTTTTGAAGACGGGTTTCAACCATGAACTAGGTGTTTGACCAAGATGTGAGAGACTAGATGAAAAATGGAAAGAGTATGGAAGACCAAGAGTTGTATGGAGTGTAAATGAATCTGAGGTGTACTTGCAAATGTCCAAAGTGTAAGACCAAGTATGTAAGTAGTAGAGTAGGTGTGACTTCCAAAGAGATGATTGTTTCTCTTGATGAGGTAAGCTGACCTTGACTCTAAGTAAGACCAAATGAGACCCAAAGGGAAGAAACCTTGATGAGGGACCACTTAGCAAAGTGTAGTTGTATGTAGTGTGTTGACAAAGTATGATGAGGACAAGCAAGTGACCTTTTGACTCAAGTTTAGACAATTGTGAATGTAAAATGAGATGTGAAGCAATGATGGACTGTATGAGACCCAAGGATAGATTGAATGCGAGATGAAACCTGAAGAAACAACCTAGGAAGCTCAAGTATTCCGAAACTGATTTCTCTTGTTTGCTGGACTGTAGAAATTTTCAATTCTGGACACAGACGCTTCTATATACTTCACAGACGCGATTCCCAGACACAGACGTGTCTCTATTCGACACAGACGCTGCTAGACACACAGACGCTATTATGCCCTTCACAGACGCGCTTAGATGACTCAGACGCGGTTAAAACAGACACAGACGCGTTTCTGTAAACTTCGTGCAATTTTTCCAATCTGTGAAGTTGTTTTGTTGTGACCAAATCCGACTGTGTGACTGTTTTTCGTGACAAGAGGACACAATGTTGATGAGGACTCAATGTTTGCAAGTGTTTAGACCCCAAAAGTGTGTTGTTTGATGTAAAATGTTTTGCATACACTTGAAGACACAAAAGACACAATGTTTTGTTGTTTGGTCTTGAATGTTTGAATGTTTAACATAAGACAAGCACAATTCTTATGGTTGGCCAAGACAATAGTTGTTGATCCCACATAGGGTTTTACCCCCGAGGCTACGCTATTCAGAGTGGATACTTAGATGCTTGACCTCACTGGCTCCACCCTCGGCACTCACTTCTCGGGTCAGCCAAGCATTAGTCCCCATGAAAACTCCCCATGGCGAACTTTGTATCTCTACTAAGAACCGTATGTGTGTGGGCCGCTACCAGAGGTCCGACCTCCTGCCCCAACAACTAGACGGATTTGGGCTTCTAAAACAAAAAGGTGCTAGTAAGGGCATCCGCTCGTGTGGCCATACATGCGGCACTTTCAGCTCTGTAAATACAGAAGGCTCCCAGCCGGTAGGGGTTACGCCCTACAAATCATCAAATAAATTTGATCAAACGGGTTTATGGGGAGACATAGTGTCGGTATGAACTAATCAGCACACGTTATTCATAGTTTTCACCATGAATACATTTATTTATAGTGGTTTGGAAGAAGATGGATTTTCTTTTTCTACCACTTGGGTCGTTCTCTTCTCACTAGTAGTCCTAATGACCACACGGGAAGACGGGCCCTATAAAGATTAAACAAAAAGAGCCTATTGCTCAAGACACAAAAGACAATGATTCAATTTTAGTGCACCAATTGAAGTGTTTGCTAATCTATGAAAACAAGGCACACAACAAAATTTCAAAAACCCTAGCCAAGGACCTGCAACAAAATTTGTTAGTAGTTTGGGTTGTTTCAAATGATCACCCCTTCCTGCAAGCACACAAGTTAGGTAAATTTTAGAAACCCAAAAGACTTTGTGAAAGAGGGGCCTTCAACCAAAACGTTTTTGCTTCCAAGACAAGCTGCACAAACTTAGTTAGCTAGATCTGAAAGGGTTAGTCCAAAAATAAACCAGATCTGAAACCCTAAGTGCGAAATCCGAAAATTGAATCCATGAAAATTTGAAAATTTCAAAACAGTAAAAACACAGACGCTTTTACCCCAGACACAGACGCGTCTGTATGACACAGACGCGGTTCTGTGACTCACAGACGCGGCCAAAATTCACAAATGCCCTTCTCTGACACAGACACGAGAAGAAACTACACAGACGCGCTTATGAAATACAGACACCCCTGTCTGAAACCTACAAAATAAAACTTGTCAAAAACACAGACGCGCTTCCCGATTCCGCAGACGCTCCTGAAAATCAAAGACGCGATCCGAAAGTTCGCAGACGCGGAAAAGCTTAAAATGTCATCGAAAAATGTCCGATTTGCAACTTCAAAAACGCAAAATCTGCAACAAAAAGGTTAAATGCAAAGGGACAAGAGTCCCACCGGGCGTGCCAAAATGTGTATGGTGAAAATGGATAACAATAATAACAATATTGAAAGGCTAAATGAATCCAACCACAAAACCCTAGCCTAACAACAACAAAGATCCACCATAACATATGAAGATTACCTAAGACAATGCAAATCACATGAAATCACAAAGATTATACCATCACATGTCCAATAGGGTTTTGATCTCCATTCTTCCTATCTCCATTGATCTTGCTTGATATATTTGCTCTCAGATTTTTATATGCACAAGAGCTCAACAAAGAACGGAATGTGGTTGCAAGTAGGATCGTAGTGTAGCCAAAAATGATCATTAGGGTTTGATAATGAAGGAGGCATCTCCTTAAATAGAAGACACAATATGAAATGGAGGGATAAGATTGAGAGGTGTAAAAAGGAGGTCGGCTAGGATTAGAGGGTAGGTAGAAGAAATAGTAAAATAATGAAAGAGGTAGGTAGTGTAGGAATTAAGAGATGAATGACATGTGTCATGTGTAGAAAAAGATAATGAATTAATTAAATAAATAAAGATTTATTTAATTAATAGAAGAAGTAGGATAATTAAATAAATAAAATATTTATTTAATTTAGGAAAAGGATAATTTAAATAAATAAATGTATTTATTTAAATGAGAAATAAGGCTAGAAGAGGATAAATGAATTAATTAAATAAATAAGGATTTATTTAATTAAAGGAAGAATTAGGCTTAGATAATTAAATAAATAAAATATTTATTTAATTAGACATGACAATTTTAGGTGTCTACATCATTCAATCCTGACCCTTGTTGAGATTACTCAATCTCAACCATCCATTGCTCCATTTTTCCTATAAATAGAGCTCACATTCCTCATTTTCAAATCCTCAAGCCTCAAGCATCCTGAAAACTTGTATGCATCTAAGTTATAGAGAGCATTTAGCATAAATCACTAATATATTGTTATTTTGGCCTAAAATAAATCATTTTAGCATCATAGCATCTAATATTAGCTTTTATTCATACTTGCATAGCATAGTTTGTAATCATCTACAATCTTGAACCTCCATAAGCATCCATAGTGCAAAAAGCTATTGAGAGCTACACTAATTTGGAACTTGGAGAGGAGAGGAACAAAGGAGAAGGAACTAAGAGCATGCTAGAAGGCATTTGGAGATGCCTCATTATACTTGTTTCCCTAGTTAATTATTTTAGCATGTTTCTAATATCTCTTTTGATATGCTTGCTTAGATTAGTTCTTGGTTGAATAACACTAACGATTTCTTGTGTGTTTTTGTGTGTTATACGACTACAGGTTCCAGTCTAACCTTTGGGTATTTTGCAGAGCATCACAAAGCATTGATTGTTGGAGCCTACAATTGTGCACTTAGTTGCCACATGTCAGTATTTTAGAGGCCTAATCAAGAGACTTGTAGGCTAAGAAATATCAAATGTTAATAGGAAAATTACATTCCTAGGAACGATTTCTATAAAAGGATGATTCCTAATACCTAACTTTATGATTTGAAAGTGGGCAATTATACAAAGAAAGTCATCAAAAATTAGAACACGGGGTTTAGTGCTTATATTTACTTATTAGGATGAAGGATTTCAACATTTGAGGAAAATTTATGCAAGGGTAAGACGAACCAAAGACCTTAAGAAAATAGAAGGAGCTCCACCACAACCAATTTAAAAAAAATCTTACTAGTCTTAGGTGTAAGAAAACATTTATTAAACTAGTAGACACATTACTAACATTATGTTTAGGTTATTTTTTATCGTTATCATTTTGTATTTAAGTATGTGTATTCTACTCAACATGAAAGTGAAATAAGATACAGAAGATGCATGGGAGGACCCATATTTCAAGCTATTCAAAATAACTAACTTGAATCCAACATCCTTAATATAAAGCGCAAAGGTCAATGAAAAATGAATCATTAATCATAAAATTATCAATGATAAGATATAATAATCCCTTAATAAAACATATTTGTGACTCATCCTTAAGAATTTAATGTTTCATTTTAACATAAAGTAATTGAAATTAGGTGACATAATCATTTATATGATCATTATATCCTTGGGCACACTCAAATGAATGGCTAGGGAATGTAACATATCTAACTCATCAAAAGAATAAATGGAAATAGAAGAAATGAGTAGAACCACTAATAATAAAGACAAGGAGTGTAAAGAAACAAATCAGCCAAAAAAATCATAATAAGAATAATCTAAAGCATCATGTATTAAAGACTTGTGAGTATTAATTTCATCTTTACCCTGATGCAAATCAAAGCAAGGTGTTGAAAACCAACAAGTATGGATATGCAACTACTTTAAATGTGAGAGGCGTGTTATGCATTGAAGTATAAGTAATAGTATTTTGGGTGTTAGTTATAGAGTTAACTTTCTTCATAACACTATCTAATGTTTAGAGTATTGCATGTAGTATATAGGGTGGTAGTTATCTTAGTAGTAATAGCATGGGTAATAGTGGAGGGAATATGAATATTATGATATATAAGAAGCAAAGATACAATACTAGAGAGATGACAAGAAACATTGTAAGACAAGGAAGAAAGTGAAACATTAATATAATGAGAGCAAGGGATAGTAATAGTAGTAAACCATTAGTAGATCATATAGGAGGGAATGAAACTACTGGAATGATAGGTTAGTGGTACATTATTATCTGATAGGATTCTTTACGTGGGGAACCCCCACTAAAAGTGTCTCATGCCAAAATGAGAAATAGATGCCAAAAAAATTTGCACTCAAAAAAATTGCCAAGGTGTTTGAAGCAAAGTCTTGAGATTGTGAACCTTTCGAATGTATTCCCTACAAAGATTTTGTATTGCTTCATTCATGCTATTTCAAATCCTATGTATCTAGTAAATAAATTAAAGACTAGGTTATCTAATTTTTTGTTCGCTTGGTCATGGATTGTTTACTATCATCAAATGAGAATATTGAGTGCATCATATAGGGCACACCATCCTAGCTGCTAGCTTTATCCATTGCAAGAAAAGACATTCAAAATGATACCAATTCAAAATCTTGTCATGACTACCACAAATTACATTATTAAATTTTAAAAAGTAAAACTTTAAATATGATTGTAGATTGCCAATAGTATAAGTATCGTAAATCATGGTCATCATGCAGAAAAATATCATCTTAATGAGTAAAGGTAGCATGCAAATTCCATCACATCATAAATGACTTAAATCACACACACTAAGCTTTGAATTCTAGGATTAAAAGTGTTAAACACTTAGAGTTGACTGCCATTTGCTAGCATTAATATGTTTCTTTGTGTGTGTTGTTTAAGGCTACCCATCACATCATGGAGAACCTTCCTAAATCCCTTTAGGCTCGGGACAATAATAGACAACCCTAAATCTAGGAGTACATTTCGACTTATCTTGGTTTGTTAATAGTTTATTGCAGAGAAACTTAGATAGAAGAACATGTATTTGATGATCATGTGAGGAGGACAATATGGAAAGTTAAAGAAGGCAGTTAAATCTGGATATTTAGCAACAAATAATGACTTTCTAGAGCAAATAAACTACTAGAAGCTTGTGTAGATTTTTTATTAACATTTCTCAAATTTTTAGTTACTACCCAGATTAGGTTTTGGTTCTTATTGAGAAGAAATCGTACCAATTGAGTCTTTCAATATCTATCCTCTTTTTGCTTTTATCTTTTTTTTGTCTCTCTACTGTAAATACATAGAATTGTGTTTTCATGTGATAAAATCTGATAGATGCCTTTCATTATTGTGATGGGTAATGTATTCTTTAGATTTGCATAAAAATGTAATTAGATTCATTGTAAAGTTGTCAACTCAATAGTCAATTTACCATTTGTTTGAAAACTACAAGACATATCTTAGTGGCAACCTCCATAAATGTAGGTGTTTAATGATAATTAGGTGGAATTGGTAGTTAGTAGACCAAATGATTAATTTAATTCATAAGAAAGTAAAGCACAAATGAACACAACCTATTTAAGAATGTTATAAGTACTTGCCATATGAAGAGAAAGTCTCTAGTGCAATAAATGCAAGGCTCACAGAGAAAATGGAGAAAAATATTATGGATAATTTTATCGTAGGTTTTTTCTAAGAAAAATAATGTTATAGATTTTCATGATTTTGTGTGATATAGACAATTTTTATCATGTATTAATCTAAGTCATCTTTATGTTATGTGAAGACAAGAAAAAATTATTAACACCCTCATGTCTTAAATTCTTACTTCTACAATAAATGTAATCATCCACAAAAAAGTTGAAAGAATAGCTTCTATAGACATATAAAAATGACCATATTCCTAAATGAATATTTTATGTTCATTCCTCTATTTAATTAAATCTACTTTAATTAAATCACCCACATTCCTCTATTTAATTAAATAAATTATTCAATTTATTTAGTTAAATTCACTAGAACCCCTTTCATCATTCAATTGAATAAATCATTTTATTTAATTAAATCCCTTCTCTCTATTTTTAATTAAATTTACATTTAATTAAATTGTTCACCCCAATTTATTCAATTTCCCAAACTGCAACCAAATTAAAATAAAGTAATTTATTTTAATTTTCCCTCATCCGCTTGCAAAATCCTACATCTCCCACTTGCATCCTAAATCCCCTTTCTAAATTCTTCTAGAACCTATCTAAATCCTAATCAATTAGCCTAACCCATCTCCTAAATATTGTCACATTCCTAAACAACTTGAAGTCACTTCTCAAATACTCCAAAGTCTTTGAAAAGCATTTAATGTTTTATGTGTTCAAAAATCCAACCTCTAAAGTCTTCCAAACCACTAACGGCTCTTACATGACCATTAATGGCTCTTACATAACCATTTATGGTTAACCCTCAACTCAACCTCCATATAGCCCAAGGGTCTCATCAAGCATTCATTGGTTTGACCATGGTTATTCCTGTAACCTTTGCACAAGAGTTTACCTCTTGGGTAAAAGCTTTATCCATTGAATAATTGTAACCTAACCTTAACCCTTACCTCCTAAGGTAACTACAAGGTCTTCTCAAGCATTTAATCCTTCATACCTCTCCTCTCAACCAGCCTTATGTTGACAATTGTCACCATTTCATTGGTGAAAATTGTAAACATGGATTTACAACTTTCAAAATTGACCCTTGATTAACTCTTTCAATCCTGACCATTCATTGCCCTATTTTCACTATAAATAGAGCTCTCCTTCCTCTATTTTAAGGATCCATGCAAGCTTTTAGTATCTCATTTATGCTCATTTTAGCACATCTAGTCTCTCTTTGCGATAGGAATTAATCTAATAACATTTTAGACTATTTCCTTTATCATTAGCTTAAATCATATAACTAGTATATCATGTTAGGATAGTATTACTACTAATCTTGTCATCTTATAATCTAGTTTATCGCATTTGTAGAATCATGCATAGATAGGATGCATTTTCATGTTAAAATCAATCATAAGCATCCCTCATTCTTGCATTTGTCATCCCTAAACCACTTTGCTCAGTGATCTGAGAGCAAAGGCATTGGTTTGAGGGACCTTGTGAGATAGAGAACCATGGAACCAACCTTGGGAAGTTGAGTCATTCTTCATGACTCCATAACTTGCACCAAGAAGTCATGTGGGTGTGTGGACAAGTCTCTTTGAGCTTCACTTTTCACATTTTAAGCCTCATTGACCCGCTTTTCCCGCATACAGCTTCCATTACACAACACCTTCAAATTTTTATTTTGTAGGAATCAAAGCCAAATCATGAGAAGGTTATCTTCAAAGAGCAAATATCAACAACAAAAAACACATCAATGATCAAAATCAAATTTTTGATTTGTACCCTCCAATATATAAATTAATGTATTTGTACCTTCCAATATATAAACTAAAGTATATCTTACTATCAACATAACCATTGTGTCTCCTTTTGATACAAGTGCTAGTTAGAAAAACAAGTGGAAATAGAATTTGAGGAAGGAACGTGAGGGTTGGGGGTCTCATTAGAAATGGCAACAAAAGATGTCTGGCAATATTAGGGGCTCTATCTTAGGATGAAGGGATGAAGGGTTAGTGAAAGAGGAAGAGAGGATGGATGGCGGGGAAGATGCACCATCGTGGTACCGTGAATGATACCGTGCTTAAAACAAGCACTGACTATGGGGCTCTTTAAACAACACCTCATAGCCTAGGCCCTACTGTCATAAGCCTTACACTTTTCCAGTGCTTCTCGTATACGGTGTACTTCCCAGCACAAATTCACATGCCAAATTGCCTCCGCTTCCAGGTGCAAGTTTTCTAAATGTGCAGGTAAAATTTTTTAAAGCATTTCGCAGGGGAAGGGGGAACCCGCCGTGGAAGAGTGTGGGGTCCCAAAAACTGATTTTATTTATATTATTTATAAATTTTATTTAATATTTTAAATATTTTATTTAGTAAAATTTTAATCTAATTTTTAGTAAGTTTTTTTTAAAAAATTAATTTATTTATTTTTAATTTAATTTCTTTATATTATAATTTTATATATATATTAATTTTTTTAATATATTTTAAATATATTGTTTATATTATATTATATTTAATTTTTTGTTTATTTATATTATATTTTATTTTAATTTTTTTATTTAATATTTTTTATCTTCATTATCATATCTTGGCATATTCTTGGTATTTTTTATAACAGTTGTTGATTTAATGTCTAAATTTTTTTTGACAATATTGCACTAATAGTTGTGACTTTAATACCCATGATTAAATGGAATGTATCTTATCTGTAAAGAGAAACCAATCATGTGATGTCACATTAGCTGCACAAGTATGGAAGCCCTTATGCACACTATTGGTCTCACCTTTTTTGGGGCTATTTTGGACACCTTGGCGAAAAGCATGCTAATGTGGCATCATATTTGATGATGTGGCCCTAAAACCTTAGATATGATGATGTGGCCCTAAAACCTTAGATATAAGTAGGGGACTTTCTAAGTTAGATGTGATAGATTTATATTATATTTTTTATTTTTTAAATATATTTTATTTATATTATTTATTTTTAAATAAATATGTTTTTTAAAGGATATGTATTATTATTTTTATTTAATTATATATAATTAAGAAAACTAATATATTAATGTTAAAATATATTAAATTAAATCTTCATATTTTAACCATAATCTGAAAGTTAAAATATAATTTAATATTGCAATTAAAATATGGGGTTTAATTATGGGTAAAAAATATCATTTAAGATTAGGATTTAAATATAAGGGTTTAATTATGGTTAAAATATTATTTAAGATTAAAATTAAAATATAATTTAAGATTAAGGTTAAAATATCATTTAAGATAGGATTAAAATATAACTTAAGATTAGGATTAACATATCATTTAAGATTAGAATTAAAATACAATTTAAGATTATCGTTAAAATATCTTAATTAGATTTCTACTCTAATCTTTAATGATATTTTAATGACAATCTTAAATTTAATTTTAATTCTAATCTTAAATAATATTTTAACCATAATTAAACCCTTATATTTTAATTCTAATCTTAAATGATATTTTAACCATAATTAAACTCTTATATTTTAACCCTAATTTTAAACTATATTTTAATCCTAATCTTAAATTGATATTTTAACCCTAATCTTAAATGAAATTTTAATCCTAATCTAAATTATATTTTTATCCCTCATCACTTTTTTCTTACACAAAGATTAGGGTAAAATGGGCTCTCTATAAAATCTTTAGGTTTCTAAACTTCTAGTCATGCTCTAAATGTTTTATTCAATCTATACTAAACTGTTTTTAACTTGCAAAAAATTATATTATTCTAGTTTAACAAATATTTATGGTTTTATCTATAGATATTTTGTTTCATATATCCATTTTATTAATATTATTAAAAATTAACAAGCATTACACTAACAATCCTAATTATATTCATATTTATAAAGAAAATAAATCCAATATGACTAAAATGATAATCTTTTTAAATGAATTTTTTCTTTAAATTTCTTATCTTAATCATCTTTACATAATAGGGAACCACCTACTTTAATCACATTTATAATGAACTCAAATTAAAATATATTTTTATTCTAACAAGTATATTAAAGTCATTGAATGGAAGAATACTCACTGGAGATAGACTAAAAACTATAGGCATACAAGGGCCAAGTTGGTGCGTACTATGCAACAATGGGGAAGAAACAGGAGACCATCTACTCTTCAATTGTAGGTTCGCCCGCAGCTGCTGGGATTGGTTCCTAGGGATGGTTAGCTTTTATACAGCTAGAAGTATGACTCTAAAAGATTTCCTTGTTGCATGGCCACAATCCACTCAGTCTAAATGGGGAGTCCTATGGATGACCAACCCAGCAATGATTGTTTGGGCTATCTGAAAAGAAAGAAACAAGCGGATATTCAAAGAATCGGCCAAAACAATGGAACTAGTCATAAATGACATTAAGGCGAGCATAGAAGAAGTCATCTGTGGTAGGTCACAAAATGTCAACAACTTCAAATTCAATGATTGGGATATGGAAATGGAAAGGAATTGGTCCTTCAAAAATGCTTCATTCCATTGTCCCAAAAATAGAATCAACAGGAAAGAGGTCAGATGGGAGAAGCCTCATAACAATTGGATAAAGCTCAATTTTGATGGGGCTTGCAGAGGCAATCCGGGATAGGTTGGATTTGGAGCAGTTATTCGAAACAAGGAGGGGAATGTGGTGTCTGGCACATATGGCTATATTGGCCACGCCACAAACAATGAGGCAGAAATAAGAGCTCTAGAGGCCGGGCTGTTACTCTGCAAGGAGAAAGGTTTGACCAATGTTCAGATTGAAGGAGATTCTCAAATAATCGTAAACGGGGTGACCAATGACAAGTTACTTAATTGGAAACTAGCTAAATGGTTGTCGTGCATTCGAACCTTACTCCAAGCAATTAAACCATACGAAATAGCACATATACATAGGGAGGGAAATAAAGTAGCCGACCTATTGGCAAATCTAGGAGTCAATTCACAGGTTGCGGAAGTGACAGTTGATCCCAAGGCCCTGAGTCCAGAAGTTACGGACCTGTGCAGGAAGGACTTATGGATAAGGAAATGCGATGGAGTGGGATGATGGCCCTTGGAATTAGGGAAGCAGATGTAGGACAAGTGGTGGAGTTCTTAGGCAGCTCAAATACTCGAAAGGTGCAGTGATCGCGGTTCGATCTACAGAGGAAGGGCTGAAATGATGGAAGGACAGATTCCTACAGATTTTGGGGCCGAGGTAAATTAGGCAGGTCAAAACTTCTAGAGCATAGCAAAACTCTATTTATTGGCCTCTGTAAATGCGAAATGCATGGTGTGTAAGGCGCAAGGAATTCTCAAAGCGAGTCGTGTAGGAGTTAGACTTCGACTTAGCCATGGCCTGTTTTGGGAGCATTGGTTGCATGAACTGTGATGAAATGTTGGATTTGTAGATTCATAGTTTGTTTGTCACAGAGAAGTATCTCTATGACGCTATTAGAGGACTCGTGGGGATCACACTAAACTTTGATCGCCACTGGTGTGACAACACGATTTATGAAGTCGTCCTTATGCCCTTGGTTGACATCATCGAGTGCAGGGAAAAAGTGGTGGAGGCTTTGAATGGTTTTGTCAAGCCAGTTAACGGCAACCACATTGCGGACACCATTTTAAGTCTGTCGGAGGGAGAATGGATTAGCATACTCAAGACGTATTTTCAGCCAAGCTACTTTCTGCCATCGGATTCTGAAGAAGAAGAAGAGGGGAGTGAGGATGATGGGAGTCAAGAGTCAAATACCAGTGAGGCAGAACGCAAACACATTGAGAGGGAGGAGCTGAAGGAAATGATGAGAACATTTGGGGAAAACGCGTGGGAGGTGTTTCGGTGTGCAGTGCAGAACGGCAATATGGCTCCCTTCCGTAGATTAACTAACTCCGAAACCTGGTGGTTCTTGACTGAAGCCACAGCAAATGTACTCAGCATTGGAGATTAAGCGAGGGTCATCATGCAGACCTTCAATGAGGAACAATAGTAACATTATGTATCTCTGTTTATGTATGCGCTACAATTAGCAATGATAGAATATGGTAGGAGTAGTAGCATTCGCTGCAGATAGCAATGCTAGGATATGATAGGAATAGTATTTTCTGCCAAAGCAGTTTTTGTAAGATCCTTTTAGCAATACAAGGGTGCTATCCCCACAATGATAGCTCTTAACTAAAAAAAAAAAGTATATTAAAGTCATAGTTATTGGTATTAAATCAGCAACTGTTATTACAAATACCAAAAATATATCAAGCTATGATAGTGAAGATAAAATAATATTAAATAAAAAAATAAAAAATATAATATATTAAAATAAATATCTTAAAACTTTATTAAATAAAATTTATAAAAAATATGTCCAAGGGGTTGAGCTTAATTGGTTAAAACACTGGGTTCTCACTGTGGAGACCCAAGTTCAATTCCCAATAGGGACATCTAAAATGAATTCTAAGTTGTGACTCTTGGCCTTCCATAAAAATGGGGAAGGTCTAGGGTCAATCTAATCAAACATAATAATAATAATAATAATAATAATAATTCAAAATACTGCAGCTTCGGCCTATTACCTACCAAAAAAAAATTTATAAAAAATATAAATAAAATTATTTTTTTTGGACCCGCCCTACTGGCACGGCCGCCCCTTCCCCTGCGAAACCCTTTAAAAAAATTTACTCGCACGTTTAAAAAACTTGCACTGGGAAGCGGAGACAATTTGGCATGGGAATTTGAGCTAGGAAGTACAACATCATATACGAACAGCACTGGCAAAGTGTAAGGCTTAAGGTCCATTTTGGAGTCAGAGTAGTTTCGGTCTTAAGTTATGGAGTGGTGTTTAAAGGACCCGCCAATATCTGACTTCGTTGACTCATCGTGCACGATACGGTGATTATAAATGCAAAGTACTGTGATGATCAGAATTATAATTTTGAGTCCTGTGCAGAAAGTTATGCCTAGTTAAAGTTAGGACAAATTTTCTATAGTTTTTTTGAAAAATTGCATAGTTTTAGATTTTATTATGTAAATAAACCTGACATGACTGTTGGTTTTTCGATTCTTAAGGAGTTGTTGGTGACCCTTGGAATCCCTTGGACTACTATATGTTGGATTTTCGAATTGAATACAATACTTTTTGGCTTGCTTCAATTCTATGATTTCTGGTTCTTGTAAACAGAATTTACAATACCGCAGGTTCTCACTCAGATGTTGTCATCCGAATCCATAATTCGAATCATGTGACCTTCGCTATGTGTTGGACTATGATCCATCCATGCCGGTGGAATGTAACATTGTATATAAAGAAAGTCTCTAGTGCATGACAAGGCCCACAAGAAAATGGAATGTGGTTGAATTCATTATTTATACTGATGGAACGAGATTCATTGAATTCCTTACCACTGTGGCACGGCAGAGGCATTTGATTGGAGTCACTAACTTCATGTGAAATCCTTACCGACATCTTGCACGGGAAACTTCTCGACTCTAAACACAAATGGACAAAATGGACAACCTATGTGTTGGACTATGATCCATGCATGACGGTAAAATGTGACATTGTATATATCGTGAAAGTCTCTAGTGCAATAAAATGCAAGGCCCAAGAGAAAATGAAATGTGGTTGAATTCATTATTTTATACTGATGGAACGAGATTCATTGAATTCCTTACCACTGTGGCACGGCAGAGGCATTTGATTGGAGTCACTAACTTCATGTGAAATCCTTACCGACATCTTACACGGGAAACTTCTCGACTCTAAACACAAATGGACAAAATGGACAACCTACTGCCCTTCACTGTATTCAATTTTCTTTTAGGAGATGGATTACTTGGATTTCCTCCCTGTGTGACACGGTACAAATCAGAATCGTTTTACTGGAATCCCTATATATAATAGGTCAGGATTATCGGGTGCATCAATGTGAACTTCAAGCCTGACTAAACGACCGACTCCTTACTAAACGAAATCCGCCTTCACGCGTTTTGAAGCTTCCTACCAAGGCGATTTCCCCAGCAATCCACATCCGCTCATTTTACTCCTTGCCCACCTATTCACAATATTTATTAATCCCCCTTCAACCAATTTTACATCATTTCTAGTGCGAGTCCTCATTCTGCTTTCCTTGTTTCCTTTCCGATTTTTATTTGTTGTTTTTTCAGTTCAATTCAATTTCATGGCTTCTACTTCTGCAAATAACGCTGGGTACGAAGCCCAGGATCGGCTTACACATGATTCTCAAGGAGACGCAAATAGTAACTCTACTTCTTCTACACCCTCACTAACTGTTAGTAGTCAATCACTGAACCCTAGAAATGCGTTTGAAGGTCTTGCACCATCTACATCTACTTCTGGTAGATCCATTATGCCTGTGAAAAAAGTGCCTTATGATATATTTATTAATCATCGCGGCCCTGATGTGAAAAAGGGAGTCGCCACCAATCTTTATAATACCCTCAATGGCATCGGAGTGAGGGTTTTTCTTGACGAAAAAGAGCTTGAATTGGGGGATTCCTTTCCTCATGAAGTTGAAGAAGCAATGAGTAGTTCTTCGCTTCATCTTGCCATATTTTCTGAGAATTATGCACAGTCCCCGTGGTGTTTGGCAGAGCTTTCATTTATGCTCGAAACTGGAACCCAAATTGTTCCTATTTTCTACCACATTCAGCCTGAAGTTGTTCGATATGCAAAAGGAGTCTACGCTGAGGCATTTTCCCGGCACGAAAAGAAGGGTAGACACACTCCAGAAAAAATCGAGGAGTAAGTATCAAAATAAGTAAGTATCAAAATTGCCACTGAGGAGTAAGTATCAAAATTCTATATCCATCTTTTCTTATCAATCTTTTCCTCCATTTGGTGCATTCTTTAATTTCGAAATTTTCAGTATGTACGTCAAATTGAGCGATTCTTATTCTGTTTCGTTTTTCTTTTTATGCATATGTTTAGTGATGAGACGAAATTGCTGAAGAATATTGCTAATTATGCTGTCAAAATAATTAAAAATGTGCCGTTCGTGGTTGCCAAACATCCAGTCGGTCTAGATGAATCTGTACAAGATTTTGAAATGACAACACTTCAACATGATGAAAGCCATCCAACCGTGCAAATTGTGGGAATATGTGGTATGGGTGGTGCGGGTAAAACCACTCTTGCTAAAGAATTATACAACAATAAATATAAAATAATGGAAATGTGTAGATTTCTATTTGATATCAGAGATGCGGCTCACAAAAGTGTTTTACATATCAAGCAGAAAAAACTTCTGGAGAATCTTGGTTTCAAAGGTGAAAATGTTGAGAATGTAGAAGAAGGGAAGGTTATCCTTGCCAGACATTTGAGATCTGTTCGGATGCTCCTTGTTCTTGATGATGTGGACACTGTGGAACAACTGGATGCCCTTGTGCCTGAGAAAGACAATCTTCGACAGGGTAGTTTGATTGTTGTTACTTCACGGCATTTTGATGTTCTTACGGGTTGGGGTATTTCATCATCATCCATTTATAAAATGAAAGGGTTGAATCCATCTCATTGTGAACAACTATTTTGCTGGCACGCTTTCTTACAACCTTTTCCAAAGATGGATTTGCAGAACTTGCTAAAAAATTTATAGATGCCTGCAGTGGGTTGCCATTATCTCTTAAAGTTTTTGGTGGACAATTATATGGCAAATCTGAACAATATTATTGGGAGAGTCAATTAGAAAAGATCGTCAGAATACTACCCGATGATATTATAAATAGGTTAAAAGTAAGTTATGATGCGTTGGATAGCGAAGAGAAGGAGGCATTCTTGGATGCAGCTTGTTTTTTTTATTGGAGAGCATAGAAGTTTGGTAATTCAAGTATGGAATAGATCAGAGGGGAGTGGAGTGGTTTGTGCAGCTGGGAGATGCTCGTGAATAAGTGTCTCGTTGAGGTAGATCGGATGGATCGCATAAAAATGCACGATCATTTAAGAGATTTGGGAAGGGATATTTCATATCAACAATCGCCCCACCGTCTCTGGTTTTCTAACCAGACTAATAATGTCGAGAACCAAACAGAAGTGAGGGAAATTCCAAATCAGCTGTCAACCTTGTGCTCTTGTTTTTCATGGCATATGAATATGAAAGTTGAGAAACAAATAAAGGTAAGGTTGATTTATTTTTTATTTTTCATTTTTTATATTGTACAAAACACTTTACAATGAATAGAAACTTGTTTTTCATGGCATATGAATATGAAAGTTGAGGAACAAATAAAGGTAAGGTTAATTTCTTTAAATTTTTCATTTTTTTATATTGAACAAAACATTTTACAATGAATAGAAACTACTAACAAGTAGTTGAAGAGAATAACCTAGTCTATCAATAAATATATGACAGTTAAAGAAGTCTGAAAAAATAGTGTTTCAATCTATTATATCATGCAAAGTTTAAAAATTCGGATTCGCCACGGACTCGGCAAGCCAAAAATTTGGACTCGTGAAAGACTCACGAAAGACTTGGCAAAAAAAAACCGTAGTTTTACAAAAAAACATAAAGAAATTAATGCATTTAGAGAACATAAGAGCCATAATTGAAACATTACACATGTCATATAATCTACAAATGCGCAATATTTGAAATTTGAAATACTAAATCTAAATACCTAGATTTCTTCAATGCTAATTATGTTGTTATATGAAGCCTAATCATACTCGGAGGTTAAATTTTCACTACTTCCATCAGCACGGGTCCATCTGAAAGACTCGCAGATGGACTTGCCAGGACTCGCCTCGCGAGTCCTTGGCGAGTCGACTCGTGGCTCCCATGGACTCGCGAGTCCGTGGCGAGTCCACGAGTTTTATAACTATGATTTGATGCTTTGACTTAATCCAAATCTACTATACTTTTAAAATTGCATCACTTGTTGTTCTATATGTTGGAGCTTATCCGTGACTTTGACATTCCTTGATAAGATCTGTAGCTGAAAAGAAAGAAGACAATTTGAAAAAAATTGTCAAAGTAAAACCTGAGAATTACAATTCAACGATAAAATCTAATTATCCAAACATACTTTAAAAAATCTTGTCTCACTGAATCATCAATCACATTATTATACAATATATTTATTATTATGAACAATTACATAATTATCAACAATATATTTTTTATTTGCCACTAATGAATCTTCTTTGCCCTAACTTATGCCAATTCTATTTAAACATCATGAGCACTTTTTCTGTAAATGCGAGTGATATTGAGTGAGTGCACATTTCAACTTAAACATTATGACCGTTTGCAGAATTATTCTTTCTAAAAAGTTGCATTGTTTTAATAGATTTTTAATTGAGTTTTCTATCTAGGTTCAGAAAAGAATCAGCATTCGAGGAATAATGGCCACCTCAAATAGGTTGAAGTATGAAGACAAGTATGGAGACAATGTATGTCTATCTGTATCCTTTGTCTTTTTCCTCCCTTATTGGAATTCTAGTTGCCTTTGTCTACTAATTTTTCTATGATTTTTCTATATAGATGCTTTCCCCAGGAATAGAGTTCCGATCTGAATCAAGTCGTCAGGATAGGAAAGTTGTGTTTGAGACAATGGAAGGAATTTGGACCCTCTCACCGTCTTTAGGCGGACTAAAATTTATTGTGGTTAAAGGACATGATTTAAATCAAGTTATTGGTGAAGCATCGCAAGAGCTAGTCTGGCTGTGCTGGTTC
This sequence comes from Cryptomeria japonica, assembly GCF_030272615.1. Lineage (NCBI taxonomy): Eukaryota > Viridiplantae > Streptophyta > Pinopsida > Cupressales > Cupressaceae > Cryptomeria > Cryptomeria japonica. Next base: position 21,341,220 of record NC_081411.1, on the reverse strand, counting down.
CCTTTTAGGCAGAGAAATCTTCCATCACAACTTTCATTAAAAAATTTGAGGGTTCTAGAAATTTATGAAGCAGATTTCAATGACAGTCAATTCCAAGAACTATGGAAGGATGCCAGCGATGTGAGTATCTTCCATTTCACCTGCTTCAAATAATTATTTCGATTAAATAAAATGTTTTATGTTTAGTGTAATTTCGTCAAATATGACCTGCAGGCTCCTATTCAGTTAAGAGTGTTGGCCATTTTCAACTGCAGTAATTTCCAAAGATTTGCAGAGTCGATAGGATCTCTCAAGCATTTGGAAAAGGTAGTCGTCAGTTCTTGCAGGCTGAAAAGTCTACCGGAGGGTTTTTGCCTCCTTCAATCCTTGGAGCACATGGATTTGAATTGTCAGCTATCATCACTCCCCGATAATTTCGGTGATGTGAGAAATCTGCGGTATCTTGAATTGTCGGCGTGCTGTAATTTGAAGAGGTTGCCAGTCTCTTTTACGAGGCTGATACTCCTGCAACATCTCCATTTGGTGGGATTGTCTGAACTCCCAGATAATATTGGCGATTTGAGAAATCTGGGGTATCTACATTTGTCGAGGTGCAGGCAGTTGAAGAGGTTGCCAGTCTCCTTTAAGAGGCTGACACTCCTGCAACATCTCCATTTGGAGGGACTGCCTGAAATCACTTTTGAGTCGGACATCATGAAAGACATGACAAAGCTGGAGTATGTTGATCTTTATGAGTGCAATAAACTGGAAGAATTGCCTTCTCACATCACAAATCAGCGCTCCCTGATACGGCTCAATTTAGGTACAGGGAGTTTAAGGGAGGTACCAGTGAACATTGGTGAACTGAGCAAGTTGCAACACTTGTCTATTAATAAAGAAATTACTATCTTCAACGCATGCACAGCTTCTACCATAAAAATTTATCTTTGCATGATAGACTAGTAGATAGATATTCTAGAAGGATTTCAAATCTTCGTAATCGATTCAAGGAATTATTAATAAAAAAATCTGTTTTTGTGCTGAAGCATGGATTTATTGTTTTGTTTTCTCTTTCTATTCTGATCTCTTCCTTCAAATTGGTATCAAAGCTAAGGTTAAAAGTTTTTTGCAGATCTAAATTATTTTTTTGGTGCAGAATTTTATGAAAGAGAAAGGAGATTGTTGTAGCAAGTCATGGCAACAAATAATACTGAAATTCAGCCTCAAATTCCAATCTTCAATGGTAAGAATTATGAATTTTGGGCAATTAAAATGAAGACTTTGTTTTGCTCACAAGATATTTGGGATTTGGTAGAGAAAGGTTTTGCAGAACCACAGGATGATGTAGCTTATCAGAGATTACAACAAGCAGAAAAAGATCAGCGTAAAGATAATAGAAAAAAGGATGCAAAAGCCCTATTTTTAATTCAGCAAGCAATGGATGAGTCAATCTTTCCTAAGGTTTCGACAGCAACAAAATCCAAGAAAGCATGGGAGACTCTAGAGACAGCCTATCAAGGTAGTATAAAGGTGAAAGTGGCTAAATTACAATCTCTTAGGAGAAATTTTGAAAATTTGCAAATGGAAGAATCTGAGTCTATAGACCAATTTATGAATCAAGTATTGAATGTTGTGAATCAAATTAGATCTAATGGAGAAGAATTAAGAGATCAAAAGGTGATTGAAAAAATTCTCAGGAGCTTGCCTAGTAAATTTGACTCTATAGTTGTAGCAATTGAAGAATCAAAAGATTTGTCACAGTTATCAGTAGATGAGTTAATGGGTTCTTTATTAACACACGAATCAAGATTGAATAGAAATAATAATACCTCTTTGAGAATGCTTTCAGAGCACAGGGTTCATCAGGAAGAGGAAGAGGAAGATCAAATTCCAGAGGAAGAGGAAGAGGTAGAAGTGGACAGATGAATACAAATCAAGGAGAAAGGACCAATCAATCCAATCCTAGTTTCAATAATAGAGGACGAGGTAGAAACCAATTTCAAGAACAATCATCAAGGTTTGATAAATCCAATATTCAATGTTATTATTGTAAGAAATATGGTGATTTTGTAAATGAATGTAGAAAGAAACAAGCAGAATTTGAGAAACCTAGAGCAAATTATTCAGATGTATCTGATAATAATTCAAGTAGTTTATTTGTAACATGCAATGTGGCGCAAGAAAGCTTTAAGGAAGTATGGTTTTTAGATAGTGGTTGTAGTAACCACATGACTGGTAATAGAGAACTATTTTCTAATTTGGATGATTCTGTGAAATCTGAAATAAAATTGGGAAATGATACTGTAGTATCTGTAATGGGGAAAGGTGTAATAAATGTGTTGACTAAAAATGGAGAAAAAAGGTTTATTCCTGATGTTTATTATGTGTCTGGATTAAAACACAATCTAATGAGTGTTGGTCAATTAATTGAAAAAGGATATAGAGTTCTCTTTAAGAATGATGTTTGCACAATCTTGGATGGAAATCCTAGTGACTGGTTGATTGTCAAGGTCCAAATGACCAAGAACTGGATGTTTCCCCTTCAGATGCATGGAATAGAGGAAGCTAATTTTAAGGCAGAAATTTTAGACCAGACATGGCTCTGGCATTTGAGGTATGGACACCTTAATTTTGATGGCTTGAGTTTATTACAAAAGAAGAATATAGTAAAAGGTTTGCCACCTATCATGCAACCTACTAATTCTTGTGAAAGTTGTATAATGGCAAAACAACATAGAGAAAGCTTTCCTATAGGAAGTTCAAATAGAGCAAGAGTGCCTTTGGAGCTAGTCCACATTGATATATGTGACCCAATGCAAGCCCCATCTTTAGGAGGAAATCTATATTTTCTGACATTTATTGATGATTTCAGTAAGAAAACTTGGATATATTTTTTGAAGGAGAAGTCTGATGCTTTCTATAAATTTAAGGAATTCAAATCAATGGTGGAAAAACAAAGTGGACTCTTCATCAAGGTACTCAGATTTGATAGAGGTGGTGAATATAGTTCTAATGAATTTTTGGATTTTTACAGAGATCAGGGGATCAAGAAACAATTCACAACAAGGTACACACCACAACAAAATGGTGTAGCAGAGAGGAAGAACGGAACCATAATGGAAATAGCAAGAAGTATGCTAAAAGCTAAAAAATTATCTAATGATTTTTGGGCTGAAGCAGTAGCATGTGTTGTATACATTTTGAATAGAAGTCCCACAAAGAGTGTTAAAGACAGAATCCCTCAAGAAGCATGGAGTGGTAAGAAACATTTTGTATCTCATCTTAGAATCTTTGGATGTGTTGCATATGTTTTAGTTCTAGCTGAAATAAGGAGAAAATTGGATGATAAGAGTGAAAAATGTATTTTTATTGGTTATAGTGAGCAATCAAAAGCTTACAGATTATATAACCTAGTTTCAAAGAAGATGATTACAAGCAGGGATGTCATATTCAAGGAGGAAGAAGCATGGGATGGAAATATTGATAGATCAGTCATAATTAGAGCACCAATACCAAATAATGAAGAAGAACAAGAAGAACATGTTGATCACCCAAATCAAGGAGGACCAAGCACTCCACCAAGAAATTTTTTTTAAAGTCAATCATCAAAACATGCAGAGCATCGCACTCCAAAAGAAGGTAATGAGACAACTCCTACATTTGCTAAATCAAAAGGTAAGAAAATGAGAAACTTGACAAAAATATATGAACAAGGTGAAGAATGCTTGGATATTAGTTCAAATTTTGCTTTATTCTCTTGTGATCCTATGTGTTTTGAAGAAGCAGTTAAGGAGGAACATTGGATCAAGTCCATGGATGAAGAAATTAATTACATTAAAAGAAATCATACATGGGAGCTCATGGATTTACCAGAAGGTAAAGATTGCATTGGTGTCAAATGGGTTTATAAAACCAAATTTAATGTAGAAGATGAAATTGATAAACATAAGGATAGATTAGTAGCAAAAGGTTATGCACAACAACATGGAATTGATTATACTGAAACATTTGCACCAGTTGCTAGGCTTGATACTGTTAGAATGGTTTTAGTAATAGCTGCTCACAATAATTGGAAATTTTTTCAAATGGATGTTAAATCTGCATTTTTGAATGGTTTTCTAGAAGAAGAAGTGTATGTTAAACAACCACCAGGTTATAAAGTGCATGGACATGAAGACAAGGTCTATAGATTGAAGAAGGCGCTCTATGGTCTCAAACAAGCACCTAGAGCATGGTATAGCAAGATTGATTCATACATGATTAGCAATGGTTTCAGCAGAAGCAGTAATGAGCCCACTCTATACACAAAGAATAACAAAGAAGGTCAGATTTTGATTGTGTGCTTATATGTAGATGATTTGATTTTCACTGGAAATTTGTCTGTAGACACTTTTAAATTAGCAATGATGAAGAAATTTGAAATGACAGATTCGGGGTTGATGAGATATTTCTTAGGTATTGAAGTTGTTCAATCTGATAAAGGAATTTTTGTCTGTCAATCTAAGTATGCCAAGGATGCATTGAAGAAGTTTAATATGTTGAATTCTAAATCAGCACCAACCCCAGTTGCAATAGGAACAAAATTAAGCAGAGAGGACAAGGGGTCAAATGTTGATCCAACTTTGTTTAAGAGGCTTGTTGGAAGTCTCATGTATCTCACAGCTACAAGACCAGATATCATGTATGGTGTTAGTTTAATCTCAAGATTCATAGATTCACCAAAAGACTCACATTGACAAGTTGGAAAGAGGATATTGAGATATGTTGCAGGAACCAAGGGATATGGAATTTTCTATTCCACCACTAATGAGTTTGATTTGATTGGTTATACTGACAGTGATTTTGCAGGTGATATTGATGATAGGAAGAGTACTTCCAGATATATCTTTCATTCTGGTACAGGTGCAATCTCATGGGCATCAAAGAAGCAGCCTATAGTAACCCTTTCATCAGTTGAAGCTGAATATGTAGCAGCAACATCAGCAACATGTCAAGCAATCTGGATGAGGAGAATATTGAAGGATCTATTACAAGCATAAGAGGAGCCTACACCAGTGTTCTGTGACAACAAATCAACAATTGCATTATCAAAGAACCATGTTTTTCACCAGAGGAGCAAGCACATTGATACGAGATATCACTTCATCAGAGAATTGGTCAATAATGGAGAAATCTATCTTGAATTCTGCAGATCTGAAGATCAGTTAGCTGATATTTTAACTAAGGCACTACCGAGAGAAAACTTTGAATATTTAAGAGAAAAATTAGGAATAATAGAAGCTGAGATTATTAATAGAAGAAATTAAGGAGGAATGTTAGAAGACGTTAATTTCCTCTGCAGATAAATAAAAGTAAATTTAGTAATTTCTTTATTATTCAAAAATCAGTTTTTCTATCCTCAACGCATGCACAGCTTCAAAAATCAGTTTTTCTATCCTCCACGCATGCACAACTTCTACCGTAAAACTTTATCTTTGCATGATAGACTAGTAGATAGATATTCTAGAAGGATTTCAAATCTTCTATAAATAAAAGAATGATTGTAATAGATTCAAAGAATTATTAATAAAAAAATCTGTTTTTGTGCTGAAACATGGATTTATTGATTTGTTTTCTGTTTCTATTCTGATCTCTTCCTTCAGTTGACAAGCCTGCCGACATCTCTTGGAGATTTGTCCTCCTTGACTACTCTGTACATTGGTGGTTGCAAAAAGGTGGAATCTTTACCGGACTCTCTGGGGCGTCTTAGTATGTTAGAGGATTTAAGTAAAAGTTATTTAGGTGTGAAACCCTTATCAGTTAGGGAAATGATTAATCTTCAAAGGTTGTGGATAAAAGACTGCCCAATCAGTCAATTGGATCTTGTGTCGGGGTCATTTGATTATTCGATGTGCAACCTTAAGCAAATAGATCTAATATCAACTGAAGTGTCCAAAATCTCCATCTCTGAAGACTGTTGTCCCGGTCTTGAGACTCTCTCACTTCGTGATAATAGCCATCTAATGGAGATACATGTCCTACCAAGGAAACTTCAGAGCATATTTTTGAATGGGTGCCCCAAGTCGGATTCGCTTCCCAGCTTTGCGCAATTTTCTTATCTCAGAGTATTTGAACTCGAAGGTTGCTATAGAGTTTCGAAAATACATGGTTTGGAACATTGCACAGCATTGGAGGAGCTGAAAGCGGAAACGAGGTGGGAGGAGCCGTGTATAGAAAGTTTGGAGTGCATGGAAAGATTGAGAAAAGTGGAACTCAAAGCAATCAACAGATCAGCTATTGAAGGCTGCATTCAAAGCATGCAGGTATTATAGTTTATAGGCATTTAGAAATCTAATTGTTTTCAATTGATTGTGCATTGGCTAACGTGTTGACGTGCAAAGGATTTGCAGAAATGGCCAAAAGAAGAAATAATAGTATGCGCACGGGCGGTCCCTGATGCGGCCACACGTGTAAAGTCCTTTTCCTTTCCCAATCTCTCTGTGGTTGACTCCTTCCATAAACGGAAGATCAAATCTGACCCATCCCTGAAATGGCCCTCCACCCCTGGCTGCATACTTCTATGTTTTGTTGTGAATTGTGAATCTCCAAAAACTTCATTGCAGTTGGCATACATTACAGAAGATCTCATGTCTGAAGGAACTATGTCTAAAGGAACTGAACACTATGATTGGAAGGAGTTGGAGAAGGGTAAATGGGTATGGGCAGCGCTCTTTACACAACATGCTTACATTTCAAGCCACGCACTATCACGGGTACACATAAATTACAAAGAAGTGAATCGTGGTAAAGGAGACGTGGCGGAAGGACTGATCGTGACGGGAGAAGAGGATAGCGTGAAAGAGGCTTTCACTCAATTATTGGCGTCTCTATCAAATTGATATTATTATTGTTAACAATATATATCCACTAAAATAGATTAGTGGTCAGTAATACCTATATACTTTTTTCTTTAAAAAAGTATTTTGTATGTTGATTATTAATAAAAAAAAATTAACTTTTTTAGTTTAATATTTTATAATAATATTATTTTATTTAAATATAGGTTTTTGAGTTATTGCTTTCTCAGGTTCAAGCGCACAAGAGCATAATCTGGATGGAAGGCCCCCAAGGCTGGACTGCCTGGGTTGATGATTATTGGGATATTCTTCACTAGCTGCTTATAGTCTGTTCCTATATATGTATTGAGTTGTATATCTCGCTACTCTGGTTCTTTTGGTGTCAGTCGGAGGTGACGCCTCCTTGATGGACTCGTGTTGAACTCTATTGTTCCATTTTTGATCTCCCTATTATTAATAGAAAAATAATGATTTTTTAATTCAAAATTTCCCTTTCTCAATGTAAAAAGAATATTTGTGAAAAAAATTAAGTAATTATATAATTTTTTATTTCTATTTATTACATTGAGAAAGGTAAATTAATAAAAAATAGAAATAAAAAATTATATAATTACTTAATTTTTTTCACAAATATTCTTTTTACATTGAGAAAGGGAAATTTTGAATTAATGTTTGCATAATGGTTAAGTTATTCATACAACTTGTCAATAATATTTGAGAAAGAATATCACTTTATTTTGTGGTTGTGTCCCTTTTTCATACCATTTATAAGGGTCTCACTTAGAGTGTGCACAATAGAAGATGCATTTCTGAATTTAAATGTGAAGACATGTATGCAATTCAACAATTTAAAGATGGGTTGGAATTTGATAACAATAAAATAGAACATACACTCAAAATTTACACGACGTTAAATTTTTTATTCACATGACAATAATGTTTGCATCACTTAAGTAACCCCTATTCATATGGAGCAAAAGGATGGTCGAAACCCTTAAATCTACTACTACTTGTAAACCCTTATTCTGAAATCTTGTAAGGATAAATGTTTCTTTGAAATATATTTTTTTAAGCAACATCCTTCCAACTTAATACAAATTCCTTATTTGTAATACTTGAAGAAAAAAATCATTACGTTATACTTTGTAATATTTGATTATACTTTGTTAAATTTGATTAGAAGTACATGTATCAACAATTTAAGGAACCAAGTCAATAACATTGGAAAAGTTAGCAAACAATAGATAAAATGCAAGATAGAGCTTGTAATGTTGATGCTTTTCAACCAACTACTCACATAATTATGCAATGAGCTCTTCTTATAAATTTAAGTCGTTTGAAATGAACTGCACTTATCCTTTAAAATTAACCCTAATGGATACAAACTAAATATTTAATGCTAAATGTTATCGAAATGAACTACACTTATCCACCCCAAAGGATACAAACTAAATATTTAATGTTAAATGTTGTTGAAATGAACTATGCTTATCCTTTAACATCAACTGCAAAGGATACAAACTAAATATTTAATGCTAAATGTTGTTGAAATGAACCACACTTGTCATTTTAAATCAACCCCTAAAGATACAAATTAAATATTTAATGCTAAATGTTGTTGAAATGAACTATGCTTATCCTTTAAAATCAACCCCAAAGGATACAAACTAAATATTTAATGCTCTCCAAGACAAACTTATATAGAGAATTATAACAAAAGAGGAAGCATATAAACGAAAGCAGAAGGTGGGTGCCCAAGTTGGGTAATAATAGGCTATAAAGGAATCAACTAACAATAGTCGGTTATGATAGATTCTCTTATAGTCATAAGTGTTGTCAATCATGATTATTTTTATGATAGTTGTAAGAGGTTTAAGAGCATCTTTCATGCCTAAATATTGAAAAATTTAAATGGCCAACTTTGGAGAAAGGTTTGGCTTTTGAGGAATGGGATGGTTCAAATATTAGTGGTCTATGTAGTTTGGAAATACTAGTGAGCAAGCGACTTCTTGATTTAGATGAGATGATTTGCATAAAAATGCATGATAATTTAAGGGCTGTGATAAATGAATAATCACACTATCATCTTTGGCTTCCCAAGCATTGAATAATTAATAATGAGAAACAAGTGTAGGCAGAGTTATTTTTTTATAGTCCATCTATTTATACATGTAAGATTACTTGTATGAATTTATTTCAGTATCCTTAATGTTTGGAATGATGATCTCCTCAAGTCAACAGGAGTGGGATGATATGGCAAAATATGAGATTTTTTTGCATATGTTGTTTCTTTGAGTTTTAGAAATTTTTAATGAAAATTTTTATGAAAATTTTATAATTTTCCTATTTAAATTCAATGCCATGTCTTAAAAACCACCATAACATTTTGTGAGAAGTTTAGAGGCTACTTCGCTCAGATTGAGCACATGGTAAACACATGCACATGAATATAGATTATGGTAGCTTCTTTAGTTGAACTAAATATTACTATGTTGACAACCTAATTTAATCAATTAATTAGTTAAGTATCGAGAGGACTATTCTAGCTTTTCTATTTTAAAATTACCTAGAGAAATATTTCATTAAGATTTGTCATTGAAAATTTAGAGGGCTTCATAATTCACGAGGAACAATTTGAGAGACATCTCTTAAAAAAGAGTTGTGGAATGATGTTGGTTATATAAGCGATGTTTCAAACATTTAAAATAGATAATCTTCCTGAATGATGTGTGTGAGGACAGAACATGAAGTTGAAGATGTTGTATAATTCTTTTTATATTTTTTAATTGTTAGAACACTTAAAATTGACATATTGTTTCCTCTACTAAAAAATAATTTAATTCAATGATCAAATAATTAAAAACAATATTATACCTCACTTGACCAATATTATACCTCACTTAACCAAACAATAATTATTTGTTTTATTTTTATTAATCAAAATTGAATTTTCACTATTAAATTAATTGACCTTTAAAAATAATCTGAATTTGACAACATCTAGCACTACCCAATAATATCAGCAATTAGAAAACCTATAGCATCTACATTTGTCCTGCAGCATCTCCATTTGTTATGGTGCAAAAATTTCAATAGGTTGCCATTTTCTTTTAACGTGCTCACACTTATTCGATATACATAGGTTAAGGGAGGTACATATGGATATCGCTGAGTTTTATAAAGTAAAAATATATAATTAACTGTGACAAAAGTTATCAAACTTAACCATTATGAAAGAATACAAATTTTACCATTTACAATTAGTCATAAATTATATTAGAAACAAAAAAATATAGTCGCGTGACATCGTTACTTGCGTCACTATTAATGGAAGTCCACAACTGTTGGGTAAAGGTGTTATTTTTAAATATTTTTAAATACCTACCAGTTGCAATCGTGATCGAATCAAATCTTCAAACATCAATTAATTTCTAGTTTTTTATTAATTTGTATTTATTATTTTCATTGAAGTTTGTCGTCCTCTAATAAATCTCTTGTATTTTTCTAACTTGTTTTAGACACTTGCTTTGAAGTGGTCACGATATCCTGTAATTACGCCATTGTGATATAACTTGTAATCACGTCCATGAAAACCAATCTTTATTTATTAGATTTTAGCTTTCTTTTATTCTAAACACATTACAAGTGTCTTTCTGGAAACATATTTTATTCTTTATATGCTAAGGTCATTAAAAAATCCATTATATTCTATTCTTTACTACTTTTGAATAGAAGTAACTTAAAGCATTATGCTTGAATTCATTTTGATTGCGTGTTAGTTTATTATTTTTCAACATATTTTTGTACACAATCTAAAAATCAATCTTAGTATAGGTTTATCTCTTTTTGATCAATTGGAATCTAGGTCAATATATGCAATAACATTATTATAGAATTAGATTTATTTTTCAATCTTTACTTCAAAGATAGCGTATTGACTTGTTTTTTTTGTTGAAAAGTGGCGGGCTGTGTCTTCATTTCCCTCTACGAGAGCTCATCCCTAGAGCATTTTTTTGGGATCGGCACATGGTTTTAAGTTTCTCGATGCTTCCCCTTCCAATGATCTGTGGCTTTCTCACTTCCTTGCTGGTTTTGGTTTGTTGACCAGCGATCTCGTGGGTTGGCCCCATTAAAACTTTGCCCCGAGGTATTTCCACTGGTCATTCGCATGGTTTGGGGTTGGTGGTGTGATTTATTGGCAAGTGGGAAGTCCAATGCCAAACCTGCGCACTGAGGTGAGGGATTGTCTATGTAGGCACCAAAAGGGAACCTGATTATACAACAATATAATCATAGTCCCAGTAATTTTGGCATTGGACTTTGGGGTTTAATCTCACATTGCTTGTGCAAACAACACTTTTGCTCCATTTCTATTTAAGTGCTTTCCCTTTGGCTTGTGAGTTTTGTATGACCTCACGATGGCTCATGGAAATGTGGTGGATTATGGTTTTCTTTGGAGCTTAGCTCGTGGTTATGTGTATAATGATTGAGCATGAAAAAAATAAAGATCAGGAATAAGAGGCACAAACATTACTCTACAGGAGGAGTATCAAGAAGAATACACGAAAGACCTAAGTAATTGTGTAAGAGGAAGGATCTTTCTTATCTACATGTGTATCGTGGTTAAAAATAAATAGTCAATAAGGTATAAGAGTAGAGAAGTTCACTATTTAATGAAATGATAAAATGACCTTTATATATTTTGAGTTGATCAATTAATAACACAAGCACTAGCTAATAATCTACCCTAGATAAGTGAGCTAGGTTTTGCTAAATGCACTAAAAATATGCTTAGGGTTTAAATAAATAAATGAAAGTGCTTAGTTGAAACTTTGGTGAAGATATGTTGTGGAAAATATTAAAACATGATCTATGAGACTATAAATGCAATTTCAAACTCTACCAAAGTGTGATAGGGCTATACAAACTTGCTTGGAATTATAGAATAAAATTATAATAAATTTTGATTTGAAGAATTCTAGTTGGAATAATTGTCAAACCAAAAGAGGTGTAGGTATGTTGGGTTCATAAAAAATGTAAAGAAAATGAACTCATTAACGTATGGAATCTAGGTTAATTAAACAAATGCAATCATTAGAGCATACAATTAATTTGAATAATGGACTTGTGTCCATAATTGCAATGAACTTCAAAAAAATTAAATGCAAAGCATTGGGGTACTTAGCTCTGAAATTGATTATTCATACTTGTTGATTATGTCATTGAGTACATTGCATATGCTTCTAAAATAAATATCTTTAATCTAATAAATGCATTTGAGTATGTACATTCTTAAAAATTCCCATAGTTTAATCCTTATCATTTGGTTCAATCTAAATTGCCAACTTGATCCAATGCACAATATTGTACTATGCTACACAAAAATGGTCATGGTTTAGTAAACTTGCTTGCCCTTGCTTTCCAAATAGTTGAATATGTCAAGGCAACAATATTTACAATTATTGACAATTATTGACTTAATAGGTAATAATGTTCTCTTAGGTCAACCCCTTTGGTGAGATAAACTAACAATTATAAAAAAATATCCAAACAAAACACTCACCAACATGTTGAAGGGCTATAGTAGACACATTGTCCATTTTAAAAAATCAAAAAGTTTTCTAAATGTTTCTTACTTTCTATATTCATTGTGTTTTCTAGATGTTCAATAGTTACACTTTAAATTTAATATACCAAAACATACATTAGGGGAAAGGACTCAATTGTCACCTCTCTACCTATAACAATTACTAGAGCATCTATGAATAGGTATCGAACCTCATTTCTAAATGACCATTTGTATACCTTTGTGCACATAATGAATCCTCTTGTATTCATCATAACTACTCAAAAGCTCAAACAATAACTTTAAGTTATTAAGTCACTGTAGCGTCCTAAAATTGCGACACTTGCAATTTCGACTGCATTTCGGTCTTCACGATGGTGACGCAACACGCAACCTCAATGGAGACCCCGAAACTTGTCCACGACACCACAAACTGCATTTTTCAAGCACCCTGGCCTGAACCTCCTTGCACCCTGCTGTCCCAGGAGATGGGACCAGAGCGCCCAACACCCTGGTCCTTCAGGACCAGGGCGCCCAGCGCCCTGGTCCCTGGGCCTATTTTGGGCCCGGTTTCCTATGGGGTCTCGGGTCTTTTTGTTTGCAAATTGGAAATTACATTCCCTGGTCGGCCTAAGGTCGGGAAAATCAGTCTTTTAACCCTAATTGGCAAGTATATAAACTACATTTTTCTCTCTCATTTGGCATGATGAAGAGGATATGTGTACAAGCGTGGAAATGATACTCAAGCATTCAAGCATTCAAGCATTCAAGCATTCAAGCATTCCTTCTAAGTCTCCATTCAAGGCTAAGTGTTGCATTCAAGACAAGGATTCAACCATTGAAGAGGAGATCACTTACTACAAACTACATACAACATACAACAATACAACAAACAACAACATCTATACCTTCGCACATAAGGATACAAACATCCTTCAAACAAGGTATTAGTACTTGTTTTACATTACATACATTTACATTTACAACATTTCTCATTTCTTGGTTAATTCCAAAATCGGGGTTTGACCTAAAGGCAAACCCCTAATCCCTAACCCCCTAATCGTCTTCGCTTTTCTGTGTGTAGGTTGCAGGAACGCGGTTGAAATTGAAGATCTGGAATCCTTGTGCAGAGACGAACAGATCCCCCTTCGTTTCGCGGATTTTTCGGAGGACCGTGGCGCCGGGCGCTATCGTCCTGACAACTTTTGCTCAAATTTGTAGGACAGCACCGTATTGACATTTTACTGCTAATTCCAGGTCCGCAGCTTCATCTTATATCCCTAACTTAGTTTATAAGCGAATCTTTGTCACTTTCTATGCATTCCTAGCTTAATCATTCTATGTACATTCTTTACAAAAGAGGGTAGCCTTGCTATCTTAACCCTTGAAACGCATTTAGCATCCAATCTTGCATTGTGTGGGATTGGATCTTGTGGGTTTCAACCCCTCTTTTGAATGTAAAGTCTCTCCCCTAAGTGAAAACCGTCAACCCTAGTGACCTCCCTTCTCTCTCCTCGGAGTTGGAAGAGGGGAGAGCAACTAGGGTTCGATTGCGATTTTCCGCTTTACAGTCACATATGAAGAAACCCAAAAAAAATGTTGAATTCCAATGTACGATTAGAAGCTTACGATGTGTGAAGTTAAGGTGAACAGCTATTAGAACCTTTGTCCATATTGCACAAACGTGAACCAAATAAATTTTAAAAATAAGAAATTTTAAATTTAAAGATTTGAATTGAAGATTTATTCTTATACCTATACATCAAAATTGAACTAAAGTAGCAATTGCACTTTGGTGTGCAATGGGCACGTTGAATACAAGATGGTGAAATAAAAGAATAACAATAGAAACATTATATAGTATAGTATAGGTCCTCTGAAATCAATGAAACAAGATTGTGATGTTACAATTTGTAGTATATATAAAAATGAAAATATGATCAAATGGAAAAGCAAATTGGTAAAATGGAATAGTTTTTTTAACAAGTTAGACCATTTCAATGATTCATTGTATCAAGATAATTGTTTAATGAGCAAAATTAAGTAGAATCGATTAAAACAAGATTGAGATGTTAAGATACATCAAGTCTTTAACCATGTAAAGGTCATACATATTTTCAACAACTGCAAGTGTTTGAAATAAATGATAGGTAGATTGATATGTTAGGCCCAAACCATTCTTTTGATTATTTCATACGCTGTTACAAAACATAAAAAAATTATCAAATAGAGTTTTATAGAGCACAGTCCATATAAGGACAAACAGTATTGGCTTGAACAAATGTGTGAACATGTTTTGTTTTAGTACAGGGACTTGTTTTTAACAATTTTGTAAATGATCCACTTATAAGAAATTTTGATGAAATAAAATAAAGGAAAATGAAATTTGGAATGGAATGAAAACATCATTTTATTCTCTAATTTTAATTTATTTTATAAGATTGCTATTTTTAAAAAATTAATAGTAATATACTAATTTTACAAAAAAAAAAAATTAAATGTAAAATATATTTAAAAATGTATATAAATCGATAAAATTAAGTTTGAAATAAATCCATATTAAAATTCAAATATCTAAGAAAAAATTAAAATACAATAAATATTTGTGTGCATTTTCTTTTTAGGGATAATAAAAAACAATTATATCTATCAGAAAATTATTTGATATTTATATAAATTGAATAATATTATTATTAATTTTTCATATAATATATATTAAAATTAATTATTTATTATTTATTTGATATATTATAATATATTAATTATTTTTGTATTAAAGATCGAGAGTAAACAAAATACAACCAGTTGTAAACAGGGGAGGCTACACCTCAACCACCAAAACCACCGAGGATCTGGAATACATTACTGAAAGCATACCAAAGTCAAAAAAGGACTGAACAAAGGAGAACCAAAGCGCTACTGCAGAATGTGGTCGAATGGATCGACCCAAGTGGTCCACCCTTGGGCCCCTTCCATCCAGATCACCTTTTTTTGATCCTGGATCTGAGTCAGCATGGCAATGTGGTCAGCCTCGAGCATCCTACTACTGTTAATCTCTTTTTGCAGCTTCTTTAGAGCCTCTTCAAAGGAAGACTGGTTGTTCGCGAGCCTCCTCCACTCGTAGCCATCCTTCATTTCATATATGACCATAGTGGTGTGAAAATCTTGCAGGAACCGGAGGAACTTATGCCTTTCGACATTCATCAAGAAGTAGACCTGCGAAGCAATTTTAAAAAAAGTGAGTCTACGAAGAGACTCAGTAAGACATCTGCCATTGCCATTAAATTTGTCCTCATTTCGAAGCTTCCAAATGAACCAAAGGATATAGGAAGATAAGAGAAACCAAAATAAATTAGCATCCTTTTTTAATCCATCGATATAACCAGTAATAATGTTAAAAATATCCACATGATTAGGAATGCAAAAACCAAACATTAACCAAACCTCCCTAGCGAAGGAGCAGTAAAAAAAAATGTGTCTGTCGGTCTCAGGTAATCTGCAAATGGAACACATATCAGTACTAAGAGGATTTCTCCTTAATGGAAGTATGTCAATAATAAGTTGCCATTTAAAACATTGAATTTTAGGGGGAACCGGGCTTTTCCATAGATGAGTAAAGCACTTATACCAAGAGTTGTCAGGCAGATCCAAGTACCACATCATGTTAACATGGTTAACAATAGAGTCATCATTGGAGATCAGGTCATATATGGCACGACACTTAACATTGGGTAGGAGAGAGCCATCTTTCCATTTGAAAGTCAAGAATCGGTGAGAGTCCAGATCAGTAATAGAGGGCAGAGCAAGGGTATCATAGGCATTCTTTATCATATGGTATGTTCTTTTTTGGGTGGGAGGCAGATTGTAGGAAGCGTTGAGCTCTTCCCAATTGATTAAGACATCATTCTCAAATAAGTCCTCAAAGAATTTGATGCCGGCTCTGGCCCAAAGCTTGGTTGAGCAACCTTGAGTGAGGGCTAAGGGTTTATTAGCATGAAAGAGGTTCCACCAAATCGACCTTTCCCCATTAATAGTACCATTGCTACTAACACTAGAGCTGTCAATAAGATGTCTAATATGCTCCCAAGCTTTCCAAATGGACTTAAAGACATATGAGCCTTGCACAGAAATAGGAAAGCTACCTCCCACCAGGTCAGCAAGGGGAAGGGCTTTCCAGGACTTAGCATTCTTAGGAACACCTCTCTCGATATTGTTTCTAATCAAGACTTCCCAAGGTTCCATGTCATCTAAGGCATGAAAAATCCATTTCGCAACGAGGGCAATACCTTGGATCTTGAGATCCTTTAGCCCAAGGCCACCAATTTTCTTAGTCATGTGACACCATTTCCATTTAACCGCATGCATTTTTTTCCACCTTTGCCATCAGACCAAAGGTACTACCTTATGGCTTTCTAGATATCAAGGATTTGATAGTTATTGAACATCCAAGCGGAGGAGTAGTAGACACTATATGAGGAGAGAATTTTCTGACAGACTTGGATTCTTCCAGCAAGAGAGAGGAATCTATTATCCCATCTATGCAGTTTTTTGTCAATCTTATTCTTTATCCACTGCCACATCTCTTTAAGAGAGGGAGAAACCAAGAAAGGGATGTCGAGGTACCGGATGATTTTGTTGGGGCCTCACCCATTGAAACCCATAGGGACTAAGCCAGTCAGGGGGTTTTTCTTTCCAGCGAAGGAGACTAGACTATTATAATTATTTTGATATATTATAATATAATAATTATTATAAAAATTAAAATTGATATAAAAAAAATGAAGCATATGTAATTTATTATTTATATATTATATGTATAATATATTATAATTATTAAAATCTATAATAAGAAAAGTTCTTATTTATATATTATATGTATAATATATTATAATTATTTAAATCTATAATAAGAAAAGTTCAAACGTAATAAGAAAATAAATGGATAGTAAAAAGGACAAGAAAGAATTAATTACTAAAAACTTATTCCACTTACCATTGGAAAAAGTGAACTGTAAAAAGTTTAAAATAAGAACACTCGTACTTAAATAATCCTATTATTTATTTAAATAAAAACTTATTCCACTTACCATTGGAAAAAGTGGAGCATAAATGGGGGGGGAAAATGAATGGACGAGATGATTTGAATGGTCTTGCATTGCTTTTTGTGAATTTTCAACCATTGATTTTTAAAAAATGCTTGCCCATCTCATATAAGAGACACAATTTTTAAAAAAGTGAGTCTATGAAGAGAATAATAAAGACATCTGCCATTGCCATTAAATTTGCCCTCATTTCAAAGCTTCCAAATGAACCAAAGGATATAGGAAGATAAGATAAACCAGAATAAATTAGCATCCTTTTTTAATCCATCAATATAACTAGTAATAATGTTAAAAATATCCACATGATTAGGAATGCAAAAACCAAACATTAACCAAACCTCCTTGGCGAAGGAGCAATAAAAAAAAATGTGTCTGTCGATCTCAAGTAATCTGCAAATGGAACACATATCAGCACTGAGAGGATTTCTCCTTAATGGAAGTCTGTCAATAATATGCTGTCATTTAAAACATTGAATTTTAGGGGGAACCGGGGTTTTCCATAGATGAGTAAAGCACTTATACCAAGAGTTGTCAAGCAGATCCAAGTACCACAGCATGTTAACATGGTTAACAATAGAGTCATCATTGGAGATCAGGTCATATATGGCGCAACACTTAACATTGGGTAGGAGAGAGCCATCTTTCCATTTGAAAGTCAAGAATCGGTGAGAGTCCAGATCAGTAATAGAGGGCAGAGCAAGGGTATCACATGCATTCTTTATCATATGGTATGTTCTTTTTTGGGTGGGAGGCAAATTGTACGAAGCGTTGAGCTCTTCCCAACTGATTAAGACATCATTCTTAAATAAGTCCTCAAAGACTCTGATGTCGGCTCTGGCCCAAAGCTAAGCTTGGTTGAGCAACCTTGAGTGAGGGCTAAGGGTTTATTAGCATGAAAGAGGTTCCACCAAATCGATCTTTCCCCATGAATAGTACTATTGCTGCTCACACTAGAGTTGTCAATAAGATGTCTAATATGCTCCCAAGCTTTCCAAATGGACTTAAAGACATATGAGCCTTGCATGGAAACAGGAAAGCTACCTGCCACCACGTCAGCAAGGGGAAGGGCTTTCCAGGATTTAGCATTCTTAGGGACACCTCTCTCAATATTGTTTCTAATCAAGACTTTCCAGGGTTCCATGCCATCTAAGGCATGAAAAATCCATTTTGCAGCGAGGGCAATACCTTGGATCTTGAGATCCTTTAGCCCAAGGCCACCAATTTGCATAGTCATGTGACACCATTTCCATTTAACCACGTGCATTTTTTTTCCACCTTTGCCATCAAACCAAAGGTACTACCTTATGGCTTTATGGATATCAAGGATTTGATAGTTATTGAACATCCAAGCGAAGGAGTAGTAGACACTATATGAGGAGAGAATTTTCTGACAAACTTGGATTCTTCCAGCAAGAGAGAGGAATCTATTATCCCATCTATGCAGTTTTTTGTCAATCTTATTCTTTATCCACTGCCACATCTCTTTAAGAGAGGGAAAAACAGAGAAAGAGATGTCGAGGTACCAGACGATTTTGTTGGGGCCTCCCCATTGAAATCCATAGGGACTAAGCCAGTCAGGGGGTTTTTCTTTCCAGCTAAGGAGACTAGACTATTATAATTATTTTGATATATTATATATATAATAATTATTATAAAAATTAAAATTGATATAAAAAAATGAAGCATATGTAATTTATTATTTATATATTAGATGTATTTAATATATTATAATTATTAAAATCTATAATAAGAAAAGTTCTTATTTATATATTATGTGTATAATATATTATAATTATTTAAATCGATAACAAGAAAAGTTCAAACGTAATAAGAAAATAAATGGATAGTAAAAAGGACAAGAAAGAATTAATTACTAAAACCTTATTCTACTTACCATTGGAAAAAGTGAATTGTAAAAAGTTTAAAATAAGAACACCCGTACTTAAATAATCCCATTATTTCTTTAAATAAAAACTTATTCCACTTACCATTGGAAAAAGTGGAGCATAAATGGGAGGGAAAAATGAATGGACGAGATGATTTGAATGGTCTTGCATTGCTTTTTGTGAATTTCCAACCATTGATTTTTTTAAAAAGCTTGCTCGTCTCATATAAGAGAGACAATTTTTTAAAAAGTGAGTCTACGAAGAGACTCAGTAAGACATCTGCCAGTGCCATTGAATTTGTCCTCATTTCGAAGCTTCCAAATGAACCAAACGATATAGGAAGATAAGATAAACCAGAATAAATTAGCATCTTTTTTTAATCCATCAATATAACTAGTAATAATGTTAAAAATATCCACATGATTAGGAATGCAAAAACCAAACATTAACCAAACCTCCTTGGCAAAGGAGCAGTCAAAAAAAATGTGTCTGCCGGTCTCAGGTAATCTGCAAATGGAACACATATCAGTACTAAGAGGATTTCTCCTTAATGGAAGTCTGTCAATAATAAGCTACCATTTAAAACATTGAATTTTAGGGGGAACCCGGCTTTTCCATAGACAAGTAAAGCACTTATACCAAGAGTTGTCAAGCAGATCCAAGTACCACATCATGTTAACATGGTTAACAATAGAGTCATCATTGGAGATCAGGTCACGTATGGCGCGACATTTAACATTGGGTAGGAGAGAGCCATCTTTCCATTTGAAAGTCAAGAATCGGTGAGAGTCCAGATTAGTAATAGAGGGCAGAGCAAGGGTATCATAGGCATTCTTTATCATATGGTATGTTTTTTTTTGGGTGGGAGGCAGATTGTAGGAAGCGATGAGCTCTTCCCAGCTGATTAAGACATCATTCTCAAATAAGTCCTCAAAGACTCTGATGTCAGCTCTGGCCCAAAGCTTGGTCGAGCAGCCTTGAGTGAGGGCTAAGGGTTTATTAGCATGAAAGAGGTTCCACCAAATTGTCCTTTCCCCATGAATAGTACCATTTCTCTTAACACTAGAGTTGTCAATAAGATGTCTAATATGCTCCCAAGCTTTCCAAATGGACTTAAAGACATATGAGCCTTGCACGGAAACAGGAAAGCAACCTGCCACCAGGTCAGCAAGGGGAAGGGCTTTCCAGGACTTAGCATTCTTAGGGACACCTCTCTCGATATTGTTTCTAATCAAGACTTTCTAGGGTTCCATGCCATCTAAGGCATGAAAAATCCATTTTGCAGCGAGGGCAATACCTTGGATCTTGAGATCCTTTAGCCCAAGGCCACTAATTTTCTTAGTCATGTGACACCATTTCCATTTAACTGCATGCATTTTTTTCCACCTTTGCCATCAGATCAAAGTTACTACCTTATGGCTTTCTGGATATCAAGGATTTGATAGTTATTGAACATCCAAGTGGAGGAGTAGTAGACACTATATGAGGAAAGAATTTTCTGACAGATTTGGATTCTTCCAGCAAGAGAGAGGAATCTATTATCCCATCTATACAATTTTTTGTCAATCTTATTCTTTATCCACTGCCACATCTCTTTAAGAGAGGGAGAAATAGAGAAAAGGATGCCGAGGTACCGGACGATTTTGTTGGGGCCTCCCCATTGAAACCCATAGGGACTAAGCCAGTCAGGGGGTTTTTCTTTCCAGCCAAGGAGAGTAGACTATTATAATTATTTTGATATATTATAATATAATAATTATTATAAAAATTAAAATTGATATTAAAAAAATGAAGCATATGTAATTTATTATTTATATATTATATGTTTAATATATTATAATTATTAAAATCTATAATAAGAAAAGTTCTTATTTATATATTATATGTATAATATATTATAATTATTTAAATCTGTAATAAAAAAAGTTCAAACGTAATAAGACAATAAATGGATAGTAAAAAGGACGAGAAACAATTAATTACTAAAAACTTATTCCACTTATGATTGGAAAAAGTGAACTGTAAAAAGTTTAAATTAAGAACACTCGTACTTAAATAATCCTATTATTTCTTTAAATAAAAACTTATTCCACTTACCATTGGAAAAAGTGGAGCATAACTGGGAGGGAAAAATGAATGGATGAGATGATTTGAATGGTCTTGCATTGCTTTTTGTGAATTTCCAACCATTGATTTTTAAAAAAAGCTTGCCCATCTCATATAAGAGACAACCTTGGGCGTAATTAGGTCCAAACTACTTTAATTGAACTTAAAAATAAAAAATAATAATTTTGAGGGAAAAAAACCATGTAAATGAATGTAGATAAAAATTGAGTCGTGGACCGAATCTAACACAAATATATATCAACTAGCGATTGCACCTCGGTGTGCAATGGGTATGTCGAAGAGGTGTGGAAGGTCAATGAGAAAACATTTGGTGTATTTTTTGCATATATTTGTGCAATACATGAGGTAAATAATAAGTGATTTGTATGTGCAACAAATGTCTAAATGGAGAAACAATAGCTTCAAATAAACTATGCATTCACATGTAGGGGTCTAAACATGATTGAAAGAAAACCTCTAAATTAGTAAGATAATAAAAATCAATGTTATGTTTGCAATAAGGAGAGAGAGAGAGAGAGAGAGAGAGAGAGAGAGAGAGAGAGAGAGAGAGAGAGAGAGAGATACAAATAGATATAAGAATTGACAAGTAGTGAAAAGGAGAGAGAGGCAGAGATATAGGGGTAAAGAGATAGAGATATTACAAGATAGAGGCATGGGGAGACATGGATAAAGAAATATATAGAGGGGAAGATGAAGGTAGAGATGATGATATAGGAAGAGAGATAGAGGTAGAGGTAGAGATAGAGATAGAGATTGGGAGAGAAGTAGAGATGAACAAATAGGAGAGAGAGAGAGAGAGAGAGAGAGAGAGAGAGAGAGAGAGAGAGAGAGAGAGAGAGAGAGAGAGAGAGATATGGAAAAAAGGAGTGAGGGAGGGAGAGATGTGGAAATCTAGAGAGAGAGGGGAGAGAAAAGGAGAGATATTGATAGAGAGAGGAGAGAGGAAAAAGGGGAGAGAGGGAAGAAGGGGGAGACGCCTCATTATATAGAGAGGGAGAGGGAACTTCAAAGATGGAGATGGAGGATAGGGACATGGAGAGAAGGAGAGGGAGGGATAAAGAGAGATATGAGAGACGGATGGATAGATATGGGAGAGAAAATATATGGAGAAGGAGAGAGAAATATAAAGATATATATCCGAAGTAATATATACTAATAGGTAGAGGAAGGGAGAGATATAAACATACAAATAGATATAAGAATTAACAATTAGATAGAGGGAGAGAGAGGTAGAGATATAAGGGTAGAGAGATGGGGATACTACAAGGTATAGATATGGGGAGAGATGGATAAAGAAATAGAGAGAGAGAGAGAGAGAGAGAGAGAGAGAGAGAGAGAGAGAGAGAGAGAGAGAGAGAGATAATGATATATAGATATAGAGGAAGAGATGCAGTTAATGAGATATATATATATATATATATATATATATATATTTAGATAAAGGAGGGAGAGAGAAGAGAGATAAATAAAGAGAGAGAAAGTGATAGAGAGAGAGAAGAGAGAAATAAAGAGAGAGAGAGAGAGAGAGAGAGAGAGAGAGAGAGAGAGAGAGAGAGCTAATCAATTTATTATTTTATTTAAAAGCTAACAACCTTATATTTATTATATAAATTAAAATTATATGTATAACTATTGTATCATTTGTTTTATAGATATTGATGTGATCCACTAGAAACATTAATATTAGGTTTTGTTTCTGCCAATAGAGCATTTCTTTAGTCACATATAAATTTGGTTGCAAAAAATAATTTTCTTCATTCCTTTCATCAATATATGAATTTATAATTTAAGATAATTAATAATTAGGATCACAATCATAATATAATTGATTCGAATATTTATAAATATTTTATAATTATTTTTAAATTTGAATTAACAATTGATAATTTAGAATAATATTTTATATATATAGAACCCTAAAAAATAAATAATTAAAAATAAAATAATTTATATATCAATTTTGATTCTAATTCTAATTAAATATTAACTCTAATTTATGACATTAAATCTTATTCAAACCAATTAAGCACATTCTCATTAGTATAATTATGATTTTAGTCTAATTAAAATTTTATATAATTGCAATTATAACTTAACCTACATTATTAAAATTTTAATAATACAAATAATAATTTAAAATCTAATTCTTAATTTTTTAAAGATTATATTATTTAATTATATTTATATAATATGAACCTGACATAAAATATATTATAAATATAATATCAAGTTTAATCTTAAAAATTATATTATATTAAACTTACATTAAAATAAATTTTTAAAACTAAAACTGAATTCTAATATAATTTTATTTAGTTAGCTTTTTACTGTCATTTACTAAAGGCACAAATAAAGTAGTTAATAATAATAGGCTCATTGTCCGGTATTCAGCAAAAATCATTTTTAAAAACCTATATTTAATAGCTTTCAATGGACAGTGATTTTATTTTGTTTTTTCTAATACCGGCAGTGGAAAAGGCGGTAAATACGGGCAGTGGAATATGTTAAAAATAAATAACGACGGTTGAAATTATTTCAATCGTCTTACATTGGCAGAGCTGTCTTCTCAACCGTGGATGTGATTTCAAAGGTCGTCCACCTCATATAAGACGCTTGCTGTAGTCAACATCATGTTATGGAAAATCACCACTGTTTGCAATGATAAAACAAAGCAAATGTGACGGTAAATGCAGTGTACCGTCGGGCGGAGGAAAGAATGCACCAGTCAGCCGTATTACCCATCGAATCGCAATACGTGGAGCGATAAAGCCATCCGACGGTCCAAACAGCTGCAATGGTCTTGCACTGTTACTCAGGCGATAGTGACCATCGATTATCTGTACCTGATTTTATGTAGCCATTTCACGAAAGGGGACATAAAACCAAATGAGATGGACCAAGTCATGTGTGGGCCTACTCGGTTCTAGGGACGATCACGTGCTATGACGCCGACTTCTGACTAAACAACATCCTTACACAGCTCTCTGTAGCCCATGTGTTTTCATGCTTTGGGTTCAACGACCAGGACTTTGTGCCTACACTGCATTCATTACTTCTTATCTCCATTACTTCATTTCCTATCGACAAGTTCAGTATAACAGCCAAACGTGCTTTCAGTGGTTCTCTTTGGTTGTTTCCTTCTCTGAACAGTTGAATCCAATTCCATGGCATCATCTTTTTACACTAATCATCAACCAGAGGCTAAGCCTGCAAGTGCTTTTCATGGAATTGTAGCAACACTTCCATCTACTTCTGCTGCATCCACCCTGCCTTATGATGTGTTCATTAACCATCGTGGTATTGATGTGAAACGCACGATGGCCAGTACCATTTACCATACCCTCAGTAACATAGGATATCAAGTATTTCTGGATGAGGAAAAGCTACAACTTGGGGACTATCTGCCAGTAGCAATTGAAGAAGCAGTGCGTAAAGCTTTACTCCATATAGCAATTTTTTCCAAGAACTATGCCCAATCTCCCTGGTGTTTGGCAGAGTTGGCATTGATACTCGAAACGGGCACCAAAATTATCCCCGTCTTTTATTATGTTCAGCCTGATGATTTGCGATGGGCAGTTAAAGGGAAAGGAAAATATGCTCATTCGTTTTTTCAACATGAATTGAAGGGCAGATACACCTTTGAACAGCTTCAGCGGTGGAAAATGGCACTTCACAAAGCTTCATTTTATTCTGGCCACATTATTAATAGTGACGAGTAAGTGCTATAGTCCTCTACACTTCTTTTTATAAAATCTCTCCTTAATGCATTTCTTGTTGAAGTGTGATTTTTATATATTTTTGGCATAATCATCGATGCTTATGGCCGTTTTTACATTTTATTTTCCGAATGTTTCCCATCAGAGACGAAAGAAGGCTGTTGAAGACTATTGTGAATTGTGTATTGAATCTAATAAGGAAAGTGCCATTTGAAGTTGCCAAACATCCAGTAGGTCTCAACGCAACAGTGGAAGATTTTGAAAAGACTACACTTCAATCTACCAGGGTTGATCAGAGTGTACAAATTGTGGGAATATGGGGCATGGGTGGCTCTGGCAAGACCACTTTGGCAAAAGATTTATACAACAGAAGATATTCTTCCCTGGAGAGGTCCAGTTTCCTTTTTGATGTTCGTGATGCTGCTTCCAAAGGGCTGTTGCATAACAAGCAAATAAAACTCCTTGACGACCTTGGTATCAAAGATGAAACATTAGACAATATTGAGCAAGGCAAGGGAATTCTTGCAAGGCGTTTAAGATCTGCTAGGGTTTTCATTGTTCTTGATGATGTGGATCACATTAGCCAGCTGGATGCACTTTTGCCACCACGAGGCAGCCTTGGATGGGGCAGCCTCATCATTGTGACAACACGTGAAAGGGAAGTTCTCACATGTTGGGGCATCTCCTGTATATACAAAATGAGAGCACTAAATGAAATTCATGCCAAACAGCTTTTTTGTTGGCATGCTTTTTTAAGACCCTGTCCAGTTGAGGGATTTGAGAAGCTTGTTGAAAAATTTGTCAAGGTTTGTGATGGCTTACCGTTGTCACTCAGAGTATTTGGAGCACAGCTATATGGCAAATCCAACAAAGATTATTGGGAGAGTCAATTACAAAAGATTGTTAGAATACTTCCAGCTGATGTTAAAAATAGGCTAAAAGTAAGTTACGATGCCCTAGATTATGAGGAGAAAGAAGCATTTTTGGATGCAGCTTGTTTTTTTATTGGAGAAGAGAAAAGTTTGGCAATTGAAGTATGGGAAGGATCAAAGTGGAGTGGTCTGTGCAGTTTGGAAACGCTGGTGAACAGGTGTCTTCTTGAGGTAGATGAAATGGATTGCATAAAAATGCATGACCACTTCAGAGATTTGGGAAGGGAAATTTCAAGTCAACAGTCACCTTATCGTCTTTGGCTTCCCCACCAGCTGACTGTTAATTTTGAGAAACATGTAGAAGTAAGGTTTTTTTTGGTTTTTTTTGAAACATGTAGAAGTAAGGTTTTTTTCTAATGAATAACAACTTGCAGGGGATTCTTTTTTGTCTATATATTTATGTGTGTGAGATTGCTCCAACAAAGTTTTGTCTATCTTATTAGAGTTTTTAATTTGATTTAGAAAAGAATCAGCATTCGAGGAATAATGACCACCTCAGCTCGATTGCAGTGGAATTCTTTGGCTAAATATATGGTTTGTTTTTTTACTTACTTTGTTTCTTTGATTTCTTCGAGGAGTTTTTATTGCCTTCTTTTTTCTGAAAATTTTATGATTTTCCCATTTAGATAGAATACCGTGTTCGAGAAATCGCCACATTTCAGGAGGAGCTTGGGGATTACTCCTCATATGAGGAGCTCATGGTCAACAGAAGCCAAGGAATCTCGACTCTAGTGCCTTTTTTAGCTGGACTAAAGATTATTGTGTTTAAAGGACCTAATCTGAATCAATTAATTAGTGAAGCATCAAAAGAGCTGCTCTGGCTTCGCTGGTTTGAAATTGGGCAGAGAAATCTTCCATCAAGGCCTTCACTGAAAAGTTTGAGGGTTTTAGAACTCTATGAAGTGGTTGGAGGAGATCATCACTTAGAAGAGCTTTGGAAAGATTCCAGCGATGTAAGCATTTTTCATTTCTGCTATTACAATTTTTATTACAATGTTTTCAAAAATAATTGTTATATGTTTAACAACTTTTCCTCAAAATGTGATGCAGGCTCCCATTCAATTAAGAGAGTTGGTTATTTCTGGATGCACCGAATTTCAAAGATTGCCAGAGTCAATAGGATCTCTCAAGCATTTAAAAAAGATAGTTGTCGATGGCGGGTAAATTTGATGACTGTATTTAATCATTTTAATAGTAAAATAAAATCAAAATTTTATTTCTTTACCTTATTTCTTTAATAGTAAAATTTGTATTTAAACAATGCTCGACAGGCAGGGAGGATCCAAATTATTGCACAAGTTGAAGAGTCTGCCAAGAGAGTTTTGCCTTCTTCAATCGTTGGAGCACCTGGAGTTGAGGGGTTGTCAGCTATCATCATTACCTGATAGTTTTGGCGATCTGAGCAACCTGCAGCATCTATATTTGTCGGGATGCAGGGAGTTGAGGAGGTTACCAGCCTCTTTTAAGAAGCTCACACTCCTACGACATCTCCTCTTGGAAGGATTCTACGAACTCACCATGGAGTCAGACATTATGGAAGACATGACAAAGCTGGAGAATTTGAGCCTTTCTCACTGCACACAATTGGAAGAGTTGCCATGTCACATTACAAATCAGGCCTCCTTGACAGAGCTCCTTTTATCTAATACATATAGATTAAGGGAGCTACCAGTCAACATTGGTCAACTGAGCAAGTTGCGAGAGTTGCATATCGAGAGTGACTTATTGACAAGCCTGCCAACATCTCTTGGAGATTTGTGCTCCTTGAATAATCTTACAATTATGGGTTGTAGAAGGCTGGAATGTTTACCTGACTCTCTGGGGCGTCTTAAACTCTTAGAAAATTTAGCACTAAGTTCCCTGGGAATAAAGTCGCTACCAAAATCAGTTGGCCAACTGGTTAGCCTTCGAGAGCTGAAAATATCTGGTTGCCCAGTCAGTGAATTAGAACTTGGGGCAGGATCATCTCCTGGTTCGCTGTGCAACCTTGAGAAGATCTCTATAGAAAGAACTGAATTATCCAAGATTTCCATCTCTGAAGGTTGTTGTCCCAGCCTCAACACTCTCTACCTTTACCATAATGACCACTTAACAGAGATACAAGTCCTCTCAAGTACAGTCAGGCACGTTACATTGGCATGCTGTGAAAAGGTGAGGAACATAAGGGGCATTGTTGAGCTGGTAAACATTCAAACACTGTGCATAGAAGACTGCCCCGAAATGGAGAGCGAGATAGAAAGTGAGATGGATGCACTTCCTAGTTTTCTAAAATCAGCCTGGCTCAGATATAAATGCAAGAGGAGTTGGTGGACGTTTCCCACAGTTCAATGGGTAAACGGATAATAGCAATTTAACTCTACATTTCTAAAATATTATTACATTTAAATCCATACACTTAAACATTGTAGATGAATCTTGTAAAATAAATATTCTTTTAAGAGGATCTGCAATGGAAATTTTATCACATATCTTATAAACAGTTCAATTAATTTTTTTATTTTATGGACTGTTAAAAATATCATTTATTAATGAATATTTTGACATATCATCAATATATATATATATTACCAATATCTAACAAATAATTTTTTTAAATGTGTGCTTACTGTTATAATTTGCCTAGAGAATATTTTATGGTTCACGCCCATGATTCATGAACATTAGGGAGCTAACAATATGATCCATCCAGGACTCCCAAAACAACAAAAGAGTGAAATGAAGATTATATAGAAACTAATGAATTTAGGCCAACTCTTTTTAGCATGACAATGGAGTGTCATCTTGCTTCCAAAATATGTGTTTTTTATTAGATTGATTTTTTTAAATAATGACTCATTCAACAGAGTTGTCAAGAGGATTATTTGAAATGGGAACCAGATCTCCAAAGAGGGTGTCCCTTTGACACTTGCAGGGGCACTGGAAACAGCAATAGAATTAAGAGGGAATCAACATTTTTTAGGTGAAGATTGCCTAGAGGGAGACAATGTGGAATAAGAGGAAACAAAAGACTTAGTATTTGTGGAAGTTTCAGAGAGAGTGTATCTTTCATTGAATTGGAATGAACTATATTGTGCCACAGATTTGGCCCTCTTTATCAAGTGGCCTTTCTCGAGGGATGAGGACAAATATTTGAAGAATTTGAACTGGCAGTCAAGTGACCTGTGGCATAACAGAATTTGCATATGAAGACAATGCCTCGTGGACTATATTGTGCGATAGATTTGCCCCTCTATCAACTGGCCTTTCTCGAGGGAGGAGGACAAATATTTGAAGAATTTGAACTGGCAGTCAAGTGACCTGTGGCATAACAGGATTTTCAGATATGCCTCTTGGACTATATTGTGCCACAGATTTGCCCCCCTCTATCAAGTGGCCCTTCTCGAGGGAGGAGGACAAATATTTGAAGAAATTGAACTGGCAGCCAAGTGACCTGTGGCATAACAGGATTTGCATCTGAAGACAATGCCTCGTGACTATATTGTGCCACAAATTTGCCCCTCTCTATCAAGTGGCCTTTCTCGAGGGAGAAGGACAAATATTTGAAGAATTTGAACTGGCAGCCAAGTGAACTGTAGCATAACAGGATTGGCATCTGAAGACAATGCCTAATGATCAAGTTGTTGCATTCAGATTCTACTACTAATTTTTAAACAAATTTCTTTTACTAATTTATTTAATAAGTCAAAACATACCAAAATTCTTATTAATGTAAAATATCTAAACAGTTGTTCCAAATCAAGAACACGGAATAAATGCCCAAAAAAATTTAATGGAGGAAAGGCACTCCTCACTCCAAACTAAACGAGAAAATTTGGAAGCCTTACCTCAAAAAGAGAGACTGGATACGACTCGATGAGATGGTTCAATTCTTTATACCCTAGGCTTAGACCTAAAAATGCCTTACCCCAAAACCACGGGCCTCCCTTGAGCAGGGCATCCTTGTCCGAAGGGGAAAACGGGACCAGCAGAAACGAGCCTTCCATGCATGAATAAATATCAAAACCCTCTTTCATCGACATTTCGAGTGAAGAGTCAGCCGTTCGTGGAGTTTTGCCAAACTGGGTCAAAATTTCTAGAATTTGTAGATCAATGTGAATTTCTTTATCGTCCTAGTCGTACGCTTCCTCCGCCAAAAAAACTACTTCAGGGTAGATGAATTTGGAAGGGAATCGTCTTCCCCAGAAAAATTATCATTTGCAGACTAAGTTATTACTTCATTCACTGTATTGTCAGAATTCAAAAAAACCCTAAGCGGGTTGGAAGCAGAATTTGTTGCCAAAACTATCGCAGAAAGCAAGCTATCCTCGTTTATAGCTGGGATATGATTGGAAATATTAGTCAACAGACAAGTAAGTTGAAGTTGTCATTTTCGAAAGGAGGCAAACCCCCCAAAGTTCAAACCAAATAGCCATCGCTTAATTTCTTAACTATTTTCCCCAAACTCTAAACTCTTATAACAAGAAGAGTCTGACTTATCCTGAACACTTTTTAAACCCTAAAACCCTATAACATCACTGGAGAACGCATGAAAAAGTCACATGCAGACCATCGCAGTCGATCCAAGTCGATACGCAGCCAGGTAGGGAACGCAAAAGAAAATAAGAAAGGGCGAAAGCTATCCGGAAGATGTGCCGATAATATTGCTCAATTTAAACAATTTTTAAAAAAATCGATATGATGCAATGAAATTTTATAAAATAGAATGGCAGCGAGCAAGCTATGGCCGAGGCCTGGAATTTGACAGGCAAAATGGCCGTTTTTTCACTTTTGAATCATATTTGACAACTTAAAAAATTAGTAGAATGTATGCATTGACATGTTTTTTAGAATCGTATAGATGACACTTCTGTAAAAAAAATATAATAGGTAATATATATTAGTTTAGAATGTTTATTATAAAAATACAAATTTATATAGAATATTTTGAAATTGAAGGATTTAGAATATGGAAGGATGTAGTTGTTTCTAATTTTATAATATTTTAATATGATTTTTAAGAATAGTTTTATTTTTTCATATGAATTTAGAAACTTGTCATAATTGAAATGATAGAATATAATTGATAAAATATATTAATATGAATTTTTATAATATATTCTATTTTTTTTTATATATGAATTTAGAAACTTAGTCAATTTAATTTTTTAAATATATTTAATAAGATTGTTATAGAAACTTGTCATAATATATATAATTTTAAAATTTAAATGTTTATTATTACTAAATTAGTAATTATTAATTGATCATCATTTAATGTTAATATATAATATATAAATTAGTGTATTAATTTAGAAACTTATTTAGTAAATTTAAGATTTTTGCATATATTACTAATTTATCATTATTTTCTCATTAAGATAATGATTTTCATTTCTTCCCAAGAAAGATGTGCATTGATTTTCATTGCTTCAATCTTCTATTTTTATATTTTTTGACAGTTAAATTTTTTCTTAAAATGTCAAATGAAAGGCATTGAAATGACTAAACCGTCATAAAAAATTCATATGACAGGTAGGGGTGACTGTCAAATTCCAGGCCTGTTATGGACCATACAGCCGTTACAAAGTAACTAGCAGTTGCAGGTGAAGTGCTTGCAACAGGTCGTCGATAGGCGAGGTTGAATGGGGGGAAAAAATTTAAGAATGGAATGACTGAAACAGCAGTGAAGAGTAAAAATATTGAACAACAAGTGAAAATATGCAACTGAAGCTCCAATAAGTAAAAATAATTGCATTTTACAAAACTTGGGGAAGGCGAGAAGCGAAATGTTTAGAATAGGAAGATTTAGCAACAACGTTTATGGTGTGGGAGAACGAAAGGTGGAACTGCAAATGTTGAGTGAGCGAATCGAAAATCTGTGAAGAAATGGAAGAATGAATCCTGCAGTGGGAGGAAACCAAATGAAGTGAGCAAATTTGTGGAATAAATTGTATATGAAAATTGCAGATGGTAGATAGAAATAGAATGATTTTTTTTACCTTTATTGAACAATCTCAATTCAATCTCCCTTACCTTGCCTAAAATGACATAATTTTGTAGAGGAAATGATTCACAAGTTAGAGAACATAACTGATGTATAAGTCATTTGTAAAAATCTGGAAACAGTAGTCATTATTGTTAATGCAAAGAGTAATCACATACAAAAAATAGACAAGGTTTATGGCGGGTGAAGTTTAATCTTTTCCCGACATGCGAATATTTTCAAATTTTTGCCCTATGCTTAAAATAAGCAAAAAGACTGTGCAAATAATTCTCAAATAAACATTTCAAGGACAACAAAAGAGAAAGGTGATTCCCAAAAATGATGTGTTACAACCAAATATTACTTAAACACCCATCACCAATCCATTTAAGAATCCCCAAAATTAACTGGTTGTTTTAACAACTACTGCAGAAAAAAAAAGACAATCATAATGAAAAACAAGTTTATACTGTGGTAATACCAATGCCATTCTCGAAGAAGTAAATGATTATATGTATCTTCAATTATCATAATTATTCTAAGTTGTTCTATTGTAAATAAGAGCCATAAATCATCTCTAAAACATTCATTTAAGAATTACAGCCACAGATTACTTAAACAGATGTCACCAATCCATTTAAGAATCCCCAAAATTAACTGGTTCTTTTAACAACTACTGCAGAAAAAAAGACAATCATAACGAAAAAACAAGTTTATACTGTGGTAATACCACTTGTGATCACTATAAGGGTCGATCAAAGCATATAATGACTATGTTTATCCAATGTCATTCTCGAAGAAGTAAATGATTATATGTATCTTCAATTATTATAATCATTCTAAATTGCTCTACTGTAAATAAGAGCTATAAATCTTTTGTAAATAAGAGCCATAAATCATCTCCAAATAATTCTCAAATAAACATCTCAAGGACAACAAAAGACAAAGTTGATTCCGAGAAATGATGTCTTACAACCACGAATTACTTAAACACCTGTCACCAATCCATTTAAGAATCCTCAAAATTAACTGGTTCTTTTAACAACTATTGCAGAAAAAAAGACAATCATAACGAAAAACAAGTTTATATTGTGGTAAAACCACTTGTGATCATTGTAAGGGTCGGTCAAAACATATAAAGACTATGTTTATCCAATGCCATTCTCAAAGAAGTAAATGATTATATGTATCATCAATTATTATAATCATTCTAAATCACTCTACTATAAATAAGAGTCATAAATCTAGAGGTCAATGATTATACATAGAATAACATGTTACACAGAAAATCACACAAAATTATAAATTATCGGGTATAGCAATTGCTTCTATGCTCTTGACAAATTCTCCATAGCAGTTGTCTACAAAGACCACACATTGTAGATTTTTCTTCTCAGTAAAATGTCTTGATTAAAGTTGATATAATAGTAAGATATGAAGAAAGTGT
The DNA here is from genome assembly GCF_030272615.1 of Cryptomeria japonica. Taxonomy (NCBI): domain Eukaryota; kingdom Viridiplantae; phylum Streptophyta; class Pinopsida; order Cupressales; family Cupressaceae; genus Cryptomeria; species Cryptomeria japonica. The sequence goes on along the minus strand of NC_081411.1, from coordinate 21,307,667 downwards.
TTTTTTGTTTATAGATTTTCCAAGTGAAATGTTTGAAACTAAATATGTATGAAAATGATGTTTGGATGAAGTTAAAAGTATTTTACCTAGGGTGAGTGAAAAGGGTAGAAGACATTTGCAGAGCCAATGAATCGCCCAAAAGCATGACAGCTTAAATATAAGAATTCAAAGAGGGGATGAGCAGCAGAAGAAGATTTTAGTGTTATGCAACTAGGACGAAATGTATAAAGTTCATACCTGGAAGATAAGCTTGGTAGCGAACAGCTCTTTACAAATCAAAACCCAGGGAATGTATCTTGAAACTACACAAGTCATCTCAAAAAAGGTATTAGTAATAAAGAGGGATGTTTGAGCAAAAAATGAATAGAGAAAAATAGGGGAAAAAAGCTACAAGCTTACATGAAAGTCTTGGCTTGGTGAAATCCCACATATATGTTTAGAAAACGTTGAGCAAATGTGAAGCATATTTCATAACTTCATAAGGGATGTGCAAGAAATCCAGCAGCAAGATAAATTAAGTCATAGCTATAGACACCTAAAATTGTCCAGTCTAATTAAATAAATATCTTTATTTATTTAATTACTTTAGCCTAATTCTTCTATTAATTAAATAAATCTTTATTTATTTAATTAATTCATTTATCCTCTTCTAACCTTATTTCTCATTTAAATAAATACCTTTATTTATTTAAATTATCCTTTTTTCTAAATTAAATAAATATCTTATTTATTTAATTGATCCCACTTCCTCCATTAATTAAATAAATATTTATTTATTTAATTCATTCATTAACCTTTTCTACTCATGACACATGTCATTCATCTCTTAATTCCTACACTACCTACCCTCTCATTATTTTCTTATTTTCTCTACCTACCCTTTAATCATAGCCGACCATTTATCTTTTACACCTCTCAATCTTATCCCTCCATTTCTTATAGTGTCTTCTATATAAGGAGATGCTTTCTTCATTATCAACCCCTGAACTATGCATTCAGCCCCTGGACATATTACATTCTAATCAAGCATCCTAGCATTCATCTTTCATATGCTATCCTACTTGCAACCGCATTTCCATTCTTTGTTGAGCTCTTGTGCACATAAAATCTAAGAGCAAATATATCAAGCAAGATCAATGGAGATAGGAAAAATGGAGATTCAAAACCCTACTGGACATGTGATGGTATAATCTTTGTGATTTCATTTGATTTGCATTGTCTTAGGTAATCTTCATATGTTATGGTGGATCTTTATTGTATTGTTGTTAGGCTAGGGTTTTGTGGTTGAATTCATTTAGCCTTTCAATGTTATTATTTATCCATTTTCACCATAAACATTTTGGCACGCCTGGTGGGACTCGTCCCTTTTGCATTTAACATCTTTTGTTGTAGATTTTGTATTTTGAAGTTGCAGATCTGATAGTTTCGACAACATTTTTGACATTTTCGCGTTTGCGAACTCTCGGATCACGTTTTTACCTCTTTGTCGCGTCTGTGACATCTGGAATCCCGTTTGCGACTCGACATTTTTTTATTTTTTGCAGATTCCAAGAAACGCGTCTGTGTTCCCTAATCGCGTTTGTGAGGCTTCCAGGCGCGTTTGTGTTGGCAGGCCACGTCTGTGTTCGGGAGCCGCGTTTGTGTCATATATAGGCGCGTTTATATGTTTATATAGCGTTTGTGTCACTATTAGTTGTGTCTGTGTTCATCTTTGTTGCATTTCGGTTTCGTTGATTTGGTTTTTCGTCATTTGAATTTAAGATCTAGTTTATATTGAGCTAACATCTTCAAATCTAGCTAACAAAATTGGTGCAGCTTGTCTTGAAAGCAAAATCATTTTGTCGAAGGCCCCTATTTCACAAAGTCTTTTGGATCTAAAATTTACCTAACTTGTGTGCTTGCAAGAAGGGGTGACCATTTGAAACAATCCAAACTACTAATAGATCTTTGTTGTAGGACCTTGGCAAGGGTTTTTGATCTTTATTGTGTGCCTTGTTTTCATAGACTAGCAAACACTTCAATTGGTGCACTAAAATTGAACCAGTGTCTTTTGTGTCTTGAGCAATAGGCTCTTTTTGTTTCATCTTTAGAGGGCCTGTCTCCCCATGTGGTCATTAGGACTACTAGTGAGGAGAGAATGACCCAAGTGGTAGCGAGGAAAACCCACCTCTTCTGAACCACTATAAACAACTGTATTCATGGTGAAAACTATGGATAACGTGTGCTGATTAGTTCATACCGACACTATGTCTCCCCATAAACCCATTTGATCAAATTTTTTGATCATTTGTAGGGCGTAACCCCTACCGGCTGGGAGCCTTCTGTATTTACAGAGTTGAAAGTATCGCATGTATGGCCACACGAGCGGATGCCCTTACTAGCAACTTTTTGTTTTAGAAGCCAAAATCCTTCTAGTTGTTGGGGCAGGAGGTCGGACCTCTGGTAGCGGCCCACACACATACGGTTCTTAGTAGAGATACAAAGTTCGCCATGGGGAGTTTTCGTGGGGACTGATGCTTGGCTGCCTTGAGAAATGAGTGTCGAGGGTGGAGCCAGTGGGGTCAAGCATCTAAGTATCCGCTCTGAATAGCGTAGCCTCGGAGGAAACTCCATGTGGGATCAACAACTATTGTCCTGGCCAGCCATAAGAATTGTGCTTGTCTTATTTTGAACAATCAAACATTCAAGACCAAACAGCAAAACATTGTATCTTTTGTGTCTTCAAGTGTATGCAAAACAATTTTACATCAAACAACACACTTTTCTTTGAGTCATTTTGAGCCTAAACACTTGCAAACATTGAGTCTTCATCAACACTGTGTCCTCTTGTCACAAAAAACAGTCAAACATCTAGATTTGGTCACAACAAACAACTTCACACATTGGAAAAATTGCACAAAATCTCCAGAAACGCGTATGTGTCTGACAGAACTGCATCTGTGTCATATAACCATGTCTATGAAGGGCAGAAACACGTCTGTGGCTTTGAGCAACTTTGTATTTACAACATCTCAGAAACGTGTTTGTGTCATTTAAGCGTGTCTGTGAAGTATACAGGCAGGTCTGTGTTCAGAATTGAAAATCTTTTACAATCCAGCAAACAAGAACAGTCAATTTCAGACTTATTGAGCTTCCTAGGTATCTCTTTGGGTTTTCATCTAGCATTCAACCTGTCTTTGGGTCTCACAAAGTCCATCGTTGCTTTACACCTTACATTACATTCACATTTGTCTAAACTTGAGTCAAAAGGTCACTTGCTTGTCCTCATCATACTTTGTCAACACACTACATACAACAACATTTTGCTAAGTGGTCCCTCATCAAGGTCTATTACCTTTGGGTCTCATTTGGTCTTACTTAGAGTCAAGGTCAACTTACCTCATCAAGAGAAACTATCATCTCTTTGGAAGCCACACCTACTCTACTGCATACATACTTGGTCTTACACTTTGGACATTGCAAGTACACTTCAGATTCATTTACATTCCATCCAACTCTTGGTCTTCCATACTCTTTCCATTTTCATCTATTCTCAAACATCTTGGTCAATACCTAGTTCATGGTTGAAACCCGTTCCCAAAAATCTAGGAGAGAAGCTAAAGAGGCTCAAGAGTCCGCAAACATGAGTTCCTATGAGTATGACAATGATATCTTTTTCAATTCTGATCATACTACATTACCTGACATAGATACCTATAGAAACATTCCAAATGTTGAGAACATGGACACTATAAACAACAATGATACACACAATGACATTATGGACAACATTTCAATACATTTAGCAGAAGTGGAAGACTCCATTATGGATCCCCGTTTCAATAGATTGGTTGAGGAAATAATGAGGAGAGATAGACAATATTTCTTACAAGTGATGGCACAAAGTGGAGCCAAGATCCCTCATGATTTTGACATGTCTCAAATCATGGAAAATCGACCTTTGCAACAAACTCACTCCAACATGGATCAAAGGAGGCCTAATAGTGGAGGCAATAGAGGACCACATATGGTGCCTGAATCACCATCATCTTTGTTTCAATAACCTGAGGTTCCACATACACATGGTCAAGCATATGATACTCATCTTCGCAGACCATTATGGAAGTCTTATGCAGAAAAATATACTCAATCACATGCTAATACTAAGGACCTACCACCAAAGCAATTGGATATCCAAAGCCATGATCAAAATTTGGACACAAGGAAACCCCGGATCAAATTTGGGGGCAACACATTAGAACAAACTCATGACATGCATGTAGAGTATGGTATACATGGACAAAACAGATATTCCATTTCTCATTATGACTCCATACTAGGTGGCTGATAGGGAGGAGCCCATAGGAGGACCAATTAAAGATAAGAATAAACTTCTTGTTAAGAGACTCCTTCAAATGAGAGAGGAAAGGTTTAGGTTTTCTTCATAAGGCCCACTTTCAAAGTTCACAACCTTCACTCAACCCAAAACTTCCTCCTTGAGCTCTTCCCATCATTTGTTCATACACTTGCTCAACTCAACTCCTTGCTCACATTCCTCAACCCATCAACTTCAACATATGGATACCCCTGCTCACCACACATTGTTTATGTTGTTTATTGGTACAATTTATATTCTTCAAAAGGTTTAGACAAGGAGTTAAATCCCTTCATCTATTCATTTCTTTCAAATGAAAACCAAGAATTTTCCAAACTATGAAACTTACTCTATTGTGGTCATGAAATTATAGTCATGAACAGTCATTAATAACTCTCAAAATATTAATCACTAGAACAATCGCTTTGGTCCGATTATAGACATGCTAGTTATAGAACTTTCCTCCAAGTTATAGAAAGATCCAATGGTTGAATCCAAAGTGGTGATGATTTTTGTAAAATAGGGCTAAAAAGGGCTACTAGCCGACTAAGCCTAATTTAGGGTCTTTTTGCTCATGCTGACCAATGATGGCCATTTCCACATTAGGAGTTGTATTGGATGCTATTGAAAATGTCAAGTTTGTAGTTTTAGTTACTGAGGAGGTTGTTTGGGGACTGTCCACCATTTTAGGCATTTTAGTAGGGTTTACTAGGGTTTAGACCCACACAACATAGGAAACCAATACTACTTCACCAACCAAGCTTCCAAAATGTCAAGAACCTCCTACCACACCATATTGATCCCTCCTTTGTTGCTGTCCTGCAAGCATTAATCCAAACATATGGCATTCAAACTGAAACTGTCATTAAATTCACAAAAACAGTGAACTCATTGTTATGCACTCAAACTGAGAATACTTTATAGAAAGCAACCTGCTCTAACAAACCAAAATGACTCTCAACACCCTTGGGAACATGCTCAGACCTTTGTCTCACAGATTTGTCCACTCCAATTAGTTTTGGGTGCAAATTTTGAGTTTTTGTCCATGATACTAGCCAAGTAACCCATACTTGCCTAGTATTCACTCAAATCCTTCTTCCAATCACAACTCTGGCACAAAATGAGACATATATACACTATTTAAATGTATACCAACTTGACCAAGTCCATTTTTGGGAGCCCAGACCTAGATTAGTCAAGTGGTGACATTTTAGAGCTTCAAACCCTTGACAGGGTAGTGAGCAGGCAAAAACTAAAAGATTTTTTTTGATAGACCAAAACACAGTAAAACCCTAACACAAAGAATGAAAAACCTTCATATAACCATGACACAAACTCCTATGAAAGAACAGTAAGGAAATAGTGCTCTGTACGGACTGTTAGAACAATTTTTGCTCAAAAAGCATGAAAAATAGTCATATTTCATTAACTTCTTCTTGTTAATACCAAGCCAACCTATTTACAATGTTTGAAGTGTCCTTATATAGGCACAATAAAACCATTTCAACCCTTATGACATCCATAACTACCTTGTGGAATGATTTTACAAATTTTCTCAATTTTTGTCAAAATATTGCTTGACAACATTGGCAATTTTTGACTCTTAGTGCATTTTGACCTATAAGACAAATATCTTCCACCTAGTCATTTGAGATGGTTTAAAATCAAAAAATACACCTACTCCAATTCCTTTCTAGGCTTGTTACAAGGTTTTGAGCATATTTGCACTATAATGCCTTTTTTGGCTTACAAGGCACTATGGGCCAAAACTGGAAATAAAACTTGAGAAAAACTATCTAACCAACTCTAAGATAAACTTAAACTATAATGAAACCTAAAACACACAATTGGACTCTTACAATAGTCCTTTATTCAATTCTTGATCCCATCAGGATCAAACAAGCCAAAATTGTGAAGGTGCTCTTGCACCATACTCCCCCAAATTGAAAAAGTTCCAAGTCCTCTTGGAAATGATACCTGCAAAACATATAGGCTTCATCTTGACCTTTGGCATGTAATTTTCTTCCGCTTCATCATGCATGGCCAAATGAAAAGCTCCTTCCTTCATCTTCACTCTAGGCCTTGCTTCAAAAATCAACATCCACCATAGCTGTAGCTGCTCATAAGGTGTAGATGATACCATCAACTGCCATTCCAGAAAACTCTCAGTCCAAGAACAACTCCATGAATAGATATGAGAAATCTTAATGAACTTCATCTCAAAGTGAGGAGAAGTGCTCATTTATGGGGACCAATAGATGTGCTTGGTGTCATGCATAGGTAACCTAGGATAGAGCATTGTTCCCATAAAGGTCGTGACACCTTCATAAATACTAATGCCAATCTGATAGTGTTCATGCATGTAGACCTCTGTAGCAATATAATGACCAGTAACAACTATCTTTGTATCATGCTTGTCAATAGGCTTCTTAAGTGCATATGACCCTTGTACCATGTCTTCTTCTTGTCCAATCTTCTCAACAACTCCATCATCAGGATAAGAACCATGTTCTTTAGCCACATTGGTCTCTAACCACTATGATAGGGAGGAGCCCACAGGAGGACCAATTAAAGATAAGTATAAACTTCTTGTTAAGAGACTCCTTCAAATGAGAGAGGAAAGGTTTAGGTTTTCTTGATAAGACCCACTTTCAAAGTTCACAATCTTCACTCAACCCAAAACTTCCTCCTTGAGCTCTTCCCATCATTTGTTCATACACTTGCTCAACTCAACTCCTTGCTCACATTCCTCAACCCATCAACTTCAACATATGGATACCCCTGCTCACCACACATTTTTTATGATGTTTCTTGGTAGAATTTAGATTCTTCAAAAGGTTTAGAAAAGGAGTTAAAACCCTTCATCTATTCATTTCTTGCAAATGAAAACCAAGAATTTTCCAAACTATGAAACTTACTCTATTCTGGTCATGAAATTACAGTCATGAACAATCATCAATAACTCTCAAAATATTAATCACCAAAACAATCTCTTCGGTCAAATTATAGACATGCTAGTTATAGAACGTTCCTCTAAGTTATAGAAAGATCCAACGGTTGAATCTAAAGTGGTGATGATTTTTGTAAAACAAGACTAAAAAGGGCTACTAGCCGACTAGGCCTAATTTAGGGTATTTTTGATCATGCTGACCAACGATGGTCATTTCCACATTAGGAGTTGTATTGGATGCTATTAAAAATGTCAAGGCTCAAGGATTTTTGTAGTTTTAGTTCCTGAGGAGGTTGTTTGGGGACTGTCCACCATTTTAGGCGTTTTAGTAGGGTTTACTAGGGTTTAGACCCACACAACATAGGAAACCAATACTACTTCACCAACCAAGCTTCCAAACTGTCAAGAACCTCCTACCACACCATATTGATCCCTCCTTTGTTGCTCTCCTATAGGCATTAATCCAAACATATGGCATTCAAACTGAAACTGTCATTAAATTCACAAAAACAGTGAACTCACTGTTATGCACTCAAACTGAGAATGCTTTATAGAAAGCAACTTGCTCTAACAAACCAAAATGACTCTCAACACCCTTGGGAACTTTCTCAGACCTTTGTCTCACATATTTTTCCACTCCAATTAGTTTTGGGTGCAAATTTTGAGTTTTTGTCCATGATACTAGCCAAGTAACCCATACTTGCCTAGTATTCACTCAAATTCTTCTTCCAATCATAGCTCTGGCACAAAATGAGACATATATACACTATTTACATGTATACCAACTTGACCAAGTCCATTTTTGGGAGCCCAGACCTGGATTAGTCAAGTGGTGACATTTTAGAGCTTCAAACCCTTGTCAAGGCAACGAGCAGGCAAAAACTAAAAGATTTTTTTTGATAAACCAAAACACAGTAAAAACCCTAACACAAAGAATGAAAAACCTTCATATAACCATGACACAAACTCCTATGAAAGAACAATATGGAAATAGTGCTTTGTACAGACTGTTAGAACAATTTTTGCTCAAAAAGCATGAAAAACAGTCATATTTCATTAACTTCTTCTTGTTAATACCAAGCCAACTTATTTACAATGTTTGAAGTGTCCTTATATAGGCACAATCAAACCATTTCAACACTCATGGCATCCATAACTACCTTGTGGAATGATTTTACAACTTTTCTCAATTTTTGTCAAAATATTGCTTGACAACATTGGCAATTTTTGACTCTTAGTGCATTTTTGACCTATAAGACAAATATCTTCCACCTAATCATTTGAGATGGTTTAAAATCAATAAATACACCTACTCCAATTCTTTTCTAGGCTTGTTACAAGGTTTTGAGCATATTAGCACTATAATGCCATTTTTGGCTTACAAGGCACTATGGGCCAAAACTAGAAATAAAACTTGAGAAAAACTATCTAACCAACTCTAAGATAAACTTAAACTATAATGAAACCTAAAACACACAATTGGACTCTTACAATAGTCATTTATTCAATTCTTGATCCCATCAGGATCAAACAAGCCAAAATTGTGAAGGTGCTCCTGCACCATACTCCCCCAAATTGAAAAAGTTCCAAGTCCTCTTGGAAATGATACCTGCAAAACATATAGGCTTCATCTTGACCTTTGGCATGTACTTGTCTTCGGTTTCATCATGAATGGCTAAATGAAAACCTTCTTCCTTCATCTTCACTCTAGGCCTTGCTTCAAAAATCAACATCCACCATAGCTGTAGCTGCTCATAAGGTGTAGATGATACCATCAACTGCCATTCCAAAAAACTCTCAGTCCAAGAACAACTCCATGAATAGATATGAGAAATCTCAATGAAATTCATCTCAAAGTGAGGAGAAGTGCTCATTTGTGGGGACCAATAGATGTGCTTGGTGTCATGCATAGGTAACCTAGGATAGAGCATTGCTCCCATAAAGGTCATGACACCTTCATAAAGACTAATACCAATCTGATAGTGTTCATGCATGTAGACCTTTGTAGCAACATAAAGATCAGTTACAACTATCTATGTATCATGCTTGTCAATAGGCTTCTCAAGTGCATGTGACCCTTGTACCATGTCTTCTTCTTGTCCAATCTTCTCAACAACTCCATCATCAGGATAAAGACCATGTTCTTCAGCCACATTGGTCTCTAACCACTATGATAGGGAGGAGCCCACAAGAGGACCAATTAAAGATAAATATAAATTTCTTGTTAAGAGACTCCTTCAAATGAGAGAGGAAAGGTTTAGGTTTTCTTCATAAGGCTCACTTTCAAAGTTCACAACCTTCACTCAACCTAAAACTTCCTCCTTGAGCTCTTCCTATCATTTATTCATACACTTGCTCAACTCAACTCCTTGCTCACATTCCTCAACCCATTAACTTCAACATATGGATACCCCTGCTCACCACACATTGTTTATGTTGTTTCTTGGTAGAATTTAGATTCTTAAAAAGGTTTAGACAAGGAGTTAAAACCATTCATCTATTCATTTCTTGCAAATGAAAACCAAGAATTTTCCAAACTATGAAACTTACTCTATTACAGTCATGAATAGTCATTAATAACTCTCAAAATATTAATCACTAGAACAATCGCTTCAGTTAGATTATAGAAATACTAGTTATAGAACTTTCCTCCAAGTTATAGAAAGATCCAACGGTTGAATCCAAAGTGGTGATGATTTTTGCAAAATAGGGCTAAAAAGGGCTACTAGCCGACTAGGCCTAATTTAGGGTCTTTTGCTCATGCTGACCAACAATGGCCATTTCCACATTATGAGTTGTATTGGATGCTATTAAAAATGTCAAGGCTCAAGGATTTTTGTAGTTTTAGTTGTTGAGGAGGTTGTTTGGGGACTGTTCGCCATTTTAGGCATTTTAGTAGGGTTTACTAGGGTTTAGACCCACACAACATAGGAAACCAATAATACTTCACCAACCAAGCTTCCAAACTATCAAGAACCTCCTGCCACAACATATTGATCCCTCCTTTGTTGTTGTCCTTCAGGCATTAATCCAAACATATGGCATTCAAACCGAAACTATCATTAAATTCACAAAAACAGTGAACTCACTGTTATGCACTCAAACTGAGAATGCTTTATAGAAAGCAACCTACTCTAACAAACCAAAATGAATCTCAACACCCTTGGGAACATGCTCAGACCTTTGTCTCACAGATTCGTCCACTCCAATTAGTTTTGGGTGCAAATTTTGAGTTTTTGTCCATGATACTAGCCAAGTAACCCATACTTGCCTAGTATTCACTCAAATCCTTCTTCCAATCACAACTCTGGGACAAAATGAGACATATATACACTTTGTACATGTATACCAACTTGACCAAGTCCATTTTTGGGAGCCCAGACCTAGATTAGTCAAGTGGTGACATTTTAGAGCTTCAAACCCTTGACAGGGCAGTGAGCAGGCAAAAACTAAAAGATTTTTTTTGAACCAAAACACAGTAAAAACCCTAACACAAAGAATGAAAAACCTTCATATAACCATGACACAAACTCCCATGAAAGAACAGTACGGAAATAGTGCTCTGTACGGACTTTTAGAACATTTTTTGCTCAAAAAGCATGAAAAACAGTCATATTTCATTAATTTCTTCTTGTTAATACCAAGCCAACCTATTTACAATGTTTGAAGTGTCCTTATATAGGAACAATCAAACAATTTCAACCCTTATGGCCTCCATAACTACCTTGTGGAGTGATTTTACAACTTTTCTCAATTTTTGTCAAAATATTGCTTGACAACATTGGCAATTTTTGACTCTTAGTGCATTTTTGACCTATAAGACAAATATCTTCCACCTAATTATTTGAGATGGTTTAAAACCAATAAATACACCTACTCCAATTCCTTTCTATGCTTATTACAAGGTTTTGAGCATATTTGCACTATAATGCCATTTTTGGCTTACAAGGCACTATGGGCCAAAACTAGAAATAAAACTTGAGAAAAACTATCTAACCAACTCTAAGATAAACTTAAACTATAATGAACCTAAAACACATAATTGGACTCTTACAATATTCCTTTATTCAATTCTTGATCCCATCAGGATCAAACAAGCCAAAATTATGAAGGTGCTCCTGCACCAGTGGTCCATATATGCAGCATCATTATAGACCTCCTCCATATGAACATGTGTATGATCAATACCATCCATATATGCAACATGCTCCTCCTCCACCCGTTGCTTTAGGCATGGGGTATGGTCCAAGAAGTCGGTCTCCACCTAAGAATAATTTGGAACAGCAAATTAAGTACTTACAAAAGAAAATGGAGGACATAAATACACCGAAGCCAACTTACACAATGAGAGACATATGTCCCTATCCATTTGACAAAAGCATTCCAATGCCTCCGTTTCATACACACTTTGTGACACCTAAGTTTGATAAGTACAGGGGAAAAGGGGATCCTAAGGCACATATAAGACATTTTTTCACAGCTTGCATTGAGGTAGCAGCAGAAGAGACATATCTAATGAGATTATTCCCACAAAGCTTAGGTGATCAAGCTATGGAATGGTTCTCCCAACTCCCACCTGGTATTAAGTCATGGGGTGACTTAGCAAAGGCATTTATCCAAGATTTTTCATACAACATAGAGACAGACATATCAGTCACTACTTTGTGTAACACCAAACAAAAAGATGAAGAATATTTTTCATCATTTTTACAAAATGGAGGAATCTAGCCAGCAGATGCTCTTGTGAAATTCCACAAAAACAAATGGTAGAGATGTTCACCCAAAATGTTAACAAAGACATTGGTTATGATCTAAGAAAAGCTTGTTTGTCCACCTTCAAGGACGTCATTGAAAAAGGCTTAGCAACAGAGAAGGTCCTAAATGAACAAGGAGTCAATAAGATATTTAAAGAAAACAAAGAGGACTTTAAAGGAAAAGACAAGCCAAGATTTTGGATTAAAAACAAGAACACAGTCAATGATGGTGTTGTGGATGCTAATACAGTACATCCCAAGATCATTTTTTCCGGATCAAGCTCTACAAACAATCAAGTGAATACTCAAACAACTTCCAAATCACGACGGAAGTACACCCCATTGGGAGAACCACTTGAGTCAGTTTTCAAAAAGCTAGTGGCAAACAAGATAATCACAATTCCAGATCTACCTCCATATGAGCCAAATGTTAAACCAAATTGGCGGAATGATGATGAGTATTGTGAATTTCATAAGAGCAAGGGCCATAAAACAGGAAATTGCCATCGACTGAAGAACATTATACAAGATCTCATTGATAGAGGTGACATTGAGATTGAAGGACACTCATCCAATCAAGAACATGAGATGTTTAAGGAACCATTCCCAAAGCATGACAAGGGAAAAGCTAAAGCCACTGATAACCAGACCAACTATACCAGAGTATCCTATAACTATGATTCAACTGTCAATCACATTTCAATGGACAATTGTGTCTCTACCATTATCATCAAGGATAAAACACCTGAGAATCGTACCCAAAGACCCAAGATTGTCCTAAAAGGCTTTGGATCTTCTTCTGAACCTACCTCTGAATGTAATGTTACAACTCGTCGAGGTAAATTCACTTTGCAAGGTGCCCCAGCTAAAAACACCACTTCGTCATCAACTAAACTTGAGTATGACCTTATAGAATAGTTAGGGAAGACACCCGCGCTTATCTCAATCCTTGAGCTCTTATGCATATCCCCCACACATAAAGCCATTCTTGACAAAATCTTGAGAGACACCTTTGTCCCTACTGATCTGAACATGGACTAGTTTCAAGCCATTGCAGGATACCTTTCCATTCCACATTCCCTTACATTCACAGAAGCCGACGATACCTCCGTGAACCAACCACACAATGCACCTTTACACATTGAAGCCTTCTTACACAAACATCGAATAAAATGAGTTCTGATAGATGGAGGAGTAGGTCTGAACATTTGTACATTGAGCACTATTAAACAATTGGGATATTCTGACAAAGCTGTAAATTCTACAAACAAAATTACCATCAAAGCATATGATGATGAAGAGCGTTCATCCAAAGGCACAGTCACCTTGCCTCTCAGAGTTGGGCCGGTTACAAAGGATTTGGTTTGTCAAGTCCTAGACCTGGATCTCACATACAATATATTACTAGGACGTCCTTGGATTCATGAAATGAGGGCAGTTCCATCTACATATCACCAATGCATTAAGTTTCCTCACAACAGAGTTGAGATAAGAGTTAATGGTGATCCTAATCCATTCATATACTGTAATAACTTAAGACCAAAAACTGAGACGATCATTCCAAGTAATAGAGAAGTTGTCCCTTCTTCTGCATACATTGATCCTGAATCATTAAAACCTTCCACATCAAAACAAGGTGAGCTTAAAGGGAAATATCAGGACAAAGGCATGGGTGAATACACTTTGAATCAAACCATGTGCTTACAACAAGTCATGAGTTCACCAAAAGAATATGGACGACCACATCCTTCTAAACGGATATCCATCATTACATTGAAATGGGATCCTACTATCTTCCAAAAGTGGGGTGAAGTGGAAGAAGAAGACTTATACAAAATGCTTTACAAAGACCCTGAAAGTGATACACAAGATCACATTAGCATACCATGTGAGAAATATGGCAAAGGATTCAAGATCCTACAAAAATTTGGGTATGACGGCAAAAGTCCTCTTGGCTTAAGAAAAGAAGGCACCATTGAACCTTTACAACCAAATTTGACATTTAAAAGGGAACGCTCAAAAGGACTTGGTTTCATGTCTTCCCAGGTAAATACTCAAAAGGCGGAAGAGACATTACAAATCAAGGCTGCCCAAGATCAACAAGAGAATCGCTATTCCACAGACTCCAATGAATGGGAATGGGATTCAGACAAATCCTCTGATGACTATGAACTCACCGAGACATTCAGAGAACCAAGTGAACCCACAGAAGAAGAGGAATTTTATAAAAAATTCAAAGTTGGTCAAGAAACAACCCCTGAGGATCCCACACAGTCCTTGCTTCTAGGCTCTAGGTAGAAATCACATAGAATGAGAACACCTGTCCCAAAATGCGCTACTAGTGATGACAATTTGGATTCGTTCATGATCGAGACAGATGAGGAGAGTGCCAACGATCACCTCGATGATTACCTCGACATACCTGAATATAACTGCATCTTCACTCTTAGCCCCGCTAACTTAGAAGACATCAAAGGCCTTCCCCTTGTTCACCACCAACTTATTGACTAGGACCATGAAGGACCTACACAGTTCGACACATTCCAAAATCATGAAGCCTATATTGACTATCTAGGCATACAAGATGATCTCCCCCCCAGGGACCATAAAGCAGGATGCACCATAGAACTCAGCAGCGTGGCATATTTTGGCGAGGGTGTTGGGTCTTCCAATCGCAAAAATATAAAGATAAAAACAAATCAAGGGTCTTATGGTGAAAACCACGTCGTGGCGATGTCTGACCCCAAAAAAGTAAAAAGAAAGGACGTATCTGAGGGTGAAAACCTCTCTGAGGCACCCAAAGATGGAAAACTCGACATTCTCCCAACATCATATGAAGGAAAATCATCTATGTTGGTAGAGGAGACCATCAAAACAAATATTGGTACAGAAGAAATTCCACATAACATATTCCTGGCACAATCTCTGACGGAGACGGAAAGATCAAAATTCATAAGTTTCTTCACAGAGCGACAAATCAATTTTGCATGGTCGTACGCTGATATGCCTGGACTGGATCCGGATTTAGTAATGCATCATTTGACAGTTGAACCGGGGGCAAAACCAGTGAAATAGAAATTAAGAAAGATGCATCCACAAGTGGCATTATTAGTCAAAGCGGAGCTTGAAAAATTATTGGATGTCGGATTCATATGCCCAATTGATTACCCCGAGTGGATCTCCAACTTAGTGCCTATCAATAAACCAGGTCGTAGCATCAGAATATGTATAGATTTCAGAGACATCAACAAAGCTTGTCCTAAGGATGATTTTCCATTACCAAATATTGACTTGATCGTAGATCTTACAGCGGGTCATGCGATGTTATCTTTGATGGATGGATTCTCTAGATATAATCAAATAAAAATCACATCTGAGGATCAACACAAAACAACATTTACTTGTCCTTGGGGAACTTTCTGCTGGAATGTCATGCCATTCGGGCTAAAGAATGCAGGTGCTACATATCAAAGAGCCATGACTACTATTTTTCATGATCTCATGCACGTTACTATGGAAGATTATGTTGATGACCTCTTGGGCAAATCAATAGACAGGGATACACATTTGGACATACTTGCAGTCATTTTTGATCGATTGGAGAAATACAAAGTAAGATTAAACCCCAAGAAATGTGTCTTTGGAGTAAAATCTGAGAAGCTCCTAGGATTCATTGTCTCAAGAAGAGGAATCGAAGCCGATCCAGCAAAATTCAAGGCCATCCTAGAGATGCAACCACCAAGAAATATCGGTCAACTTCGATCTTTGCAAGGGAGACTTCAGTCCATAAGAAGATTCATAGCACAACTTGCAGATAAATGTCATCCTTTTCAGCACTTGCTACACAAAAACATCAAATTCCAATGGGATGATAACTGCCAACAGGCCTTCCAGATACTCAAAGATTACCTTTTGAATCCACCAGTTTTGATGCCACCAGTTCCAGATCAACCTCTACTACTATACATATCAGCTACTTCAACAGCATTGGGGGCACTATTAGCACAACAGGTTGTTGTGGGCAAAGAGAAGGTAGTATACTACATCAGTCACACATTGGTAGGATATGAGCTAAACTACACACCAATTGAGCATGCATGTCTCGTTGTGGTCCTTGCTTCACAAAAATTACGACATTACATGCTAACTCATAAAACTAAGTTGGTCACAAGGATCGATCCATTGAAATATCTTCTCAATAAAGTAACGCTTACTGGTCGACTAGCTAAATGGGTGATGCTCCTGAGTGAATTCAACATTGAGTATGTGGACAGAAAAGTAATAAAGGGACAAGCTATCATAGATCAGTTAGCAGATGCTCCTATGATAGATGATATTCCTCTAACTTCAGAATTTCCAGATGAATCCATCTTAACAATATCACACACAAAGCCTTGGTAGCTATACTTTGATGGATCATACACATAGCATGGGGCAAGAGCTGGCATCCTCTTCATAACTCCTCAAGGGTATTCCATACCAAAATCATATTGATTGTCATTTCCTTGCACTAATAACATAGCAGAATACAAGGCATTAACAACTGGATTAAGGATTGCAGTTCAGTGGAAGATCCAGGAACTTCATGTTTTTGGGGACTCTCAACTTGTAATTCATCAAACAACTGATGACTATCAAACTAAAGATTAAAAATTAATGCCTTACAAAATAATGGTGGCTGACCTGAAACAACATTTCACTAAGTTAGACTTTGAGCAGATACCAAGAGAGAAGAATCGAGCCGTAAATGCCATGGCTACTATTGCTTCATTAATCGATCTACCACAAAATGAAACCCGCTGTGAGTTCTTGGTGGACAACCTTTTGGTTCTCTCGTATGCGATCACTCCTACTAAAATGATATGTGTTATTGGTCCTGATTCCCATTTATATGGTTCCATTTTCACATACCTTCGTGACAATACCATTCCTTCTGACTTATCCAACAACCAACGCCAATCTTCTCGATATGTCATTTTAGCCGATATCCTATACTGTTGAGGTCTAGATGGCACTCTTCTTATATGTTTAGAAAGGGACGAGGCTCAGATTGTGCTACGTGAAGTTCATGAAGGGATATGTGGTCCACATTCTAGTGGTCCTACCTTAGCCAAGAAACTCATCCGGACTGGATATTACTGGCCCAACATGGAAAAAGACTCATATCAGTTCATCAAGAAATGTAAGCAGTGTCAACTTCATGGAGACCACATTCATGCGCCAACACAAGAACTTCAACCAATTGCGACTCCTTGGCCCTTTTGTCAGTGGGGACTCGATCTCATAGGTAAGATTCATCCTCCTTCCTCCAATGGTCATAAATTCATCATCACTGCCATAGAATATTTCACAAAATGTATCGAAGTGGTGCCTCTTACACAAGTCATTGGAAAACAAATTGCTACATTCATTCTCAACTACAACATTTGTCGATATGGCATTCCTATTTCCATCATCACCGCTAACGGGCGTCCCTTCAAAAATCAGGATGTTCGTGAACTCTGTGACCGCTTCCATATTACCCGTCATTTTTCCACACCTTATTACCCCCAAGGTAACGGTCAAGCTAAGGCATCTAATAAAACGATCCTTAAAATCTTAAAAAAGGCAGTCGACGACGCTAGCCGCAATTGGCATATCCAACTTAATCCCGCACTTTGGGCTTACCGCATAAGCGTCCGCACACCTACAGGAGCTACACCCTATTCACTTGTCTACGACGTTGAAGCCATCTTGCTTATTGAGGTCGATTTTCCCTCTTTACAAGTCTCTTTGCAAAGCATTATCAGTGATGAAGACTACAGGGTCTCTCGCTTACAGGAACTTGAACTATTGGATGAACGAAGACAAACTGCTTTTAATCATCTCAAGGCTTATCAACAACGAATGAGTCGTAGCTACAATCATAAAGTAAAGCCTCACACATTTGAGGTAGGTGACTTAGTTCTCAAGGAGAATCCAAAAAATCAGCAAGACAAAGAGAAGAAGGGCAAATTCGAACCAAATTGGCTTGGTCCTTACATCATCACAACAACATATGGTTCTGGTGCATATCAGCTCTCAACCATAGAGGGTGAACCTTTGGAGGATCCTATCAATAGCATGCACCTTCGTAGGTCTTACAAATAGCTCTTCAGAGTATCCTAATTTAAAAATTAAAAAAAAAAAATTAAAAAAAAAAAAAATTTAAAAATACAAAAAAATCATTAAAAAAAAAAATCGTTACTTGATGAAAACCTAGCAAATAGGCACCTTGTGACACAAAAAAAATTGAAAAATCAAAAAAAGTAAAGAGAAATAATTTCGTCCAACGGTGAAAACCACTTCAGTGGCTCCCTGGGCAAGTACCATGGTGAAAACTGGGTCACCAGCACCATGCGTAGAGACATTGCTCCTCCCTCCTTCAGGATTCACTTTCATCCCTTCACTTTGCACACACTCACAGCCTATTCATCCATAATACTTACCCATTCCCATCATGGCTTGTTATTAATCTACCCAAGATTGGTTCGCGATTCATAATAAACATTCCTTTTCATCCCTTTCCATCCATAATAAAACAACTCCTATCTGTGGCTAAGGCAAATCCTATGTCTAGTGATGGGTGTGGAACTAAGAGCATCACATGTTCTGAGGAGTACATTTTCTTCCAGTTTTTTTTGGTCTATCCGCGCACAATCCAGAATAAAGAAACACTTGCATCGCCAATCCGCAATAAAGTTCAATCTTCTTCGCAATAAAGTATCAGTTTCATGGATTTGGTCAGTTTCAGATGAGACACAACAGCAACAATGGGCTTCAACAAATCAAATATTTCAACAGACTCAGACAACATTATGGTTCAGTGCTATCTATCCTTTTTGTGAAAGTAAACATTGTGACCACAATCAAATAAGACTTATACAAGTGACAAGAGACACTAAACTTGAGGACTATAGTGAATGTTGGTGTCGAGTCTTGGTTTTCTATTGATTTTTATCTTTTGGTGGCATGTCTTTTAGCTTTTCCAGGATGTCTCTGACTAGAGATTCTATCTCCAGGATGTCTTTGACTAGAAAGGCGAGGATGGGGTATTGTAACCCATTTTCTTTGCTATCTATGGATTGTCTCTTAGTAATGCTATGACTTGTCCAAGGATATGAGGACACTGTGAGTCTAGTGTGAACTGGGACATTCCTTGTTTGCAACTGTCTGATCTCCATGCAAACAGCTACAATGACTTTCTGGGTCGAACATATGCCTCGATTGTCGTAACCTATTTTGCCATAATAAAGCTCAATGATGATAACACACAAGTAGCTCTTTCACTTTCATATCTTCTATCTTCCAACCCCCTTTTTTGATTGACCTCCATCGTCCTTCTTGAGTCTATGTAGCCTGCTATCACATGATTGAGTATAATGACACGCCAAAAACATTTGCATTTCATGTAGTTGCACCTGCATTACCACATATTAAGCATTTCATACATACATATAGATATCACAATTGCATCACATCCTGCACACAACACATGTTAGCAATCTTACATTTTCATCATGTAAATAGTCATTTGCATTATCATATTCATCTACATTTCATACATTCACATTTGCATATGCATAACATATAAAACATAAAAGAACAAAAAAATATTGCATTTCATCATGTACATATTTGCATCCATATCATAAGCATCACATAGAAACATAAATCATAAAACATATAGAAGCATCACATAGGTACACATGCATATAGCTGCCGCAAAGAATCATCTCTTATATATCAAAATCATAAGTGTCATGATACAATAATGTCAAAATACATATGGCAAAATCACCCGAAGGTGTCTACATCATCATACAAAATGGTACAAAACTGATACATAGGGAGCCCTCTAAGGCTATGATGAACTCCCTCCCTCGGAGCCACCTGGCCTTGACAGAGTCTGAGCCCTAGAAGGACCCACCCCAGGATCATCTCTCTTGTCCCCTCTATTTGGTGGTGGTGGAGGACCCATGACCCCACCGCTAGATGCCTATCTCTGGTCTATCCCTCCAGTGGTTGTTGTAGTCCGCGATGGTCTTCGGAAGCTCCTAGCCCACTGCTCTGGTGGCATGGCTCCATAGTATAGGTCTCTCCAGTAGCCTATCTCCTCCTCGGCTCAAAGAGCATAAGCATAACCAGCTCCTGTGTCCTCTGCCACCTGCCTCCCTGCCCTCAGTGCTGTCTCAGCCTCAATATAGCGTTAGATAGCCTGATCTCTCTCCCGCTCAGTATCCCTGAGTTGTCTCCTGAGTCGATCCCTCTCTCGCTCGAGATCCTGGATCTCATATGCCTATCCCTAGCAGATCTCCCTCAACTCCAGTAGCTCATCCACCTCCTCCTCAGCCCCCTGTACCTATGGCTACTTCTGTGGCTGCCTCTGCCCCTATCCTCGTCCCTGTACCTATCCCTGCACCTATCTGGGACCCTGTGTTGCTGGCACTTGTAACGGCAATCCACCTCTACCTCTCACCACCCAAGCCTGTCTCTCCTCTCCACCCTCTCTCCGCGGAGCCACTCTCCTCTCTCCTACCACACCCCACCTCCTCCGTCGGCCTCTACCTCTGCTATCTCCATCATCATCCCATCACCCCCACCATCTCCATCTATCAGCTCCCCTGGGTCTGTCAACCATGGAAATGGATGCTCAGCCCAATATGTAGTATACTCTGCATCCATCCCCGCATCCTCTATCTCTAGCCACATATCCCAAGGCAAGGGAGTCATCTCTACCAGTTGCATCACTGCCTGATCATATGATAACAATGGCCCGAAGTGTGCCTGATCTCTCACTATCCGAGCATACATCCCGGAACCCCATGGCATCCATTGAATCTTGCCAAACTGCCTGCCCACTTTGTCAACCAACTCCCTCTCCAGTACATAGGGCATCCGCCCAATCAAATACCTGCTCCTGAAAGTATATGGCAGCTCAACTGCATCATCCTCCCACTCCTCACACTCTCAGTATGGCCTCCATACAACAGTGTCAATCTCATCGATGACCCGACGCCAGTACTCTAACCTGCCAATTTGTGGTTGTGATGTAATCATATCATACAAATGAAAAAAATTGCGTCCATGGCCCCTGCCTCTGAAATGAATTAGTCATGTCACTGGCAGATGCTCATAAGCCCACACCTGTAACAATGTCACTCTGCAGCCCAATCCTACGGATCCATGGTATACAAACTGATGGAGCTCATAATACAAATGCACTAGCACGCACAGTCTCTATGCATATCTGGTATGTTCCATCACCAGTGTCTCCAATATACTCTCCCAGCCCACAACCAATCCTCGTGTTGCCCTATCCGGACATAGGAACCCACTGATCACTCCTCCTAGCACCATTGGTAGCGCCAAGCCTATCGCTGTCATGGTATCCCAGGCGACATGTCCTACCCTCATCTCCAGTCCTAGATCCTAAAACACTCATCTCAGTGCATCCCTATCTCCATCTCGATCATAGGGAATCAACTCCCCATCGATCGGTATCCTCAAAATCCTGTATACATCCTCTAAGGTAACTGTCATCTCACCCATCGGCAAATGGAATGTGCATGTCTCAGAGTGCCATCTCTCAGCTAAAGCAATCAGCAACCCCATGTTCACCTGAAACTCAGGCACATACAGAATAAATCGCAAACCCATAACCTCAATCGCGGCTCTATCCTCAAATGTCAGCTCTGGTCGTAACCTTTGAGTCGATGGGAATCTCTCCCGTGACTCCAGCATAGGTAGGTACTCCTGCAGTCAAGCAAATCAACTTTGTCAGTCAAAGTGACACTCACTGTTCATCACAAAGTGTTGCTATTTATCCTAGTGACACTCACTTTTCATCAGAAAGTGTTGCTATTTATCCTAGTGGTACTCCCTATTCATCACAAAGTACTACGTGTTTTTGCACTCCCTGTTCATCACAAAGTGCTACTCATATTTGCACTCCCTATTCATCACAAAGTGTTGCTCATATTAGTACTCCATGTTCATCACAAAGTACTATGTCTTGGTACTCACTGTTCATCACAAAGTGCCTTGATCTATCCTAGTCTTCCCTAGAGGACCTGCTTGAGTGAATCTTCTCAGTGGCTTATCCAATTGACAGCATATGTTCATCACAGAACTGTTGATTCGACCTTGAAGACATAAACGCGCTTTCATTACATAAACACGCTTACATATTGCACATACGCGCCTGCTCTACACAGACTCGCCTCTTCTTTTCACAGACGCGCCTAAAATATATAGACATGCCCACATAGCACAAACGTGCCTGCACAATGCAGACGTGCTTGCATTTGACATAGACACCTTTTCTTGCACAGACGCGCCTGACACAAACACAGACGCCCCTACCTAACCTAGATGCACCTGGCACCAGCACAGACGCGCCTTAGCATTTTTTTGACCCTGCTTGACATTCCTAAATGCGCATTTATTGCTCTACCTAACATTCATTAATGACAACATTTATTGCGACAAAGTACAAGGAGGTTTTGCGGTACTTACCGACTCTCCTGCATCTGCTGGCCTCTGAAATCGGCGAACACGATCGAATATGTGAACCAATGCCATCGCTACTGACTGTTGCTGCTCTATTCTCTCTCTACACTCTGATCTCTTGGATGTGTGGATGACAATGAGGATGTATTCCCCTCGTGGTCTATCTTATAGACTTCCCTAGCCCTAGCCCTACCCCTAGCCCTCGTTTCCCGAGTCAGTCTTCTTTATCCTGTGACTCTATCACTCTATCCTGTCCGGTCAGTCCATTCTAGCCTTTCTTTCTTATCGAGAGATTTTCTGTGATCTTTCCAGACATATTCATCCAATCTCTCGAGGGGGCATATCATTCCCATCTTGGGGCAACTTTGTATCAATTCATCTTATCTTCTTTGAAACAACGCGACAAGCTACATTGTCTCAAAAAGGGGCAAAATGTAGACACCTAAAATTGTCCAGTCTAATTAAATAAATATCTTTATTTATTTAATTACTTTAGCCTAATTCTTCTATTAATTAAATAAATATTTATTTATTTAATTAATTCATTTATCCTCTTCTAGCCTTATTTCTCATTTAAATAAATACTTTTATTTATTTAATTTATCCTTTTTCCTAAATTAAATAAATATCTTATTTATTTAATTGATCCCACTTCCTCCATTAATTAAATAAATCTTTATTTAATTAATTAATTCATTAACCTTTTCTACCCATGACACATGTCATTCATCTCTTAATTCCTACACTACCTACCCTCTCATTATTTTCTTATTTTCTCTACCTACCCTTTAATCATAGCCAACCATTTATCTTTTACACCTCTCAATCTTATCCCTCCATTTCTTATAATGTCTTCTATATAAGGAGATGCTTTCTTCATTATCAACCCCTGAACTATGCATTCAGCCCCTGGACATATTACATTCTAATCAAGCATCCTAGCATTCATCTTTCATATGCTATCCTACTTGCAACCACATTTTCGTTCTTTGTTGAGCTCTTGTGCACATAAAATCCGAGAGCAAATATATCAAGAAAGATCAATGGAGATAGGAAGAATGGAGATTCAAAACTCTATTGGACATGTGATGGTATAATCTTTGTGATTTCATTTGATTTGCATTGTCTTAGGTAATCTTCATATATTATGGTGGATCTTTGTTGTTGTTAGGCTAGGGTTTTGTGGTTGAATTCATTTAGCCTTTCAATGTTATTGTTTATCCATTTTCACCATAAACAATAGCAACGTACATATGTTTTGTTGATTGAAATTTAGAATGTATTGAAGGAGTTAAAGCATGATGATTTTTTTTTAATACAAAAAATGGTTTGAAAGAAAGGAGCAAGAAAATGCATGGGAAAACTGGGCATTGGAATCGTTAAATGTGAAATGAGCATAGCAAGAGAAGGCAACATATAAAATTGTTGGCATACCTGATAATGGGAGGCAAAGCTTCAATGTTGTTGTGTGTAGAAATAGCAAGTAGAGGAAGAAAAGCCTTTGATGTTGTCGTATGTATAAATAGAAAGCAGTGGAATAATAGTTAAATGGTCCCTGCAAGAAAAGAATGGACATCGTGCATCACATGCAGAGTAAAAAGAAGAGAGTGTGGATATTTAAAAGGAAAAGGGAGGAGCGGAAGTGAAAGTGTGGAGCGACATACCTGATGTTGTTGCTGATTAAAGTGGATGATTGGAAGGCGATGCAAAAATTTGATCGAAGAGAGCTAGCAATTTGTTTTCTTTTTTTTTCCTGGTACTTGTATAAGCATTGCTTTGTAATTTTGAGTACCTTTCAAAAGTGAAAGGCGGGTCTATTCTTAGACCTTGAAGTGATTTCACTCTTGAGATTGTAGTGAAGGTGAGCCCTTGTTTTTCAATCTTTCCAATATCTATTGTTGCTCTGTCCAAAGTGAGACGTTGGGATTTGTGAATAGTAATAGCCCAAGCCATTGCAAGGGGGAGCTGAGTGCGGCTACCTCGAGTAATAGGAGGTATAGGTACACATTTAGCATTTGTATTGTCCCAATGAGGTCCACTATAATGTTCAAACTGAACAATGAAGTACTTTGGCAAGTCAAGAGGTTTAGAATTTGTATCATAGACAATGGATTTGATTTGTCCTAATGAGCCATTGACTAGGACAACTTGTATCCATAGATTAGCAATTAACATTAGTTGTTCATTGAGGGAGAGGAGTATTTCAGAAGGGAGTTGTTCATCATTATCATATCCAACTTCAATTTGCCGTGCTACTTATGCAACGCATCGCACAACAGGCCAGTGCAATTGTTTTAACATTTTAGTATTGTGGTGTTTGGCTGGTGTATTTATTGCAAATAAATGTATTGAACTGTCAAAGTGTTTGTTATCTTCAACAGCCAGCTTAGTGGATGATCAAGACATAAGAGCTTCCCAATGTGTTTGGAACACATTGGCATTTCTAATGTTCTGCAAGATTGCACGAAATCGTTGTTGGATATCAGATGAACCTTGTTGTCGAAAAGTCGTATCTAAGGTAACCACAGTTTTGAAAGAGCACCATAATGCAAGAGCTATAGAATGTGATGCATACAAAGGTTTGTCAATTACAAGAGGCAGTTGACCAAGGTCACCTACAAGGTTTATTGAGATACCTCCAAATGGTTCGTGTTGTTTCTGAGGAAATGCTTGACGTAATCTGCTGTCAATTTTCAAAAGTAATTTAGGACCCAAAAATCTCATCTCATCAATTAGAATATATCGTAATTCTTTGTATTGTTCTTGGAAGAACATTAAAGATTGGTCTGTCAAAGGTTGCATATCTCTGAGAGGGATGCACAGGGCAACATGGATTGTTGTTGCTTGAATATTATATGCAGAGACACCTGTTGGGGCAAGCACAAGTAAAGGATTGTGCTCTAGATTAGTGGAAAGGTTAAGTTTTTTCCAAATACATTCTATCAAATAGGATTTGACAGTGCCTATAGTTCCTTGTATAATCATACAGAGAGGTGTTATGCTTTGATGAGATGCATAATGGGTAAGAATAAGCTTAAGTGCAAGTTTTTGTTTCTCTGCCAAAGGGAAAGTATCACTACTAGAAGAAGTTGGTTGGTGAAGGGCAGGGTGGAAATCTATTTTACTTGTGGAAATGAAGCTAACAATAGTGTGATGAAGTGCATCATTGGGGTGAGGTGCATTCCAATCAAAGCTAATATGGTGTAGGGGCACCTCTTCAACAAGCCATTCATGGATCAGAGGATGAGGAGTAGGTTCTTAGGATCATTTTGAGTGTCTTTTGTTTGGGCATTTTCATGTTTTCAATAAGGACCCCACCATGTAAACCAATGTCCCAAATTAGGCATCTTGATAAGCCAATTTGGAAAATTTGGTAAATAGGGGTAGAATGATGTTTGTTTTGATGTTTTTATAGAATTTTAGGATGTGTAGGTGGTGTTTGGTTGATCCAAGTTGTGTGGATCTCAAACTTGGTTTGATTGATAACTTTTGTCAAAAATGCAACTTTTGCAAGCAAAAGTGCAACTTTTGATGTAAGCCTCTCAACAGCTCCAATCTCTTCAAAATTTGGTTGGAGACCATTTGGAGAAGGTCTATATACCTTGTGGACATGATTCCCAAGGTTGGTGTGGTTGTTTATTGAAGTTTGAAGGCAAAAGAAGACTGAAAACTAAGTTTTTTCCTGAAATTCTGAACTTGTTGCTATTGTACGTCATTGTACGGATTGAATCTGACAGAATTATTCATTGAGTAGATAGAGGATTGAGTTACCTTTTTTTTGGTGGTGGTTTGAGGTCTTGATCTTCTGGGAGCAGTGAGAACCCCTTGTTTTATTGATTGTAACTCAGAAAGCAAGGGTTTGGCTAGGGTTTTGACAAGAAATGGTCATATCTTGCATCTCCCCCATCTAGAAGTTCTCTCATTTTGTGGAATGCAAGATTGGTCAATGTATTCTAAGATTTTCATGGGTTTTTGCAGGGAAGGTTTGATTGTGAGGAGTTTGAAGTAAACCTAGGTAGGCATCTCCATGTGACTAAGCTGTGGATTCTAGGTGTGCAACCTTGGAATTAGAGGTTATTTGTGATCCCCCACATGCTCATGAAGTTGGTTTTATATTTGAGAGTCTTGAAATTGGTGTTGCTTTGTAAATTAGGCCTCTAGGTTTCTAAAGGGTTCAAACCCTTAGAATGCAGAACTTGCCAATCCCTTTTGGGGATGAGTGTAACTCCATTAAGGTTATCTGGAATGGTAAATAGTTTGTTAGGTTATATGCAATATTTTGAAGTTAAGAGCAAAATACCCACTACATAGGGCTACTAGCCTAGGGGGTATGTTTCCAAAGGAAGTATAGGGCATTGAAGCCAAAACCTAAAACAAGTGTTTGGAATGGTTCCTAGGTATCATGAATTGACCAAATCCTATGCCCCCAAGAGAAAGAGTCATGGAGAGGTGTGTTGGAGATGTTGAAGCCCTTTACTCATTTTGAGTAGGTGTTAGTCTAGAGGAGTGTGAGTAGTTCAAACCTTGAGGTGTGGAGTCCTTTTGATAGGATCCTTGTTATCATTTGAAGGGTCAAAACCAAACGTTTTGGACCTATCCTTAGGTGTGTGAAAGGCTCTGCATCATAATATTGTAATCACATCTGCCCAACATTTGGAGATCATTGATGTTGATTTTGTTAGAAGCGCCCATTTGTGAAAGGTACTCCCATTCATACTGGTCTTCATTGTGTGAATGTAAGAAATCATTATCATCAGAGTTTGCATCATTCTTTGTTGTGCATTCTTCTTCTATTCCATAAATATGCCAACGGGAGTAACCATCCATGTACAATAGCTTCCAATTTGCAATGATTTGGTCTGTTGATGTACCTATATCTGTAGAAATATGACGAAAGGGATTGTACAAGAGCAAATCACTCCAAAAATAGGCTTCGAAGTTATCATCCTCATTTGGAGAGGATTTAAATTGTGGGTAAACATTGACAATTGCTTGTTTTTGTAGTTTTTGCCATTTACGGTTCTTGCATTGGCTATTGTATAAAAATTATTATGTTGATTGTATGAGTGAGACTTTTTCCAATTCAATAGGTCTTTCCATATAAGCAGAAATATAAGATTTACAAAGTTTGGCACTGTCATTTTGATCAGTAACACGTTGGAGGACCTTTCTGCCAACATTAAGGGAGACAAAGTGACGGCTACAACTGATCAATGGTAGCTTTTGCAACATATGGTGAGTTTCTCGTGTGTTGATGTCTCAATCAAAAACTATCCCCATCATGAATTTTTGATATGCTAGCAAGATGGTATCTTTATTATTAGTTGCAACAACTATATTTTTTAGCATGTCAACATAGCTTTCTGATCTCTGTTCTATTTTTGAAGCATATTTGGAGATATATTGCAGAACAATCATTTTGGAACAAACAGGCGAACAATCAACATTTGCACGCCATATTGCTAGCATAATTGGGTTGTGAATATTTAAACGACTGTCATTTCTTGCCGGTTGATAACATGGCTTACGGGCAATATCAATAACCAGCGTTGAAAAATCCTGCTTAGGCCAAGGAGCTCTATATCGACAATGGAGTGTGAGACCCTTTTTTTTAAGCAAGTATGCGTAGAACATTTTGTATGTCGATGCACAACATTGACCAACTCTTCATAATCAAAGAAAGGGTCATCATATAGAATTTGGTTTGTGTCAGCCATGCATGGATCAAACAGTGAACTAGTATGGAGTCTATTGTTTTAGTGAAGTTGGCTACGAGGATTCCACGTTGTTACATACCTATCAAAAAATGACTTATCTTATTGCACCTCATCATAGTTAGACCAGTCTATATTGTCCATATCAGGCGCATCAGGTAACCACAAAAAGCCATGTATATATGTAGAGCTACAATGTTGCCATTCATACCTGTACCAATGGTCTTTTGATTTCAAAACTTTGTATATAATCTCCTCAAGGAATATTGTGAATCTGAAATGCAAGAACAATGTTATAACATGTGGATTGTGGGCAATGTTTTCTATAAATTGTTTCTGTGGACTACAAATCTGCAGAGGAGTTCACTGAAAAAAATTTATGCAGTTCTAGCCATTTTTTATCAGTTGCACTTAATGTGAAGAACAACATAGGCGCTCCTAATTGGCGTACCATTATAGTGAGGTCTTTACGTGATCTATTCCAATAAGCTCTAGTGCCTCGCAATGAAGCTATGAAACACAATAATTGGCTTGGCAATTGATCAGAAGGTGTAGCTTGCAACCGTTCACACAAAGCTTGCAACGTAGCTGGGAAGGAGTCTTCTAAATTGGTCCTTATGAAAACAGAAGCTGATTGTTTGGAACTTTGTCTCATTATTAGATTATAAAGATAATATCTAAATCTAACATATTCTCCAAATATTTGGTCATGATATCTTATTAAGTGCAAAGCATATTCATGCAAATGAACATATTTTGTTCTTGGTTGGAGTGGTAGTGCAGATCCGTTTGGGAACAATGTTGGGAAAGACATAGTGAATAACCCTTCAGTGTTGTATTCATTAATGGGTGAGCAGCTTATTACAGGCCAAGCTGTAACATTTTGATCATCCTTATCTAGGTGAAATATTTTTTTAATCGTATCTAGTTCACGGGTTGAACATGGCAACTTTGGAATAAATGATGATGTGGTCTCTAATTCAACTCCATCATCATTACAAAGTGCCTCTTGAGTTGCTGAAGCAGGCTGCAGATCAATGTAATCTGGAAGGGTATGTAACAAATCAGATATATCAGTAGATGTTTCTGGCAATAAACTAGCAGTTCCAAAGTCAATGATAACATCATTGTAGTATTGGTCAAGTTGAATTTTGTAATTCAATGCATCCATAACATGGAACCTGTTTACATAATAGTCATATTTTTTGCCTTCGAGATTTGTTTTTCGAACAATAACAATCTCCAAATGTTGGAAGTTGTGTGGCAAAGTAGTTGCTATTTCTGAAATGTCTTGTGGGAAATTAATGGTGTTCCTTATATATTTGTATTGACCACCCCTGGCATGGCTAACTTGCAAAACAAGAGCAATCCTTGCTATAAGCATTTCTTCCACTTGTGAAAATCATTTTAAAACCATGGGTTGTTCGCTAGGATCCATATTGTTTGCAATAGAGAAGTGGTGAACACCCTTTTCGTTATAGCATCTTGAGCAAATGACCTCAGGTTGAGTCAATCTGACATGCATACCAACATACTTTTCTTTGCAAATTGCATATATGTACAAGTGCGACAAGCTATCTATTCTTGTTCAGAAAGAAGCCAATGCATGTGTAAATTCAATAGATCTAAAATGGTCTGATATTGGTGGTGTTGTACTAATGGAAGTTGTATTTGTTTGTTGATCAATTGGCAAAGGATGCTTGTAGGATTGCTCGTATTGTGCAATTGACTGGGGCAACATAGTTGTATGTGGTTGGAGCACATTTAAAGGATGGGTTGCAGACGAGGTGCACAACATTTGAGGTATGGAAACACCTGTAGACTGGGTTGCAACCAGATTTTGTAATGGTTGCAGACTATTGGAAGCCATCTTTTGATTAAGGCGTTTGTATCACTGCTTTATAGAAATCTCTTCTATATGTTTTGCATAGTAAAGCCTATTTTGTTCTTTCTTTCTAGCTTTTTTCAAATCAGATTGTTGCGTAGTAGGCTCTTTGGAGATTTGAGAGATATTGAAGAATGTTGGTGTGTTAGAATGACAATCAGTAAAGGGAAAAGAAATGGACGGAAGGCTATTAATTGTGTGGCACATTTCGTTGGAAGGGTATTTGTGATGCAATAATTTGGAATGCAATGAAGAGTATTCAATCGGTAGAACCCCAATTCTCTTCCAATGGTTCTCCACCCTCCTCCGTCGATTGAAGATGAAGGGAATTCTATTGTATGCATGGACTATTGAGAAGGGGCGCACCTCAGTCAAGTGCGTTTGTGCAAGGGTATATATGAATGTGGCTATTTACATAAATGAATGCATGGCTTTTTGATAAGGGGCACACCTCGATCAAGTGTGTTTGTGCAAGGGTATATATTAATGTGGTTGTTTATATAAATGTAGAAACATATAGACATAGATATATATGTATATACATATATATGCAGTTCAAAATAGTATACAGTGAGAAATGTGCAAATGCAAATACATATACACATGAGGTCGTATATCTATTTGCATATACACATACGCATATATACCTACACACACACACATATATATGTATATGTGTATATATATATATATATATATATATATGTATACATATGTATATGTATGTATACATATGTACATATATATATGTATATCTGGGGAAATTAGAGTGAGGGTGACCTGAACTTCAATTTTGATGTGTAAACATTGAAGAGGAGGCAAGAAACTGTGCATATAATTGTAGTGTGAACAAAACACAAAAATCATGGCTATATAGACATGCTTTAAAGTATGGACATATATTTATGCATACATATACACAGACATGAAATTGTAAGTTGTTTGCAATGGTTTTCAATCTTATTTTAAGCAAGGCATATGAATGGAGGGACATCATAAAAGGATAGATCAATGTTGGACATAGAATTGTAGTTTGAACAAAATAGGAAAATCATGGGCATATACATGTGTTTAAAATCATTGACATATATTTATGCATATGTAGAGATAAAATTGTAAGATCTTTGAAATGCTTTTGGATAACACAGGCAGGGTTATTGACCGTGCGAGAGATTTGTTTGGAAGGAACATAAATGTGGTTGTTCATATAGAGGCAGAGACATATGGACATACATATATATGTAGTTCAAAATAGTATATAGTTACATATGTGAATATGCAAATACATAGATAGAGGAGCATATATATCTATATGCATATACACACATGCATATATACCTACCTACCTACCTCTATATATATATATATATAGACACAACAACGAAATAGTGTGTGGTGGCATACGGTGGAGGCAAAGAACAACTAATGTGATTTAATAGCCTTGACATCCGTGTTTAGAACCCTCCCTGCTTGCGTTGATATCATGTTTAAAATGGAATACAAGTAGAATGACATTATATTTTGTGATGGTTTTCTGGAGCAGAGTGTATTTTGGAGCGAAGTGGCAGGGTTTCAGCAAGCCATGAATGATGAGGTGCTTTTAGAAGATTTCCATGAATGCTATGATTGTGAAAAGCAAGATGAAACTATCAAAGTTGCCACATGGAGGAGAAGATGGATTGTTCTTTGTGGCAAGATTGGTTGGCTATCTGGATTTGGATTATATGCATGAAATACAGTGAAGAGTCTTCAATCGGTAGAACCCCAATTCCCTTCCAATGGTTCTCCACCCTCCTTCGTCGATTGAAGATGAAGGAGACTATAGTATATACATCGCATCTATAGAAGGGGCGCACATCGGCCAAGTGCGTGTGTGTGAGGGTATATTTTAATTTGGTTGTTTATATAAAAGTAGAAACGTATATATATGTGTATATACGTGTATATATCTATATCTATATATATATATATACACGTATATACACATATATGCAATTCAAAATAGTATACAGCTACATATGTGAAAACACAAATAGATATACAAAGGAGGTCATATATCTATTCACATATACACATATGCATATATACCTACATACATATATATATATATACATAAATAGATACGTGTACATGTTGAATCATTTATTATGGGAAATTGGAGTCAAGGCGACCTGAACTTCAATTCTGATGTGTAAACATTGAAGATGAGGCAAGAAACTATGCAGAGAATTGTAGTGTGAACAGAATACAAAAATCATGGCTACATAGACAATCTTAAAAGTATGGACATATATTTATGCATACATATATGCAAACATGAAATTGTAAGTTGTTTTATAATGGTTTGCAATCTTATTTTAAGCAAGGCATATGAATGGAGGGACATCATAAAAGGATAGAAGAATGTTGGACATATAATTGTAGTTTGAACAAAATAGGAAAATCATGGACATATACAAGTGTTTAAAATCATGGATATATATTCATGCATATGTAGACATAAAATTGTAAGATCTTTGAAATGCTTTTGGAAAACGCTGGCAGGATTATTGACTATGAGGGAGATTTGTTTGGAAGGGTATGTGTGACACAAAAAATTGAAAAGCAATGAAGACCCTTCAATCGGTAGAACCCCAATACCCTTCTGATGTCATGGAAATGGGGACAAAGCAACAACAAAGTTCAATGTTAATAAGTTAGTTTCAACCATAAAACCAAAACAAACAACTAAAAACCATTACAAACATATCAAAAGAGATTTCAAAAAAGCATGAAAGAAGTTTAACAAAAAAAAAGAAAGGAGAAGAGCCTCCCTAAGATGCTTCCATGATGCCTTTTGATGCTTCTCCCTTGTTTCTCCCCTCTCCAAGTTCCACATGAGTGTAGCTCTCAACTTTTAGCACTAGCCATGGATGCCATATGGAGATTCAAGATGGTTGAAAATGATAAACAAATGCTATGCAAGTGTAGATAGTGATGCTATGAAAAAGCTCTATGCTAATACCAGTATAACAACAATACTCTAATTCTTCCTTCTTTGCTTGAGGAGAAGGGTTCTATTTATAGAAGAAATGGGGAAATGAAGGGTTAAGATTGAGAAATATTAACAAGGGTTAGGATTGAAAGATATTCAATCCATGTGAGACTTTCAACCCAATCCCCATGTTGACAAGTGTCACCATGAGGAGGCTTGAGAGGAGAGATAAGGAGCATTAAATGCTTGAGGGGACACGATGGTTACCCTAGGGGGTTGGGTTAGGGTTACGTTAATGGATATTCTTTTTATCCAAGCGATAAATGAATATGCAAGGGTTAAATGGTTACCTTAGTCAAAGAAATAAATGCTTTGAAGAGACCCATGAGTCAAAAGGATGGTTTAGTTAGAGGAAAGTCTCTAACCAAAGGTAAAAGGTGAGTTAACCATAAATGGTTATGTAAGAGCCTTTAATGGTTTGGAAGACTTTAGAGGTTAACCATTTGAAGACTTAAAGCCTTAAATGTTTTTCAAAGACTTTAAGGGTTTTGAGAAGTGACTCCAAGTTGCTTAGGAATGTGACAATATTTAGGGGATGGATTAGGCTAATTTTAGAAGGAGTTAGAAGAATCTAGAAGGGATTTAGGCATGCAAGCGGATTTTGTAGGAGAATGCAAGTGGGAGGAATTTTGGGATTTTCAATTAAAATAAAATCATTCATTTTAATTAAATGGTGTAATTTGCATTTCAAATAAATATTAATTTATTTAAATGAGAAAAAGGAAGATAAAGCATTAAATGCTTGAAGACTTTAAGGGAAACTTTTAAAGGCTTAAGAAGACTCTAGAAGACTCTAGAAGGAAGCCATTAAGTTTGAAGACTTTAAGGGAAACCATTAAAGTCTTAAGAAGACTTTAAGGGAAGCCATTAAGTTTGAAGACTTTAAGGGAAACCATTAAAGTCTTAGCCATTAAGTTTCAAGACTTTAAGGGAAACCATTAAAGGTTTCAAGTGGGTGAGGATAAATAGGATTTTAAATAAATAATTTATTTAAAATAGTTGTGCAACTTGCATTTGTAGGAAAATGCAAGTGGGTGGAGGATAAAAGTGACTTAAATAAATGTTAATTTATTTAGATGTGAGAGATGAGATTTTGGGGGTTTTAAATAAATATTAATTTATTTAAATGTGAGAGAAGATTTAATTAAACAAATATGATTTATTTATTTAATTAATGGTCTGAATTTGGTTAAGTGAATTAAATCAAATAAATTAAATAATTTATTTAATTAATAGGAGAAGAGGGTTAAGATGAATTAATTAAATATTAATTTAATTAATTATTGATTGATGGTTAAATAATCAAATAAATACTAAATATTCATTTAATTAAGTGGATAGATTTATGTGACTACATTTGCCCCTCTTTGAGACGGTGCGGTTTTATTGCGTCATTTCAAAGAAAGAAAAATAGGTGTGAAGAAATATGCCCCATAAATGTTAATTTAGTGGGTGGTATGCCCCCTCAAAAGATGGGCCGAAAAATTTCAAAAAATTGGGCGATCTCTCGAAAAAGAATGAAAAGTGGAGGGGAGGTAGAATAGAAGAAATTAGCAATAATGGTGAAAGTATGGAAGAAAACAAAGTGAATACGAAGAAATGGCAAGCCAGTGAGTAGCTGTAGGTTATGTAGGAGATTCAGTGCAAATGTGGTGTTGTGCTTTTGATTGATACTGTACAATTGATCAAAATTGGTTGGACAATCTGGTGCAATCGGTTTAATTACCTCGGTCGAGTCAAAGCATGACAGTTGATGTCAGTTGTTCGCTTGGACAGGATAAAGTCTGAGTAAGTGAATCAATGTGACCTGATGGTGACTTAGACAATTGATGTAATTTCCCATTGAAGTCAAGGTATTTGAAGCAAAATACTCGTTGAGACTTAGACAATTGATGTAATTGTCTGTTGTGATTGTGTTTGATTGGTTGATCAATTGATAGTGTGTGTGATGGATGGTTGTGGTGAATCATAGTAGCCCCGTTGAGACTAGGTCATTATGATAAATGCCTGATGTAGTTTAGGATTACCATGATCAATTACTTATTGAGACCCGAAGATACTTGATCAGAATATCTGTTGATAGTTTAGTTGTGCGTGAGTCAATGTGTCTGTGTAGATAGAGTAATTGGCTTGATTGGTTTGATGGGAGATGATATAGGGTATGTGATGTTGATTATCAAGATGGGGAGGGTGAGGGGTGGTTCGATGTTAGATAGAAGAAATGGAGGCCCTATGATGCATTCCTATGGAAGAAGAGGAAAATAGAGTATCTATTGTCATTACTATGTATGAATGATATGCAGCTATTTATGAATGTATGGATGGAATGCAACGGAATGCAATATATATGTTAGGTCCTGGAGACAACTAAGAGGGGGGGGGGGCTGAATCAGTTGTCAAATAAATTCAAACCAAAAACAACTTAACCAACTTAATGCTTAATACTGGTAAACCAGTTAAGTATGTTGGTAGACAGTGTTAACAGTTAATTGCTATACCGGTAAAGATTAATGCATGAAATATAAACATAAAGTCATCCACAACACATAACACCAATATTTGTACGTGGAAACCCTGTAAGGGGAAAAACCACGGTGGGAAACCTTACCCACAATCAGATGATACTACTACAGATAGTAAGTGTACATAAATGGGGTCTACACATGCAGAAAGGCCAACAGCCTAGAGCTCACTACTCAATCACAAAATGGGAGTCACACTGACTACAGTTGGATGGTTAAATCCAATAAGAATGTACTGCACAAAATAGCATCTTCATATGCTGGATTCAGTACCGGTGTAATGTTGATATGCTTCCACAAAAACCTAGCTTCACCTTCAAATGATGTATTCATGTATAGCTCTGCTTAATCTTGCATATACCTTCACTCAATTCTTTTTCGCATTCCACATTCAATCTTACAAATAAGATCTTATATTTATACCATAACCTAAGACCAATTTTAGTAGGTTGGCTCTACAAGATATTACAATAAAAATATTTTACAAACAATATAATATCCGATGCAATAACCAATTAAACATGTCGGCTTAATGCATTTACAACAATAATTAATCATCTCCATAGCGTGCCATGCTGATTTGGAAAAGATAAACCTGGCAGTGTAACCCTAGGTAACCCTGGACCTATTTGCCAGTAAAAGCAAATATGCAAATATGAATATGCCAATGATTAATTCTTCAAAACAAAGTGTCCACACAATGTCTTTGATATTACCAGGTGTCTTCCATATCATTCCAAGTGCCGGTGATCATTATATCCTATCAGTGAACCATATACCAGTAACTGTGCAATAGTTACTTGCTTGTCGGTGAATGTTGTTGGATCTCCAAAGTGCTAGTGTTTTAGTAGGTGTTAACATTAATGACAAAACCATACCAAAATACCAACAATCTCCCCCTTTGGCATTGATGGCAACACAAGATGGAAAAACCATCAAAGTGCCAAAACAAAAATGCCAAATACCAACAACCAACAATCTCTCCCCCTGGGAGCAACATGTGTTATCCAAATTTTTTCAATACCAATCTCTCCTTAAAAGGATAATGTGTTTTTCCATAGATATCTCTCCCCCTTTGACATCAAATTCCAAAGTTATAATAATAAAACCAAGTTCATATACAAAATACCAATCAATTCAATATACCAACTACTCCCCCTGAGAAGTAGCTTCCTTATCAAAGATCGGAGTAAAAGATTTCTCTGTAAATTATGTCGATTGATGACTATCATCAACTGTCTAAGTCTCTACCAGTGGTGGTATGACTCCAAGCTGATCTCTGAGATATTCAAAAGTCTCCTTAGACAAAGGTTTTGTGAAAATATCTGCAAGTTGTTCTTTAGTATTCACATAAACCAGTTTTATTTCTTTTTCTTCAACTTTTTCCCTTAGAAAATTCAGTTTGATAGAAACATGTTTTGTTTTTGAATATAATACCGGATTCTTAGATATATCAATTGCTACAGTGTTATCACAGTATATAGTAATAGGTTCCTTGCATTTTACCTTTATGTCTTTCAACATTTGCTTAAGCCATAGTACCTGTGTACAGTTAGTTGTTGTTGCAACATATTTTGATTCTGTTGTTGATAAAGATGTACAACTCTATTTCTTACTCAACCAAGAAACTAATCTCTTTCCAAGAAAGAATGCTCCGTCGGTGGTGCTTTTTCTATCATCCACATCTCCTGCCCAATTTGCATCTATGTATGCACATAGATCAAAATTTTCATCTGTAGGATACCATAATCCAAGATTTGCAGTGCCTTGTAAGTACCAGAAAATCCTTTTTTCCTGTTGATTCATGATTTTCTCTAGGATTACTTTGAAATCTAGAAACAATACATACTGCATTCATAATATCAGGTCTAGTTTGTGTCAAATACAATAAACCTCCTATCATAGATTTGTATCTAGTTGGATTAATAGGTGTAGATTCATCCCTTTGAGATAATTTGTCATTTGTAGTCATAGGTGTGCTTACCGGTTTAGAGTTCTCCATCCCAAATTTCTTTAGTAACTCTTTCAAGTACTTGGATTGACTCAAAAATATACCTTTGTCAGTCTGTGAAATCTGCAATCCTAAAAAGATTTTTATTTCTCCAATCATAGACATTTCAAATTCTTGCTGCATTTAAATAGAAAATTATTTACATAATCCATCTTCTCCTCCAAAGATTATATCATCAACAAATACTTCCATAATCAAGATATCATCATTAGTTATTTTGTAATATAAATTGTTGTCTGCATTTCCTTTAGTAAAACCAATCTTTAAAAGATACTTATCCAATCTTGCATACCAAGCTCTTGGGGCTTGTTTCAATCCATACATAGCTTTTCTTAACCTGCAAACCATATCATTGTCATTTGTCAAAGAAAATCCATCAGGTTGTTCAATATAGACTTCCTCTTCAAGATCTCCATTCAAGAATGCACATTTTAAATTCCATTTGATAAACTTTGTAGTTCTTGTGAGCTGCAAAAGCCAAGAATAATCTGACTGCCTCAATTCTAGCTACCAGTGCAAATGTTTCATTGTAATCAACTCCTTATTTCTGAGAATATCCCTTACGCACTAGTCTTGCTTTATTTCTGACAAACTTACCATCTTCATTAAGTTTATTTCTGAATACCCATTTGGTTCCAATTACATTTTTATCTTTAGGTCGGGGAACTAATGTCCAAGTATTATTTTTCTCAAATTGTTCTGATTCTTCTTCCATAGCTTTAATCCAAAATTTATCTTCACATGCCTCATTAACAGATGATGGTTCAATTTGAGAAATAAGACATACCTCTTCATTTGCCAATCTTGCTCTTGTCATAACTCCTTTAAATTTGTTTCCAATTATCTGATCTTCAGAATGATTCAATCTTACATACCTAGGTGTCTTAGTTTGATGTTGTTCTTCAATTACTGTGGAATCCTCAGATGGTACCAGGGTAACTGGATCTTCATTTTTTACCGGTGGATTTAGAGTACGTTCATTTGTCACAATTTCTGTTGTTGGTTCAGAGTCTATATGCCTTGAAGTTCCTCTGAATTGTTCATCAATTTTTACATTTGTACTCTCAACAATTTTCTGCAATCTCTTGTTAAAATATCTATATGCCTTGCTCTTAGATGAATAACCAAGAAATATTCCTTCATCACTTCTAGGATCAAATTTGCCAATGTACTCATCTCTTCTAATATAACATTTACTTCCAAAAATTCTGAAATACTTAAGAGTAGGAGTATTACCAAACCATAGTTCATGAGGGGTCTTACCGGTTTCACCTTTGATGTGAACTTTGTTGAATGTATAGATCGTTGTGCTAACTTCTTCTCTCCAATACACATGGTAAATTTGCTTCAGATGACATACTTCTTGCTGCATCCAAGATAGTTTTGTTTTTGCTTTCAACAACTTCATTTTGCTATGGTGTCTGAGGTGTTGATAGCTGTCTTTTGATTCCATTCACTTCACAGAATGTATTAAAGTCCTTAGATGTGAATTCTCCTCCTTGATATGATCTTAAACATTTGATTTTCTTACCAGTTTCATTTTCAACCATTGCTTTGAACAATTTGAACTTTCCAAGTGCTTCTGATTTTTCTCTGAGAAAAGTAACCCAACACATTCTAGAATAATCATCAATAATTAGCATGAAATATCTATCACCTTGTAAGCTTTTAGTTCTAACTGGACCACATAAATCAATGTGAATCAAATCAAGAGCATTATTGGATTTTTCTAGAATACTTTTGAAACTAGCTCTAACTTGTTTTCCAAATTGACATTCCTTACAAATTGTATTATGAGGTTTCACAATTTTAGGTAGATCTCTAACTGCCTTAGAAGTATTGATCTTTACCATGGAATCAAAGTTTACATGACAGAGTCTCTTATGCCATAACCAACTTTCATCTATATGTGCAATCACGCTTGTCTTTTCATTTTTATTCAAATGAAAGATATTACCTCTAGTCTGATTACCGGTTGCAATTTCTAAACCAGTTTTGTTCATGATTTTGCATTTTCCATTTTTAAATTGTAACTGAAATCCTTTCTCAACCAATTGACCAACACTTAAAAGATTATGCTTTAATCCTTCAACATAGTAGACATTGTCAGTGTTATTCTTACCATCAAGAGATATTGTACCCTTACCTTTGATTGAACAGGCTTTGTTATCTCCAAATCTTACTAAACCTCCATTGTATTCTTGAAAGTTCAAGAATTTACCTTTGTCTCCTATTGTAGGCACCCAAAATTGTCCAATCTAATTAAATAAATATTTTATTTATTTAATTATCTAAGCCTAATTCTTCTATTAATTAAATAAATCTTTATTTATTTAATTAATTCATTTATCCCCTTCTAGCCTTATTTCTCATTTAAATAAATACATTTATTTATTTAAATTATCCTTTTCCTAAAATTAAATAAATATCTTATTTATTTAATTATCCTATTTCTTCTATTAATTAAATAAATATTTATTTATTTAATTAATTCATTAACCTTTTCCACCCATGACACATGTCATTCATCTCTTAATTCATACACTACCTACCCATTCCATTATTTTATTATTTCTTCTACCTACCCTCTAATCCTAGCCGACCTCCTTTTTTACACCTCTCAATCCTATCCCTCCATTTCTTATAGTGTCTTCTATTTAAGGAGATGCTTTCTTCATTATCAAACCCTCATAACTGATCTTAAGGACTTGGCTATACTACGATCCTACTTGCAACCACATTCCGTTCTTTGTTGAGCTCTTGTGCATATAAAATCTGAGAGCAAATATATCAAGCAAGATCAATGGAGATAGGAAGAATGGAGATCAAAACCCTATTGGACATGTGATGGTATAATCTTTGTGATTTCATTTGATTTGCATTGTCTTAGGTAATCTTCATATGTTATGGTGGATCTTTGTTGTTGTTAGGCTAGGGTTTGGTGGTTGAATTCATTTAGCCTTTCAGTATTGTTGTTATTGTTATCCATTTTCACCATAAACACCTATCATATGATGTGAGCATCCTGAGTCAGTGATCCATTCATCCTTTACTTCAACTTTAGCTGCTAGGGCTTGTTCTACCGGTTGAGCAGTAGGTGTCAGTTGATCTTCTATTATAGCAACAAAAACCCATCCACTGTCTGTTGGATCCTCATCAGAATCATCAGTCACACCTTCATCAGCAATGTAACAAGATTTGTCTTTGTTCTTCTTAAATATGTATCTCTGATATTCAGGATTAGGCTTGTATGTTCTTCTAGCTTCTTCTCTTAGTCTAGCATGTCTATCAGGGCATCTCGAAGCCATATGACCAATCTTATTGCAGTTAAAACATTTAAAGAGTGTTTTACCTTCATACTTACTTCCAATTGGACCTTTAGGCATTTTCCTTGCAAATAGTGCTTCAAGTTCTTCAAGTTCTTCATTCTCCTTCCTAGTTTCTTCAAGTTCTCTTGCATAAAAGGCTTTCCAATCTGATTTATCAAATGATGGAGTAGATGATGTTGATACTTTAAAGGCCAAATCTATCTTTATAGTAGCAACAGGACCAAATTCCTCAATTTCAAAACCTGAAAGTTTTCCAATCAATGTATCCCTAGTTACTGATGTATTAGGCATTGTTCTCAACTCATTTATAGCAGTAACCTTCATTTTATATGCCGGTGGAAATCCTCTTAAAATTTTTGAAACAATTTCATCCTCACTTAAGGTTCCTCCACAACATTTAATACCCAAAACAATTTCATTTACTCTTTCCATAAAAGCAAAAATCCTTTCATCTTCTTCCATTTTCAGATGTTCATACTTGACTCGAAAGCTCTCAAGTTTTGCAATTTTGACTATGGAATCCCCTTCATTCAGTGTTTCCAAATGATCCCATATAGCTTTAGTAGTAGACCTATCTAATAATCCCATGATTTGTTGATCTGATAAAGCGCTCAAAAGTGCTTCTCTTGCTTTGCAATCATTCTCCTCATCTTTAGCTAAGGTAGTTGGACTGGGCTGACCAGCTACAGCAGCAATATAACCATTCTTTGTAACTTCCCAGATGTCTTTACCAATGCAATTCAAATGTGTCTCCATCCTGATCTTCCATATCCCATAGTTGGTTCCATCAAGTTGGAGTGTCCTTCCTAAAATAATTAGTAGACATTGGGTCTCCTCAAGTTGTTAAACTTTTGCAAAAAGAGGACTAAGCTCTGATACCAATTGTTAAGTCTCGGAGATAACTGAGAGAGGGGGGGGTGGGGGGGGGGGGGGGTGAATCAGTTGTCAAATAAATTCAAACCAAAAACAACTTACCCAAGTTAATGCTTAATATCGGTAAACTAGTTAAGTATGCCGGTAGACAGTGTTAACAATTAATTGCTATACCGGTAAAGGTTAATGCATGAAATATAAACATAAAGTCATCCACAACACATAACACCAATATTTGTACATGGAAACCCTGTAAGGGGAAAAACCACGGTGGGAAACCTTACTCACAATCAGATGATACTACTATAGATAGTAAGTGTACATAAATGGGGTCTACACATGCAGAAAGGCCAACAGCCTAGAGCTCACTACTCAATCACAAAATGAGAGTCACGCTGACTACAGTTGGATGGTTAAATCCAATAAGAATGTACTGCACAAAATAGCATCTTCATATGCTGGATTCAGTACCGGTGTAATGTTGATATGCTTCCACAAAAACCTAGCTTCATCTTCAAATGATGTCTTCGTGTATAGCTCTGCTTAATCTCGCATATACCTTCACTCAATTCTTTTTCGCATTCCACATTCGATCTTACAAATATTTCTTATATTTATACCATAACCTAAGACCAATTTTAGTAGGTTGGCTCTACA
Organism: Cryptomeria japonica; assembly: GCF_030272615.1. Lineage (NCBI taxonomy): Eukaryota > Viridiplantae > Streptophyta > Pinopsida > Cupressales > Cupressaceae > Cryptomeria > Cryptomeria japonica. The sequence continues at coordinate 21,265,054 of NC_081411.1, read as the reverse complement.
AGATATTACAATAAAAACATTTTACAAACAATATAATATCTGATGCAATAACCAATTAAACATGTTGGCTTAATGCATTTATAACAATAATTAATCATCTCCATAGTGTGCCATGCTGATCTGGAAAAGATAAACATGTCGGTGTAACCCTAGGTAACCCTGGACCTATTTGCCAGTAAAAGCAAATATGCAAATATGAATATACCAATGATTAATTCTTCAAAATAAAGTGTCCACACGATGTCTTGGATATTACTAGGTGTCTTCCATATCATTCCAAGTGTCGGTGATCATTATATCCTGTCGGTGAACCATATACCAATAATTGTGCAATAGTTACTTGCTTGCCGGTGAATGCTACTGGATCTCCAAAGTGCTAGTGTTTTAGTAGGTGTTGAATTCAATGACAAAACCATACCAAAATACCAACACTATACATATGAGATGGAATGACAATCCATAGTGCTTTATTTTCATCATTGAGTTTTAAAATGTTGTAAGAAAAATACAAGCAACTTGACATAATGATTCAAGATGCCCTGAGTATTCCTTTCATGGATTTTGATATAACAAGTTAATACAAGCAACTTGATATAATGGATCAAGTTGACCTGAGTATTGCTTGTAGAACAAACAAGGATTATCTCCTTTCATGCATGACTTGGAACGTCCTCCTTGATCTTTTGCCGATCATATCTTGAGACAAGTTCATACCATAGTAAGAGATAAAACCATTGTCGAGCTTGGATGAGGCAGTAGGAACCAAAGATGGAGTACTGTACATGTAAGCAAACAACATATATAAAGAATAAAGAATATGGATCCTCGATAATGGTTCATTCTCATATGGTCGAGGTATACGTTGTAGCCAGCAAGCCGTAGTGATCTATGACTGTAATTTACCTATGATCACGTAGCTTAGTGAACTTCCCACATAGACACCATTAGTACATGCCCTAGTACTTCATTGGAATAATTTGCAGAAGATACACTAACAATGTTGTAGGAACCTGATATATATAAACAAATGAATAACCTACAAATCAACCAAGTACTTGATAGCTTAAACAAAATTTTCTTGTCAAAGAAAATGTCATCTTGTCTTTGTTTTGGTAAGGAAGGATGCATCCTTGTTTAGACAGTTTGCATGTTTGATGTTGATTGTTTGGGTGATTGGATAAGTGGTCGTCGTTTGATTATTTCACCATGTTTGTGTGGTATCTGCTTTGAAAAATTCGTATATACAAAGCATTGCCATGTTTTTGTTTGTTTGATGTTTTTGAAATGTTTTTGGATTTTGTGAGATAGTTTTCCAATGTTTTTGGATTTTGATGATTGTTTTCCAATATTTTTGGTATTTTATGAGATAGTTTTCCAATGTTTTGGGTATTTGGAGAGATAGTTTTGAATGTTTTTGGATTTTGTGAGATAGTTTTGAATGTTTTTGGATTTTGTGAGATAGTTTTAAATGAAGAATCAGTAAATCACAAGTAATGCAGAATCCACTTCCATCAAATAGGTTAAGGGTATTGCCCCCAGTTTTAGGCATGACTCTGAAAAAGCGGGATGCAAGATGCATGAAGTACTATCCTTAATTACAGATCAATAACGAGCCGTGGTTTGGATGGATGGATTAGTGAATGTGATCGCAACAAGTCTGAATGACAATGGAGCCATAGCCTTTACGAGTGGCACCTGTTTTCCAGGTTTTCACCATCACACTTACCCAAGGTGCCACCAGAGTGGTTTGTTCACCATTTGGAGGCATGATTTTTCTCTTTAGTATTTTGATTTTTATTTATTTTTGTATTTTCTTCAAGACATTTATCTGAATGTTTTTTGATGTTTTTGTCGGTATGTATGGGAGCCTGATGCTCTGTGCAGCTTATGTATAAAACTGTTTGAGGTGCATGTTGTTGATCGGATCTGCTATCGGTTCTCCTTCAGAAGTAGCCAACTGATATGCCCTGGACCCAAATACATCAGTGATAACATATGGACCCAGCTAGTTTGATTCAAACTTCCCCTGATGTTATCGGTCTGGTTGGTTACGAGGATTCTCTCGAAGAACAAGATCACCTACCTCAAATGTACGAGGTCAAACTCGATGATTATAGCTTCTGCTCATACGCTGTTGATAGGCCTTGAGGTGATTGTATGCAGCTTGTTGTTTCTCATCAAGTAGCTCTAAGTCTTGGAGATGGGATACTCTGTATGCTTCATCATTGATGAGATTATGCAAGGAAACCCGTAGAGATGGTATCTCAACCTCGATAGGTAAGATAGCTTCTACGCCCTAGACTAGTGAGTAGGGAGTTGCACCTGTAGGGGTTCGAATGCTAGTTCGATACGCCCATAGTGCTGGATTCAATTGAACGTGTCAATCACGACCAGCATCATTGACTATCTTCTTTAGGATTGTCAATATGTTCTTGTTTGATGCTTTAGCTTGACCATTGCCTTGTGGGTAATAAGGAGTGGAAAAGTGGTGTTGGATGTGAAACTTCTCACAGAGTTCACAGACATCCTGATTTTTGAAAGGAAGACCGTTATCTATGATGATGGACATGGGTACACCATACCGGCAGATGATGTAATTGAGGATGAATGAGGTGATCTGCTTGTCGGTGACTTGGGTAAGTGGAACAACTTCGATCCACTTTGTGAAGTATTCAGTGGTAGTAATAATGAATTTGTGGCCATTAGATGAAGAGGGATGGATTTTACCCACAAGGTCAAGTCCCCAATGACAAAAGGGCCATGGTGTTGTGATTGGTTGCAATTCTTGTGCTGGTGCATGTATTAGGTCACCATGAACTTGGCATTTCTTGCACTTTCTAATAAAGTAGTATGAGTCTTTTTCCATGGATGGCCAATAGTATCCAGCTCGTATGATCTTCTTGGCTAGTGATGGGCCACATGCATGAGTCCCACAAATTCCTTCATGTACCTCTTCCAAGGCCTTTGTTATCTCATCCTGTTCCAAACATCGAAGGAGAGTACCATCAAGACTACGTCAGTATAGGGTTTCAGCAATAATGGTATATCAAGCAGTTTGGCGAATGAAGGTTTTATGTTGGTTATTCAATTGGTTAGGAGGAAGGGTGTGATCACGAAGGTAGGTGTAGAACTCACCGTACCATGGGGATTTAGAACCGACAAGGCAACATATCATCTCGGATTCAGGGATATCGTAAGCGGGAATCCAGAGCTGTTCGACCAAGAACTCATAGCGTGTTGAATTTTTTGGAAGATCTAGGAGAGATGCAATAGTAGTCATAGTGGCAGCAGCTCGATTATGATCTCTTGGTATTTGCTCAAAGGTGATGGTAGTAAATGATGCCTTTAGACTGTCTACCATTTGCTTGTACGGCATGATTTTGTCATCCTTGGTCTGATATTCATCTTTTGCTTATCGAATGACCAGTTGGGAGTTGCCATTGTAGACACCTAAAATTGTCATGTCTAATTAAATAAATATTTTATTTATTTAATTACTTTAGCTTAATTCTTCTATTAATTAAATAAATCTTTATTTATTTAATTAATTCATTTATCCTCTTCTAGCCTTATTTCTCATTTAAATAAATACAGTTATTTATTTAAATTATCCCTTTCCTAAATTAAATAAATATTTTATTTATTTAATTGCCCTACTTCTTCTATTAATTAAATAAATCTTTATTTATTTAATTAATTCATTAACCTTTTCTACACATGACACATGTCATTCATCTCTTATTTCCTACACTACCTACCCCTTTCATTATTTTGGTATTTCTTATACCTACCCTCTAATCCTAGCCGACCTCTCTTTTTACACCTCTCAATCTTAACCCTCCATTTTCTATTGTGTCTTCTATTTAAGGAGATGCTTTCTTCATTACCAGAACCCTAATGACTAATTTTGGAGGACTTGGCTACACTACGATCCTACTTGCAACCACATTTCGTTCTTTGTTGAGCTCTTGTGCATACAAAAATCTGAGAGCAAGCATATCAAACAAGATCAATGGAGATAGGAAGAATGGAGATCAAAAACCCTAGTGGACATGTGATGGTATAATCTTTGTGATTTTTTGAGTTATTTTGCATTGTCTTAGGTTATCTTCATATGTTATGGTGGATCTTTGTTCATTGTTAGGCTAGGGTTTGGTGGTTGAATCCATTTTAGTCTTTCAATATTGTTGTTTATTGCTATCCATTTTCACCATATACATTTTGGCACGCCCGGTGGGACTCTTGTCCCTTTGCATTTAACATTTTGTTGCAGATTTTGCATTTTTGAAGTTGCAGATCGGACGATTTCGACGACATTTTAGGTTTTTTTTTCGCGTCTGCGAGTGTTCGGATCGCGTTTTTGTATTTCAGAGGCGTCTGTGACATCTTTTATCGCGTCTGTGTTTCTGTCATTTTCTATTTTTGCAGGTTTCCGAAAGTCGCGTCTGTGATCCCGAATCGCGTCTGTGAACCCTCTGATCGCGTCTGAAGAATAAAAAGGCGTCTGTGTTCTGAAATCACGTCTGCGAATCACAGAGCCGCGTCTGTGTCGGATAGACGCGTCTGTGTCTGGTATAACAGCGTCTGTGCATTCTGTTTTGCAAAATTTTTTTTTTTTTTTTTTTTTTCAAGTTTTTCGATTCGGGTTTTCGGATTTTGTACTTAGGGTTTCAGATCTGGTTTATTTTTGGCTAACCTTTGCAGATCTAGCTAACCTGGTTTGTGCAGCTTGCTTTGGAGGCAAATACGTTTGTTGAAGGCCCCTTTTCACAAAGTCTTTTTGGGTTTTCTAAAATTTACCTAACTTGTGTGCTTGCAGGAAGGGGTTATCATTTGAAACAACCCAAACTACTAACAATTTTGTTGCAGGGCCTTGGCTAGGGTTTTGTAATTTTTTTTTGTGTGCCTTGTTTTCATAGCTTAGCAAACACTTCAATTGGTGCACTAAAATTGAACCATTGTCTTTTGTGTCTTGAGCAATAGGCTCTTTTTGTTTATTCTTTAGAGGGCCTGTCTTCCCGTGTGGTCATTAGGACTACTAGTGAGAAGAGAACGACCCAAGTGGTAGCAAAAGAAAAGCCATCTTCTTCCAAGCCACTATAATCAAATGTATTCATGGTGAAAACTATGAATAACGTGTGCTGATTAGTTCATACCGACACTATGTCTCCCCATAAACCCGTTTGATCAAATTTATTTGATCATTTGTAGGGCGTAACCCCTACCGGCTGGGAGCCTTCTGTATTTACAGAGCTGAAAGTGCCGCATGTATGGCCACACGAGCGGATGCCCTTACTAGCACCTCATTGTTTTAGATGCCCAAATCCTTCTAGTTGTTGAGGCAGGAGGTCGGACCTCTGGTAGCGGCCCACACACATACGGTTCTTAGTAGAGATACAAAGTTCGCCATGGGGAGTTTTCATGGGGACTGATGCTTGGCTGACCCGAGAAGTGAGTGCCGAGGGTGGAGCCAGTGAGGTCAAGCATCTAAGTATCCGCTCTGAATAGCGTAGCCTCGGGGGTAAAACCCCATGTGGGATCAACAATTATTGTCCTGGCCAGCCATAAGAATTGTGCTTGACTTATGATAAACACTCAAACAATCAAGACAAAACAGCAAAACATTGTGTCTTTTGTGTCTTCAAGTGTATGCAAAAACTTTTTACATCAAACAACACACTTTTTGGAGTCTAAACAGTCTGCAAACATTGGGTCATCAACACTGTGTCCTCTTGTCACGAAAAACAGTCGAAAAATCAGATTTGGTCACAGCAAAACAAATTCACAGATAGGAAAGATTGCACTAAGGTTACAGAAACGCGTCTGTGTCTGTTAAAACCGCGTCTGTGTCTGATAAACGCGTCTGTGAAGTACAGAATAGCGTCTGTGTTTTTATCAGCGTCTGTGTCGAACAGAGACACGTCTGTGTCTGGAAATAGCGTCTGTGAAGTATACAGGCGCGTCTGTGTCCACAATTGCAAAAATCTGTCAGTCTTAGCAAACATCAACAGGAAATCTCAGAATCACGTTTGTGTCAAACAGAATAGCGTCTGTGTCTTAAAACCGCGTCTGTGAAGTATACAGAGGCGTCTGTGTCAGGATTTGAAAAAAGTCTAACAGTCAAGCAAACAAAGAAATCAGTTTCGGCACACTTGAGCTTCCTAGGTTATCTCTTCAGGTTCATCTAGCATTCAGCCTGTTCTAAGGTCTTACACAGTCCATCATTGCTTCATACCTCATACTTGAGTCAAAAAGTCACTTGCTTGTCCTCACTATACTTTGTCAACACACTACATACTACAACACTTTGCTAAGTGATCCCTCATCAAGGTTTCTTACCTTTGGGTCTCATTTGGTCTTACTTAGAGTCAAGGTCAGCTTACCTCATCAAGAGAAACTATCCTCTCTTTGGAAGTCACACCTACTCTACAACATACATACTTGGTCTTACACTTTGGACATTGCAAGTAAACTTCAGATTCATTTACACTCCATACAACTCTTGGTCTTACATACCCTTGTCATTTTCGTCTAAGTCTCTCACATATTGGTCTAACACCTAGTTCATGGTTGAAACCCGTCTTCAAAAATCTAGGAGAAAAGCTAAAGAAGCTCAAGGACCCGTAAACATGAGTTCTTATGAGTATGACAATGATGTCTTCTACAATCCTGAGCACACTACATTACCAGACATGAATGTTTATAGACACAATTCAAATATGGAAAGCGCAAACGCTATACACAACGCTACACACAATGATAATGTGGACAATTCTTCAATACTATCAGCAGACATACAAGAATCTATAATGGATCCTCAATTCAATAGATTGGTTGAAGAGATAATGAGGAGGGATCGTCAATACTTTCTAAACATGATGGCACAAAGTGGAGCTAAGATACCACATGATTTTGACTTATCTCAACTTATGGAAAGTAGACCTTCACAACAAACTCAACCAAATAGTGGAGGACCAAATAATATGATGCCGGAGTCACCATCAGTTTTGCTTCAGAAACCAGCAATCCCACATACACAAGCTCAAATGCACGATACTTACACTCAAAGACCATCATGGAGGCCTTATGTTCAAACACATGCTCAAGATATGGGTCAACCAAGACAAATGGATACTCAAGGACTTCCTCAAAATTTTGACACAAGAAGACCTCATGCCAAAATTGGGGGCAACACAATGGAAAATGAAAGGCCCATTGAATATGGTTTATATACACAAAACAGATATGGGGTTCCTCAACAAGAAATTATGCCAAGTGCTCCATACATGTCGCAACAATATAGACCTCCATATGGACATGTCTACGATCAGTATCATCCATACATGCAACAAGCTCCTCCTCAAATGGGTGTTTCAAACATGGGATATGCTACAAGAAATCCATCTCCTCCCAAAAATAATTTGGAGCAACAAATTAGAGATCTACAAAAGAAAGTGGAAGACATGGGCACATCAAAACCCACATATACTATGAGAGATATATGCCCTTATCCCTTTGATAAGAGCATTCCAATGCCTCCGTTTCCTCCGCACTTTGCAACACCGAAATTTGACAAATATAGAGGGAGAGGAGATCCCAAGGCACACATAAGACAATTCTTCACAGCTTGCATTGAGGTAGCGGCAGAAGAAACATACTTAATGAGGTTGTTCCCACAGAGCTTAGGAGATCAAGCGATGGAATGGTTTTCTCAATTACCTCCCGGTATTAAGTCATGGGGTGACTTGGCAGAGGCATTCATTCAACATTTCTCTTACAACATTGAAACAGATGTCTCAGTTACTACCTTGTGCAATACGAAACAAAAAGAAGGAGAATCTTTTGCGTCATTTTTGCAAAGATGGAGGAACTTAGCTAGCAGATGCTCTTGTGAAATCCCGCAAAAACAAATGGTGGAAATGTTCACACAAAATGTTAACAAGGCTATTGGTTATGATCTCAGAAAAGCTTGTTTGTCTACATTCAAGGATGTCATTGAAAAGGGCCTAGCAACAGAAAGAGTCTTAATTGAACAAGGAGTTATCAAACTATTCAAAGAAAACAAAGAGGACTTTAAGGGAAAAGACAAACCAAAGTTTTGGAACAAGAACAAGAACACAGTTAATGATGGTGTTGTTGATGCCAATACAGTGAGACCAAAGTTCATCTTTTCTGGATCAAATTCTACCAACAATCAAGTGAACAATCAAACAGCTTCCAAACCACGAAGGAAGTACACTCCATTGGGAGAACCACTTGAATCAGTATTCAAAAAGCTTGTAGCAAACAAAGTGATCACGGTCCCAGATTTTCCTCCATATGAACCAAAGGTAAAACCGAATTGGTGGAATGATGATGAATATTGTGAATTTCATAAGAGCAAGGGTCACAAGACAAGTAATTGCCATCGATTGAAAAACATTGTACAAGATCTCATTGACAGAGGAGATATTGAGATTGAGGGACATTCATCTAACCAAGAGCATGAGGTGTTTAAGGAACCATTCCCAAAACATGACAAGGGAAAAGGCAAAGTCACGGATGATCAAGCCAATTACACCAGAACATCTTACAATTATGATTCCACTATTAATCACATCTCAATGGACAATCATATTTCTACCATTACTATCAAAAATAAAAATCCTGAGAATCCTCCTCAGCGACCTAAAATTGTCCTAAAAGGTGTGGGATCTTCATCCGAAGCTACCTCTGAATGTCATGTTACAACCCGTCGAGGTAAGATCACATTGCCAGGAACCTCTTCTAAGAATACCAATCTTCCGTCAACTAAGCCTGAGTACGATCTTGTAGAGCAATTAGGGAAAACACCCGCACTCATCTCTATTCTTGAGCTCTTACGTATATCTCCTGCACATAAAGCTGTCCTTGACAAAACCTTGAGAGATACTGCTGTCCCTACGGATCTAAACGTGGATCAGTTTCAAGCCATGGTGGGATACCTATCCGTTCCACACTCCCTCACATTTACAGAAGCCGATGACGCCTCCATAAGTCAGCCTCACAATGCACCTCTACATATTGAAGCCTTCATACATAAACACCGAATAAAACGAGTCCTGATAGATGGAGGAGCAGGTCTTAATATTTGTACATTGAGCACCATCAGACAATTGGGATATTCTGACAAAGCTGTGAATGCTACAAACCAAATCACTATTAAGGCTTATGATGATGAAGAGCGCTCGTCCAAGGGCACGGTCATCTTACCACTCAGAATAGGGCCAGTAACAAAGGACGTGATTTGTCAAGTCCTGGATCTAGACCTCACGTATAACATATTGCTAGGACGTCCATGGATTCATGAAATGAGAGCGGTCCCATCAACATACCATCAGTGCATAAAATTTCCTCATAATGGAGTCGAGGTAACGGTCAATGGTGATCCAAATCCATTCATATATTGCAATAACTTGAGATCACATACTGAGATTATCATTCCCAGCAATCGTGAGGCTACTCCTTCTTCAGCATATATTGATCCTGAGTCATTAAAGCCCTCGACATCCAAACAAGGTGAACTTAGAGCCAAGTTTCAAGACAAAGGCATGGGAGAATACACTCTGAATCAAACAATGTTCTTACGACAAGTCATGAACTCCCCCAAGGAATATGGGCGACCACATCCAAATAAGCAAATCTCCATCATGCTCCTCAAATGGGATCCTACCGTCTTTCAAAAATGGGGCGAACTAGAGGAAGAAAGTTTATATAAAATGCTATATAAGGACGCTGGAGATGATACACATGATCAAATTATAATACCCTGTGAAAACTATGGTAAAGGTTTCAAAATTCTGCAGAGATTCGGGTATGATGGAAAAAGTCCTCTCGGACTACGCAAAGAAGGTGTCATGGAGCCTCTGCAACCTGAGCTAACTACAAGAAGGGAACGCTCTAAGGGGCTTGGTTTTCTAAACCCCAAGATTCAACACAAGAAAACAAAACAGATATGGCGAGTCAAAGTGGCTGAAGTTCAACAAGAGGATAATTATTCCACAGACTCCAATAAGTGGGAATGGGGTTCAGACAAATCCTCCAGTGATTATGAACTTAATGAGACATTTAGAGAGCCAGATGAACCTACAGAGGAGGAGGAGTTTTACAAGAAATTCAGAGTTGGTCAAGAACCGACCCATAAGGATCCCGCACAAGCTTCGTTTCAGGGCCCTAGGTCAGGATCACATAGGATGAGGACACCTGTCCCTGAGGGTGCTACTAGTGATGATAATTTGGACTCACTCACGATCGACACTGATGAGGAGAGTGCCATTGACGACCTCGATGACTACCTTGACATACCTGAATATAACCACATCTTCACTATTAGCCTTGCGGATTCTAAAAACACTAAAGACCTTCCCCTCGTTCACCCCCAACTCATTGACTGGGATCAGGATGGACCACCACAGATCGATACATTTCAAAATGACGAAGCTATCGTGGATTATCTTGGCATTCGCGATGATCTTCCTCTTGGAGACCATAAAGCAGGATACGCCATAGAGCTAAATAACATGGCATACTTTGGTGAGGGTGTCGGGCCTTCTAGTCGCAAAAATGTGAAAATAAAGACAAAACAAGGGTCTTACGGCGAAAACCACACTGTGGCGCTCTCTGACTCTAAAAAAGTAAAAAGAAAGGACGTATCTGAGGGTGAAAACCTCTCTGAGGCGCCCGAAGATGGAAGGCTTGACATTCTCCCAACATCATACGAGGAAAAATCATCCATGTTGGTAGAGGAGACTATAAAGACAAACATTGGTACAGCCGAGGTTCCACACAACATATTTTTGGCTCAATCATTGACAGAGGCCGAGAAAGCAAGGTTCATAAGCTTCTTTAAGGCACGACAAGTCAACTTCGCATGGTCTTATGCTGATATGCCTGGACTAGACCCCGACTTAGTAATGCATCATTTAACAGTCAAACCGGGGGCAAAACCAGTAAAACAGAAATTGAGAAAAATGCATCCACAGGTGGCATTATTAGTCAAGGCAGAGCTGGAGAAATTACTAGATGTCGGATTCATACGCCCAATTGATTATCCTGAATGGATTTCCAACTTAGTGCCTGTTAGCAAACCAGATCGCAGCATCCGAATATGTACAGACTTCAGGGATATCAACAAGGCTTGTCCGAAGGATGATTTCCCATTACCAAACATTGATTTAATTGTTGATCTCACAGCAGGCCATGAGATGTTATCTTTAATGGACGGATTCTCTGGATATAATCAGATCAGGATTGCACCTGAAGATCAACATAAAACATCATTCACTTGTCCATGGGGAACCTTCTGCTGGAATGTCATGCCCTTTGGGCTGAAAAATGCAGGTGCCACGTATCAACGAGCCATGACGACTATCTTCCATGATCTCATGCATGTAAAGGTGGAAGATTATGTCGACGACCTTTTGGTTAAATCAATAGACAGAAATACACACTTGGACATACTTTCAGTTGCTTTTGATAGGCTGGAAAAATACAAGGTAAGATTAAATCCAAAGAAATGTGTCTTTGGAGTAACCTCCGGGAAGCTCCTAGGATTCATTGTGTTTAAAAGAGGAATAGAAGCGGATCCAGCAAAAGTCAAGGCTATCTTGGACATGCCGCCACCCAAGAATATCAGTCAACTTCGGTCTTTACAAGGGAGACTCCAGTCCATACGAAGATTCATAGCACAACTTGCAGATAAGTGTAATCCTTTCCAGCACCTGCTACACAAAAACATTAAGTTCAAATGGGACGAGAACTGTCAACAGGCTTTTCAGGCACTTAAAGACTATCTTTTGAACCCGCCAGTTTTGATGCCACCAATTCCGAATCAACCATTGCTACTTTACATATCAGCTACTCCAACAGCACTGGGGGCACTACTAGCACAGCAAATACCTGACGGCAAGGAAAAAGCAGTCTACTATATCAGTCGCACATTGGTGGGATATGAGCTCAACTACACACCAATTGAGCGTGCATGTCTCGCTGTGGTCTTCGCTTCACAAAAATTACGACATTATATGCTCACTCACAAGACCAAGTTGATTGCCAGAATTGATCCACTAAAATATCTGCTCAACAAAGCTACACTTACTGGGCGACTGGCCAAGTGGGTAATGATTTTGAGTGAATTCGACATTGAATACGTGGACAGAAAAGCAATCAAAGGACAAGCCATTGCAGATCAACTGGCAGATGCTCCCATGATAGATGATGTTCCTCTACAGTCAGAATTTCCAGATGAGTCCATTCTAACAATATCACCTGCAAAGCCATGGCAACTATACTTTGATGGCTCATACACACAGCACGGGGCAGGAGCGGGTATACTCTTTATAACTCCCCAAGGCGATTCTATACCAAAGTCATACCGCTTATCATTTCCTTGCACCAACAATATAGCGGAATACGAGGCATTAACAACAGGGTTAAGAATTGCAGTTCAGTGGAAGATCCAGGAACTTCGTGTTTTTGGCGATTCTCAACTTGTCATCCGTCAAGCAACTGATGATTATCAAACAAAAGATGAAAAGCTAATGCCTTACAAACAACTGGTAGATGATCTGAAACAACACTTTGCAAAGATAGAGTTCGAGCAGATACCAAGAGAACAGAATCGCGCTGCTGATGCCATGGCTACAATTGCTTCACTCATTGACCTACCACAAAATGAGACCTGTTATGAGTTCCTGGTTGACAACCTGCTGATTCCGTCATATGAGATCACTCTCACGGAATGATATGTGTTGTTGGTCCTGAATCCCAGTTATATGGTTCCATATTCACATACCTTCGCGACAACATTTTACCTCCCGATTTATCGAACAACCAACGTCGCACTTTCATCCGCCAATCCTCCCGATACGTTATCCTAGCTGATATCCTATACCGACGAGGTCTAGATGGCACCCTCCTTAGATGTTTAGAGAGTGACGAAGCTCAGATTGCGTTACGAGAAGTGCACGAAGGGATATGTGGTCCGCATACTAGTGGTCCTACCTTGGCCAAGAAACTCATCAGGACTGGATACTACTGGCCTACTATGGAAAAAGATGCATATCAGTTTGTCAAGAGGTGTAAGCAGTGTCAAATTCATGGAGACCTCATACACGCACCAGCACAAGAACTACAGCCACTTGCATCTCCTTGGCCCTTTTGTCAGTGGGGACTCGATCTCATAGGCAAGATTCACCCTCCTTCTTCCAACGGACATAAATTCATTATCACAGCCACAGAGTATTTCACAAAGTGGATTGAAGCTGTGCCTCTCACGCAAGTTACTGGGAAACAAATCGCTACTTTCATCCTGAACTACATCATTTGCCGATACGGGATTCCTACTTCCATTATTACCGACAACGGGCGTCCTTTCAAGAATCAGGATGTTCGTGAACTCTGTGAGCGATTCCATATCTCTCATCGTTTCTCCACACCATATTACCCCCAAGGTAATGGCCAAGCTGAGGCGTCTAACAAAACAATTCTCAAAATACTTAAAAAGACAGTCGACGACGCTGGCCGTAACTGGCATGTCCAACTCAATCCCGCACTTTGGGCCTATCGTACCAGTGTCCGCACACCTACAGGAGCTACACCTTACTCACTTGTCTATGGTGCTGAAGCCATCTTGCCTATTGAGGTCGAGTTACCTTCTTTACGGGTCTCCTTGAGAAACATAATCAACGATGAAGACTACAGGGTCTCTCGCTTACAAGAACTAGAACTGTTGGAGGAACGACGACACACTGCTTTTAATCATCTCAAGGCTTACCAACAACGAATGAGTCGCAGTTATAATCACAAGGTCAAGCCTCGCACATTTGAGGTAGGTGACTTAGTCCTCAGAGAGAACCCCAAGAATCAGCAAGATAGAGAAAAGAAGGGCAAATTTGAACCCAACTGGCTTGGTCCTTACATCATCACAGCAGCATATGGATCTGGGGCATATCAGCTCTCAACTACAGAAGGTGAATCTTTGGAGGATCCTATCAACAGCATGCACCTTCGCAGGTTCTACACATAAGCTCTTTTTGAGTATCCTAATGCAAAAATACAAAAAAAATCAAAAAAATTCAAAAATACAAAAAAAAATTATAAAACAAAAAAATTGTTACTTGGTGAAAACCTGGCAAACAGGCGCCTTGTGACAACAAAAAAATTGCAAAATCCAAAAAAGTAAAGAGAAATAATTTCGTCCAACGGTGAAAACCACTTCGGTGGCGCCCTGGGCAAGTACCATGGTGAAAACTGGGTCACCAGCGCCATGCGTAGGGACTTTGCTCCTCCCTCTTTCAGGATTCCCTTTCATTCTTTCACTTCGCACACAATCACGACCAATTCACCCACAATAAACTTACCCATTCCCATCATGGCTTGTTATTGATCTACCCGAGATTGGTTAGCCATTCATAATAAACCCTCCCTTTTCACTCTCTTTCCATCCATAATAAATCAGATCCTATCTGTGACTACGGCCAATTCCTGCGTCTAGTAATGGGTGTGGAACTGAGAACATCACATGTTTCGAGGAATACAGTTTCTTTCAGCTCTCTTCAGTTTATTGAAAAGGGCCTAGCAATAAAGCAACATTTTGCATCGCAGATCCGCAATAAAGTTCCATCTTCTCCACAATAAGGTATCAGTTTCATGGATTCAGTCAGTTTCCAAGGAAACACAGCAGCAACAATGGGCTTCAACAAAATCAAATCTTTTAACAGACTCAGACAACATATGGTTCAGTGCTATCTATCCTTTTTGTGAAAGTGAACATTGTGACCACAATCAAAATTTGACTTAAACAAGTGACAAGAGACACAAACTTGAGGACTACAGTGGATGTGGGTGTCGAGTCTTGGTTTTCTTTTGGTTTCATCTTTTTGGTGACATGTCTTTTAGCTTTTCCGGGATGTCTTTGACTAGAGATTCTATCTCCAGGATGTCTTTGACTAGAAAGGCGAGGATGGGGTATCGTCACTTATTTGCATTTGCTGTCTGTGGATTGTCTTTTAGTAATACTATGACTTGTCCAAGGATATGAGGACACTGTGAGTCTAGTGTGAACTGGGGCATTCCTTGTTTGTGACTGTCTTATCTCCATGCAAACAGGTACAATGACTTTCTGGGCCGAACATATGCCTCGATTGTCATAACCTATTCTGCCATAATAAAGCTCAATGATGATAACGCACAAGAAGCTCTTTCACGTTCATATCTTCTGTCTTCCATCCCCCTTTCTTGATTGACTTCCATTGTCCTTCTCGAGTCCGCGTAGCCCGCTATCACATGACTGAGTATAATGACACACCAAAAACATGTGCATTTCATATAGTTGCACCTGCATCACCACATATAAGCATTTCATACATATAGATATTATAATGGCATCACATCCTGCATACAACACATGTTAGCACATCTCATATTTTCATTATATAAATAATCATTTGCATCACATACATTTTCATTTGCATCATGCATCACATATACAACATAAAAGAACAAAAATATATGGCCTTGCATCATATAAGCATCCATATCATAAAACATGCATCACATAAGAACATCTCATCACACAAGGTACACATGCATATAGCTGCCGCAAAAGATGAATCATCTCATATATATAATCAATCAAATGTGTCATAATACAATGATGTCAAAAGAATCATATGGCTACAAAAGAATCACCCGCAGGTGTCTACAATACAACAATGATACATCTACTGATACAATGGGAGCCCACTATAGCTATGAGGAACTCCCTCCCTCGGAGCCACCTCGCCTCGACGGAGTCTGAGCTGTAGATGGCCCTGCCCCTGGATCCCCCTGTCCCTCTGGTGGTGGTGGAGGCCCCATAACCCCACCGCTGGATGCCTGTCTCCTGCGGCTCCCTCCCGTAGCCGTCGCTGTGCGCGACGACCTCTGGAAGCTCCTAGCCCGCTGCTCTGCTGGCACGGCTGCATAATATAGATCCCTCCAGTAGGCGATCTCCTCTCCCGCTCGCAAAACATAGGCGTAGCCTGCCCCTGCATCCTCTGCTGCCCGCCTACCTGCCCTCAGAGCTGTCTCGGCCTCGGTATATCTCTGGATGGCCTGATCCCTCTCCCGCTCTGTGTCTCGGACCCTGATCCTGAGGTGGTTCCTCTCTCGAACCAAATCCTCAATCTCATCTGCCTGGCCCTGGCAGATCTCCCGCAGCCTCACCACCTCATCCTCCTCGGAGTCTCCGCTCTCCGCCCCTGCCTGTGGCTCCTCCTCTACAGGTGCCTGTCCCTGTGCCTCTGCCTGCACCTGTCCCTGTGCCTGTATAGGTACCTGTGGCTGTACCTGTCTCTGTCCCTCTGGCTGTACCTGTCTCTGTCCCTCTCTGGGACCCTGTGCTGCTGGCACCTGTAGGGGCAGTCCACCCCGTCCTCTCACCACTGGAGCTGCTCTCTCCTGACCTCCCTCCCTCCGAGGTGCTACCCGTCTCTCTCCCACCACTCCCCTCCGCCTCCGTCGGCCCCTACCTGCATCCCCTCCTCCCTCATCATCATCTCCTCCACCCTCTCCATCCACTGGCTCTGCCGGATCTGTCAACCTCGGAAATGGATGCTCTGCCCAGTACGCAGAGTACTCTGCGTCCATCCCTGCATCATCTACCTCTGGCCACATGTCCCATGGCATCGGCATCATCTCTGCTAGCTGCATCACTGCCTGATCATAAGATAGCAGTGGGCCAAACTGCACCTGATCTCTAACAGTACGGGCATACATACCCGAGCCTCGGGGCATCCTCTGAATCCGGCCATACTGCCTGCATACCCTATCCACCAGCTGTCTCTCTAATATATAGGGCGTCCGTCCAATCAGGTACCTGCTCCGGAAGGTGTAGGGTAGCTCCAGTGCATCGTCACCCCACTCCTCGCACCCCAGGTACGGCCTCCAGATCACCATATCAATGTCATCAATGACTCTCCTCCAGTGCTCCAATCTCCCAATCCGAGGCTGGGATGTGATCATGGCATACAAATGAACAAAACTCTGTCCCTGTCCTCTGCCTCTGAAATGAATCGGCCTCGTCACTGGAAGGTGCTCATAGGCCCACACCTGCAATAGAGTCACACCGCAGCCCAGCCCCACTGATCCGTGGTATACAAACTGATGCAGCTCATAGTACAAATGTGCTAGGACACATGGCCCCCATGCATACCTAGTGTGCTCTGCCATCAGCGTCTCCAAGGCCCCTCCCCAGCCCACTGCCAATCCTCGTGTGGCCCTGTCTGGACACAGGTATCCACTGATAACTCCCCCAATAACTGCCGGCAATGCCAATCCTGTGGCAGTCATGGTGTCCCAGGCTACATGCCCTACTCTCATCTCCAACTCAGGATCCTGAAAAACCCGTCTCAAGGCCTCCCTGTCACCGTCACGGTCGTAGGGGATCAACTCTCCATCAATAGGGACATGTAATATCCTGTATACATCCTCCAGTGTCACTGTCATCTCACCCATCGGCAGGTGAAACGTGCATGTCTCTGAGTGCCATCTCTCGGCCAATGCAGTCAGCAACCCCATGTTTGCCCGAAACTCAGGCACATAGAGCATATATGTGAGACCCATCTCCTCAATGGAAATCATGTCCTGGATGGACAACTCTGGACGCAGTCTCTGAGTCGATGGGAATCTCTCCCGTGACTCCAACATCGGCAAATACTCCTGCAGTCAAGCAAATCAATCTTGTCAGTTATCGTGGCATTCACTGTTTATCACAAAATGCTACTCGCTACCCAAATGCATATGGCTATCTACCCTAGTGACACTCACTGTTCATCACAAAGTGTTGCTATTTATCCTAGTAGTGCTCACTGTTCATCACAAAGTACTACGTGTGTGACATTCCCTGTTCATCACAAAGTGTCACTCACATTCGCACTCCTTGTTCATCACAAAGTGCTGCATATCCTGGTGCTCCCTGTTCATCACAAAGTGCCTTGATCTATCCTAATCTTCCTAGAGGACCTGCTTGAGTGTATCCTCTCAGCAGCTTATCCAATCGACAGCATATGTTCATCACAGAACTGCCGATTTGACCTTAAGGACTAAAACTATGCATTTAAACACATAAACGCACTTTTTCAACACACACGCGCTTTTAACTCATAAACGCGCTTGTAGACTGCATAAACGCGCCTCTGCAACACAGACGCGCTTTCTAAACACAAACGTGCCTATGCCAGACATAAACGCGACCAGGGAACACAGACGTCCCTGCATGACATAAACGCTATTCAAAAGCACAGACGCTACTACATTTCACAAACGCGTCCGCATTCAACACAAACGCGGTTCCAGGCACAGACGCGCCTGGACCCGACACAGACGCGCCTGTTGGACACAGACGCGCCTGGCGCTGACACAGACGCGGTTGCGCGTTTTTGCACTTTTAAACTACCCTATTTCTAGCGCATTTATTGCTCCTAAACATGCATTAATGACAAAACTTGAAATGCGTGAAAGTACGAGGAGGTTTTCGGGTACTTACTGGCTCTCCTGCATCGGCTGGTCGCTGGAATCGGCGGACACGATCGAATCTATGAACGAATGCCATCGCTGCTGACTGCTGCTGCTCTTTTCTCGCTCTGCACTGTGATCTCGTAAGGGTGTGAATGACAATGAGGATGTCTTTTGCCCGTGGTTTATCTTATAGCCTACCCTAGCCCTGCCCTTCATTTTCCCGAGTCAGTATTCTTCATCCTGTGATTTTGTCACATTATCCAATCAGCCCATTCTTTCCCATCTTTCTTATCGCGAGATTGTCTGCAATCTTTCCAGACTTTTTCATCCAATCTCTCGAGGGGGCATATCATTCCCATCCTGGGGCAACTCTGTATCAGTTCAGCTTATCTTCTTTGAAACAACGCGACAAGCCGCATTGTCTCAAAGAGGGGCAAAATGTAGACACCTAAAATTGTCATGTCTAATTAAATAAATATTTTATTTATTTAATTACTTTAGCTTAATTCTTCTATTAATTAAATAAATCTTTATTTATTTAATTAATTCATTTATCCTCTTCTAGCCTTATTTCTCATTTAAATAAATACAGTTATTTATTTAAATTATCCCTTTCCTAAATTAAATAAATATTTTATTTATTTAATTGCCCTACTTCTTCTATTAATTAAATAAATCTTTATTTATTTAATTAATTCATTAACCTTTTCTACACATGACACATGTCATTCATCTCTTATTTCCTACACTACCTACCCCTTTCATTATTTTGGTATTTCTTATACCTACCCTCTAATCCTAGCCGACCTCTCTTTTTACACCTCTCAATCTTAACCCTCCATTTTCTATTGTGTCTTCTATTTAAGGAGATGCTTTCTTCATTACCAGAACCCTAATGACTAATTTTGGAGGACTTGGCTACACTACGATCCTACTTGCAACCACATTCCGTTCTTTGTTGAGCTCTTGTGCATACAAAAATCTGAGAGCAAGCATATCAAACAAGATCAATGGAGATAGGAAGAATGGAGATCAAAAACCCTAGTGGACATGTGATGGTATAATCTTTGTGATTTTTTGAGTTATTT
This sequence comes from Cryptomeria japonica, assembly GCF_030272615.1. Lineage (NCBI taxonomy): Eukaryota > Viridiplantae > Streptophyta > Pinopsida > Cupressales > Cupressaceae > Cryptomeria > Cryptomeria japonica. The sequence continues at coordinate 21,245,450 of NC_081411.1, read as the reverse complement.
TGCATTGTCTTAGGTTATCTTCATATGTTATGGTGGATCTTTGTTCATTGTTAGGCTAGGGTTTGGTGGTTGAATCCATTTTAGTCTTTCAATATTGTTGTTTATTGCTATCCATTTTCACCATATACAGCCATATACTTGTAGTTATTGTAACTTCCATTGTATGGCTAGCCCAAGTCCTGTGTTCAAGGCCTCATATTCAACTATGTTGTTTGTACATGAAAATGTAAGCCTGTAAGACTTCGGAATGCTGTCACCTTGAGCTGTGATAAACAGAATGCCTACCCCCAAGCCATGCCTAGTGTATGAACCATCAAACTATAGTTTCCATGGTTGTGCTGTTGTGATCATGAAGATCTCTTCATCTGGAAAATTGGAAATGAGGGGATGATCGCCTATGAGGGGTGCATTGGCCAACTGATCTGCAATAACTTGTCCTTTGATAGCCTTACAGTCCACATACTCGATGTCAAATTCACTCAGAATCATCACCCATTTGGCCAAGCAACCAATCAATGCTGCTTTGCTGAGTAAGTACTTTAGTGGACTGATCTTTGCAATGAGTTGTACCTTGTGTGTTAATAGATAGTGCCTCAATTTAGTGGCTACCAAGATTACCGCTAGGCAAGCTCGCTCAATAGGTGTGTAATTGAGTTCATAGCCAACCAGTGTGCGAGAGATGTAGTATATAGCGCATTCTTTGCCTTCTACATTGTGTTGAGCCAATAGCACTCCTAATGTTGTATTAGTTGCTGATATATAAAGTAGTAGAGGCTTACTCGGATCTGGTGGGATCAACAATGGTGTATTCATGAGATAATCTTTAAGCATCTAGAATGCTTGCTGGCATCTAGCATCCCACTAAAAGCGGATATTTTTGTGTAGTAGGTGTGTAAAAGGGTGACACTTATTTGCCAGTTGTGCAATGAATCTTCGGATAGATTGAAGCCGCCCTTGTAATGTCCTTAGCTGACTGATGTTCTTTGGAGGTGGCATGTCCATGATTGCTTTGACCTTTGCTGGATCGACTTCAATGCCTTTGCTTGAGACAATGTATCCTAGAAGCTTCCTTGAGGTTACTCCAAAGACACATTTCTTTGGGTTGAGTCGAACATGATATTGTTCCAGTCTATCAAAGATTTTCTCCAATATGTCTAGATGACCTTCTCTTGTGAGTGATTTTACCAGTAAGTCATCAACATAATCTTCCATTATGGTATGCATCATGTCATGGAAGATGGTGGTCATTGCTCATTGATAGGTCACTCCTGCATTCTTGAGACCGAAAGGCATTACATTCCAGTAGTATGTGCCCCATGGACATGTGAAGGTTGTCTTATGTTGATCCTTTTGTGCGATCTTTATCTAATTGTATCCTGAAAATCCATCCATGAGAGAAAGCATGGCATGTCCTGTTGTTAGGTCCACTATTATGTCGATGTTTGGTAGGGGGAAGTCATCTTTAGGACATGCCTTGTTCAGATCTCTTAAGTTAGTATAGATATGGATGCCCCCATTTGGCTTGCCGACAGGCACAATATTGGATATCCAATCTACATAATCAATTAGTCTAATGAAACCAACATCCAGGAGTTTCTTAAGTTCTACTTTGACTAGTACTGCAATCTGAGGATGCATCTTGCGAAGCTTCTGCTTGACAGGCTTGGCTCCTTCTGTTACGGTGAGGTGATGCATGACTAAATCGGGATCAAGCCCAGGCATGTCTGCATATGACCATGTGAAGTTGATCTGACGCTTCTGGAAGAACTCTACAAACTTAGGTTGTTCCTCTGGAGTTAAAAGAGATGCCAGATGTATGTGGTGAGACGTTTCAGGAGTCCCCACATTGTATTCTTTTGTTTCCTCAATGAGAATTGTTGATCGTTCCTGTTGTGTACTAGAAGGGAGAATGTCAAACCTTTCATCCTCCAGTGCCTCAGAGAGGTTTTCACCATAGGATATGCTCTTTCTTTTCACTTTTGCGGGATCAAACAGTGCCACAATGTGGTTTTCACTGGAAGATCCATGTTTTATTGTTATATTTTTGCAGCTGAAAGGTTTGGCATCCCCCCCGAAGTATGTTGCACTATTAAGTTCAATGGCGAATCTAGCTTTGTGATCCCCGCTTGGTATGTTATCTCGTAGTTCCAAAAAGTCAATGATCGCTTCATCGTTTTGGAAATGGTCAAGACATGGGGGATTAGGTTGGTTCCATTCGATGAGTTCAAGATGGATAATGGGCATTACTTCATCGATTAGGTTAAGTTCGTTAGATGTGTCAGTGAGGGTTAAGACATTGTGGTGAAGGTCATTGATGGTACTCTCCCTATCAGAATCAGGCATAGGATGTGACGTAGGGTCTGTGGAAGAAGTTTCCAGCTCAGGAACCCAAGAGGTCTTTATATGTGATTCTCCGTAAACAAGGATGTCTTTGCGAGGTGGAGGTAGTGATGTGTCTTCCTCATCTGAAGTATTAAGCTGGATGGAATCAAATTCCCATTCATGTGAGTCGGTCTCTGAGTCACTTTCCACTATCTGATTACTATACCATGCTGGGATGTCCTTTGAGTTAAATACTACAGGTGTGACCGGTTTTGTAGATGAAATGATTGGTGCTGCAAGAAGGATTATGGGGATCAATGAATCCGATACTGAGAGTATCGGTAGTGTTGAATCTGCTGCTTCTGTTGGAACGACTTGTGTCATAGATACTGTTGTGGGTTCTGGTACAGTTGATGTTGCTAATGGTGCTATTGATGTTATTCTTGCTGCTGATGGGATTGTTGGTTTGATTGGTGGGATGAAGGGTGTTGTAGATGGTTTTGTTGGGATTTTTAGCCACGATGGGGCAGTTGCCATGGTGTTTGATGCTTCTTTTATAATCAAAGGTGACCTCTTTGTAATAGGCTGATATAGAGGTTGGCTGGGTTTTCCTTTGAATATGAGCTTAGGAAGTATCTCCTTTTGAAATCCTAGACCTGTATTATCCTTGGGCTTTAATTTTGGCTGCAGCGGTTCATGGTTTCCTTGCTTACAATGCCCTAAAGCACTTTGACCATCATATCCCATTCTTTGCATAATGAGAAGGCCTTTGCCATACTGATCTGTGGGAAGCTTAGCTTGTGGAATATCGGTGGTGATGGGATCTTTATAGATCCATTCTACTAAGTCCTCATCTCTTGTTTCCTCTTCTTGACTCTTTCCCAGTATGAATGGCATCAAAGGACATGCTGGCTTGTCTAGTGGCATTTGAAGTAACCGTTGAGGTTTGCCATGTGTTCTAGGAGAAGTAGGCATTTGTCCCACACAAAAGAGTTGGCTCAAATTATATTCCCTAGGACCTTCCTCTGCTATTTTCATCTTGAGCTTTTCCTGCTTGGGTATAGTGGTGTTTGAACTGCAAAGAGAGGTTGGACTTATGTATGATGTGGAGGAGATGGCTTCTCTACTGTTAGGAACGGTAATCTCTGGTTGATGACTGATATTATGACAATATGCAAAGGGGTTTGCATCTCCCGGGATTGTGATCTCTACACCATTATGCGAGAACTTGATACACTGATGGTAGGTGGATGGAATGGCTTGCATGGCGTGTATCCAAGGTCTTCCTAATAATAAATTGTATGGCAGAGGAAGGTCCAAAACTTGATAGATGATGTGTTTCACCATAGGGCCCACTCAGATTGGTAGCACCACAGCTCCTTTGGATGAATTCTCTGCATCATCATAGGCTTTGATTGTTATCTTCTTGCGAGGATCCATTGATTCAGTTTCATATCCCAAAGCTATGACTAACTGTAGAGTACAAATATTCAAGCCTGCTCCATTGTCGATCAAGACTCGCTTGATCCTATGTTGGTTGATAAACCCTTCAATATGGAGTGAGGCATTATGAGGTTGCTGGAAGGAGGAGTTGTCGCTTTCCGAGAAAGTGAGACAAGGTGATGATCTTAGATTTTCGACCATGGCTTAAAATTGATCTGTATTTAGGTTTGTAGGGACTGACGCCTCTTGGAGAGCTTGATCCAAGATTGTTTTATGGGATGGAGATAGGCGCAATAGCTCTAAGATAGATATCAGTGCGGGTGTTTTGTCTAACTATTCCACAAGGTTATACTACTTTGGGATAGATGGAATGCCTTGTGGAGCTACTTTTATGGTAATCTTGTTGTGATGTGTAACAATATTGCAAGTGGAGCTGCGATTTTTGATGGTTATAGTTGCAATCTATTCACTGGCATCGTATAAGTGATTCACAGTGTAATTATATGTGGCTTGCGTATAATTGGTGGTATCTGTGTTTCGCCCTGAAGTGGAAGGACCCCTTTGATCTTGTGATGGAAATGGATTTTTAAACATGAGATGATCATTGTTTGTTGTCTTTGGGTCATGTCCTTCGATTTCGATTTCACCTCAGTCAATAAGATCCTGAATAAGATCTTTCAATCTGTGACAATTGCTTGTCTTATGTCCTTTCCCTTGATGGAAATCACAATGTTCAATATCCCTCCACCATGAAGGTTTGACTTGAGGTTCATAATTTGATGTTTTGGGTAAGGTTACCAGATTTTGAGAAACCAGCTATCGTAACACTGTTTCAATGGGTTCCCCTAAGGGAGTGTATGTTCGTTTTGGTTTTTGTTGACGCCGTCTGGGTTCATCTTGAGATGTGATGCGGCCTTGATTTGGAGGAGCAACTGTGTTAGTCTTAGGTGAGGGATTTTGTCCTGCAAATCAAACCACAAGTTGTGCACTTTTGATAGTTCTTGCATCCACAACACCGTTGTTGATGATATTTTTGTTTTTGTTCTAGAAGTTAGGCTTGTCACTATTGAAGCGGGGATGAGGGCCATCCTTTGGCTCATTTTAGATTTTGATAAGTCCTTTCTTGATGAGAGCCCGCTCACATTTTAAACCTTTGGTGATCATGCCATTGAAAGAGTCTATGTCTTTGACATCTAGGTGAAATTCCATTTCTTTGTTTAAGTTGGAAATAAATATTTCGACTAGTTCTTGTTCAGGTAACTGAAGAGAACATCTGCTAGAGATTTGACGCCATCGTTGCAGAAAGACTGAAAATAGCTCACCTGGTTTTTGTTTAGTGTTACATAGATCAGCCATGGTGATATCACGTTCAATGTTGTGTGAGTAATGTGCCAAGAATTTCTGGATGAGTTCTTCAAATGTCCTAATGCCACCCGGTAATCGGGAAAACCATGATGTGGTTGTTCCTCCCAAGCTTTGGGGAAAAAGTCGCATTAGGTATGTATCCTCGTATGCCACTTGGAGGCAAGCTGAATGGAATTCTCTAACATGATCACAAAGATCTCCTTTTCCTCAGTACTTTTCAAACTTGGGTGTTTCAAACCCTCACAGAAAAGGTGGCATATGAAGATTCCTATCAAAGGGATAGGGACAAATGTCATTAAGTGAAAACTGATTAGTTTTCAAACCACTATGAAGTTGTTGGGCGAGATTCTCAACTTGTTGCCGCAATATTTCTATTTCATTTGGAGGAGGAGGAGGAGGTGGATTACCTTGATGAAGGTTGTATCTGATGGGATCTCAACCTCTTTCTTCCTCATTGTGACTTTGTCATTTTGATGCTTGCCTTAGTTGTGCAACATCAAAGTCAGAGGGTAGTTTGGCTCCTTCTTGATCAAGTCTTAAAAAGTGAGCACCAGCATTGCTCCTGAGTATTTCATCAAATAGTCGATTAAAGAGAGGGTTGTGTTGTGCCCTTTCTATTGCCGCAGGAGTAGGAGTACTTGGATTTTCGTCATTTGTGTTTCCTCCCAGGGCTTCTTGGAATTCATTGATATTGTCTTCCTCTTCTTCTTCAATTTCTATTTGTCTTGTTCTAGATCTGGTTTGAGCCATTTTATTTATAAGTTTTTGTTGAAGTTGGGTGAAAATGATGATGAGTTGTTGATGAAATGAGAGATTTATGTTTGGTGGGGTGTTTTGCATATGGATCTCTAGCACTAAAGGTAGATGTTATCAAAGTTATTTCTTGATTTGCTTGTTGTGTTTGATTGACAAAGTTTGGTGTGATAAGGTTTAGAGGGATCTGAGATGTGTTACAGATTCAACTACCTAGTAATGAGAGGATTTACTCAAAGACTAGTTTTAACCTGCATAGAAATGCCTCTTTAGGATGAGTTTATCCTAGATGTCGAGACACTCTAAAAAGTGATGTCTTTGTGTTTGTTTCAAGCAATATTGAAATAGAACTTAGGACAAGAACCTCTTAATGTTTTGAGAGTTGAAATGGATTGATGATGTGAATGTGGGAATGGATGAGATGCTAGCTTCAATAAAAACTCTGTGTCACATAGGGGACAAATTCTTCTTCTTCTCTTTCGGGAGTTGGTGGTTCTTTCTGAGCTACGTTATATGTGATGCAAATGTTTGGAAAGAAGTCAAGGTTGATCTTGCCTCCTTTGTTCTTGTGATAACTCAAAGCGCGATATTGCATAACAGCTCGGCGGTTTAATGACTCTTGATCAAACTCGTTTGATTTCCCTTGAAGATAGAGATGTATGTGACATAGAAAAGCTCTATTAGAGACAAAGATTTGTCTATTAAGATAGAAGAATTTCCTCCTTTTGATAAGAGCCTTTGAGCTCAATGGTCTTTTCTTCAAGTTGATGTGTTGATGAAGATTCTTCTTTCTCAAGATGTAAAGAATGGTCATATAGTTTGATACTTTTGTTGTTTGATTTTGATCCTTTGTTAGTTTCTTAAAAATGTTTGTGTTGGATGAATACTTGTTTTGGAATTGATTTTTTATTTTTCTTTGACAAGAAAACAAAGCAAGCACACAAACACAAGAATGTCGCCTAAAAAAGGTACAAATAAGTGTGGGTCTAAATCAACCCAATCCTTGGACTTTTATGACCCTTTCTTTCAAATGTATTTTAGGTGTTTTCCAAAGCCTAAAGTCAGCTCAATTTGCACTGGTCTTGACTCAAAACGAAAACACTTCAAACACTCTTTATCCCTAAGGTCAAATGGCCAGTTGTGATAAGTTCAACCCACATCTTGATATTTCTTCGACTTTGGTACTACATACCTTATGAATCCTACCATGGCAGGTAAGGATGTGATATACTAAGTCTTGCACGAGCATAACAAATAGATGATCTCTATGATGGGGGGAGTCACCACTTTTATCAGGCTACAAGTAACCTTTCAAAAAGCTATGTTTCTACTCAAGGAAATATTTATGGTGATTATCTTGGGAGCAAAACCATCTATGCTCTTGCACTGAATTTATCACAAATATCCTCAATCAATAGAACGAGTGGGCTACTACATAAAGGTGTTTAGTAATTTTAAATTTTTTTGGACATAAGTTCATTCTGTAGTGACTCACTAAGAGCCTTGTAACTTGTGGTGGGGCCCATTTGTCCTTTCAGCAAGTTACACTGTAGGAACAACTATACCCAAGGCTACAGCTTTCGCTCACACCCGATTTCTATAGTAGCTCGAAGGATTTATGGCGCGAGGTCGTTCCCAAGAGTGATGTGTCTCTTGGCAGACCTCTCTTAAAAAAAATAAAATATGAGTGTTACTAGCACTTTTCTCTTGCACCTAGGACCACGAAAGCCAAGGGAGAGGATAGTGTGTGTTAGAAGTAGGACCACTCGACAAACTTTGCACAAGTGTTCCAATCACGAAAAACACTTGTTCTTTTTAATTGATTTTCATTGCAATGTGATCTAACTATTTGGAGATGTTGCTCCAACAATCATGGTGTTCTTTTTAACTTTCAAAGACAAAATGTGTTGTAAACTAGGAACTTGAAATCCTGGTCAACTGAATTGAAAAACATGTTTTTGTTTGAAGTAAAATTTCTTTTGAACTTTGAAGAAAAATAATGGCTTATTCTTTTTAGTTGGCCCCAAAATGAAATGTTGATTGTGAATTTCCTTAAGTTGATGCAAGAAATGAAAGTTGTGTTGTTGATTTTAAGCACCAAAATAAAGATTGTTCCTAACTTGCAAATAAACTTTGAAGTTTGTGGTTCTTTTTAATTTGCAAGTGGGGTTCTTTTTACAAACCAAAACTAAAGATGTGATTCTTTTTATGATCCAAAATGAAAATGTGAGGTTCAATCTTTAAGCCAAAAGAGACATTGAATTTGTTTTAATCCAACTTTGAAAACAAAGTGAAAGAAAGAATTCAATGCTTTCTAATCTAGCTTCTCCAATCTTGCATAAACAAACAAACAGTTAGTCCAAAAAATAAAATAAAATAAGGTATTGGTGTGCTTCTACAAGCCTAGGTTTTGATTTTCGGTTACAATAAAAAAAAATTACAACTCTCTGTTACAATAGCGCCACTTTGTGTAAACAAAGAAGTGTTATTTAACACGAAAGCGCTAAAGTGCAACCTCTGTGACAATTTAAATTAAAAAAGTTAGTAGTTTTGTAGAGAAATCTTATGTTGGATTCACGTCGGGTTCACCAAATGATGTCATGGAAATGGGGACAAAGCAACAACAAAGTTCAATGTTAATAAGTTGGTTTCAACCATAAAACCAAAACAAAGAACTAAAAACCATTCCAAACATATCAAAAGAGATTTCAAAAAAGCATGAAAGAAGTTTAACAAAACAAAAGAAAGGAGAAGAGCCTCCCTAAGATGCTTCCATGATGCCTTTTGATGCTTCTTCCTTGTTTCTCCCTGTTTATGGTGAAAATGGATAACAATAATAACAATATTGAAAGGCTAAATGAATTCAACCACAAAAACCTAGCCTAACAACAACAAAGATCCACCATAACATATGAAGATTACCTAAGACAATGCAAATCACATGAAATCACAAAGATTATACCATCACATGTCCAATAGGGTTTTGATCTCCATTCTTCCTATCTCCATTGATCTTGCTTGATATATTTGCTCTCAGATTTTATGTGCACAAGAACTCAACAAAGAACGGAATGTGGTTGCAAGTAGGATCGTAGTGTAGTCAAGTCCTCCAAATTGTTGATTAGGGTTTGATAATGAAGAAGGCATCTCCTTAAATAGAAGACACAATATGAAATGGAGGGATAAGATTGAGAGGTGTAAAAAGGAGGTCGGCTAGGATTAGAGGGTAGGTAAAGGAAATAATAAAATAATGAAAGGGGTAGGTAGTGTAGGAATTAAGAGATGAATGACATGTGTCATGTGTAGAAAAAGCTAATGAATTATTTAAATAAATAAAGAATTATTTAATTAATAGAAGAAGTGGGATAATTAAATAAATAAAAATATTTATTTAATTTAGGAAAAGGATAATTTAAATAAATAAATGTATTTATTTAAATGAGAAATAAGGCTAGAAGAGGATAAATGAATTAATTAAATAAATAAAGATTTATTTAACTAATAGAAGAATTAGGCTAAAGTAATTAAATAAATAAAATATTTATTTAATTAGACATGACAATTTTGAGTGTCTACACTCCCCTCTCCAAGTTCCACATGAGTGTAGCTCTTAGCTTTTAGCACTAGCCATGGATGCCATATGGAGATTCAAGATGGTTGAAAATGATAAACAAATGCTATGCAAGTGTAGATAGTGATGCTATGAAAAAGCTCTATGCTAATACCAGTATAACAACAATACTCTAATTCTTCCTTCTTTGCTTGAGGAGAAGGGTTCTAGTTATAGAAGAAATGGGAAAATGAAGGGTTAAGATTGAGAAATCTTATTCAATCCATGTGAGACTTTCAACCCAATCCCATGTTGACAAGTGTCACCATGAGGAGGCTTGAGAGGAGAGATAAGGAGCATTAAATGCTTGAGGGGACATGATGGTTACCCTAGGGGGTTGGGTTAGGGTTAGGTTAATGGATATTCCTTTTATCGAAGGGATAAATGAATGTGCAAAGGTTAAATGGTTACCTTAGTCAAAGAAATAAATGCTTTGAAGGGACCCATGAGTCAAAAGGATGGTTAAGTTAGAGGTTCAAGTCTCTAACCAAAGGTAAAAGGTGAGTTAATCATAAATGGTTATGTAAGAACCTTTAATGGTTTAGAAGACTTTAGAGGTTAACCATTTGAAGACTCAAAGCCTTAAATGCCTTTCAAAAACTTTGAGGGCTTTGAGAAGTGACTCCAAGTTGCTTAGGAATGTGACAATATTTAGGGGATGGATTAGGCTAATTTTAGGAGTTAGAAGAATCTAGAAGGGATTTAGGCATGCAAGTGGATTTTGTAGGAGAATGCAAGTGGGAGGAATTTTGGGATTTTCAATTAAAATAAAATCATTCATTTCAATTAAATGGTGTAATTTACATTTCAAATAAATATTAATTTATTTAAATGAGAAAAATGAAGATAAAGCATTAAATGCTTGAAGACTTTAAGGGAAACTTTTAAAGGCTTAAGAAGACTCTAGAAGGAAGCCATTAAGTTTGAAGACTTTAAGGGAAGCCATTAAAGTCTTACCATTAAGTTTGAAGACTTTAAGGGAAACCATTAAAGATTTCAAATGGGTGAGGATAAATAGGATTTTAAATAAATAATTTATTTAAAATAGTTGTGCAACTTGCATTTGTAGGAAAATGCAAGTGGGTGGAGGATAAAGGTGATTTCAATAAATGTTAGTTTATTTAAATGTGAGAGATGAGATTTTGGGGGTTTTAAATAAATATTAATTTATTTAAATGTGAGAGAAGATTTAATTAAACAAATATGATTTATTTATTTAATTAATGGTCTGAATTTGGTTAAGTGAATTAAATCAAATAAATTAAATAATTTATTTAATTAATAGGAGAAGAGGGTTAAGATGAATTAATTAAATATTAATTTAATTAATTATTGATTGATGGTTAAATAATCAAATAAATACTAAATAATCATTTAATTAAGTGGACGAATTTATGTGACTACACCTTCCAATGGTTCTCCACCCTCCTCCGCCGATTGAAGGTGAAGGGAATTCTATTTTATGCATTGGATCTTGAGAAGGCGCATACCTCGGCCAAGTGCATTTATGCAAGGGTACATATAAATGTGGTTGTTCATATAGATGCAGGGACATATGGACATACATATATATTTATATAGATATATATGCAGTTCAAAACAGTATATAGTTACATATGTGCATATGAAAATACATAGATAGAGAAGCATGTATGTGTATATGCATATACACACATGCATATACACCTACATAAATATATATATACACATAAATAGATACATGTATATCTACAAATATTCAATTGGGAAAATTAGAATCATGGTGACCTCAACTTCAATTTTGATGTGTAAATATTAGAAAGGAGGCAACAAACTGAGCATAGAATTCTTGTGTGAACAGAATAGAAATATCATCGAAATATAGATGTGTTTAAAAGCATGGACATATATTTATACATACATATACGCAAAAATGAAATTGTAAGATCTTTGTAATGGTTTTGAATCCAATTTTAAATAAGGCATATAAATGGACGCACATCATAAATGGATAGAACAATGTTGTACATAGAATTGTAGTTTGAATACAATAGGAAAATCACGGACATATAAATATGTTTAAAGAATGGGCATATATTTATGCATATATAAAATTGTAAGATCTTTGCAATGGTTTTGGATCTAATTTTAAACAAGGCATATGAACGGAGCACCATCATTTATGGGCAGTTGAATAATTTTTTTAAGCAAAACTATGAATTTGACTAAATGCAGATATAAACGCAAGAAGAAAGACAAATTGTGAAGAAAAAAAAATTGTTTTAAAGAGAAGAGCATAAATTAATAAAAATACATAGGTAAATTAAACAAACTGAAAGAGAGTTAAAAATCTTTAATAGGGAGAACCCCAATTCCCTTCCAATGGTTCTCCACCCTCCTCCGCCGATTGAAGACAAAGGAAATGATGTTCTATGCATAGCATCCCAAAAAGGGCCACACCTCAGCCAAGTGTGTTTCTCCAAGATATAAAAATATGGGTGTATACATATATGCAGACACATATAGACATACATAATTGTGTATACATATATATGTAGTTCAGAACAATATATATAGTTACATATGTGCATACGCAGATACATATATACAAAAATACATATATGTATATGTATATACACATATGCATATATACTCACATCCATATATATATATATATATATATATATATATATATATATATATATATATATATATATATATATATATATATATACACACGCAAATAGATATATGTATATGTACAAAGATTTATTTGAAGAAGTTAGCATTGTCATGACTTGAACTTCAATTTTGCTATGTAAATATAGAAGTGGTGGCAACAAAGTGCACATAGAATTGCAGTTTGAATAGAAAAGAAAAACCATAGACATGTACACTGGATTAAAATTACATAAGGGCAAATATAAAAGTGTCATATGTTTGCAATTCTTTTTGAATCAAATTTTAAATAAGACATATGAATGAAGCCACACCATAATTGGATACAACAATGTTTATTTAGGTATAACAGTGGATTGTACTACACATGTATATGAAGAGAAGCAAAAGTTAATTCTTGGAAAATGAGTATATGCGATTTTTTTTCAATCAACTTCAAAGAAAAGTGCTAAATGTGTTTTTTTTGCAAACAACAAGTGAATATATTGGAGGGCCAAGACTTTAAAATTGTGAGTGTTTCAATATATTCACATAGATACAGGCATACATATATATGTATATACATATATGTGTAGAGTGATATAATATGTGAATATAATATATATGTGTATGTGTGTGTGTGTGTGTGTGTGTGTGTGTGTGTGTGTGTGTGTGTGTGTGTGTGTGTGTGCATGTATACACATATGCACATATACTTAGGCACACACAACCTGAGATACATACGCATGCACACAAATACATATAAATATATATATAAACAAATATTTGAACAAATTAGCATAGTGGTGACTTCACGTTCAATTTTTTTTATGTAAAAATCAAATACAAGGCATAAAACTGTAGTCAGAATTG